>NC_134356.1:664041601-664346601 GCF_048569485.1 Anomaloglossus baeobatrachus | reverse complement strand
AATTCGAGCTGCCGTCTGACAGACCTACTGAGCCGTAGCCTGAAAGCCGAAAAGGCACCGACAGGTCTGATCAAATGTGCTCTGATCCCCAGCGGGGAAGGCACTTGAGTACACTTGTAGGCCTCGGAAATGGCCGACCTAAGCTAACGAACAAGGGTCGGCTTAGATGCAGAGAGACCGCTATGCTGACTAGCAGTCAGTACTAGAGAGAGGTGCACCGCCTAATAACGGCGGTGCGAGACACCTAGATCCGGGGCGCCCGCACCAGATCCAGGATATGCAACGCTTCCTCAAGCGATGAAGAGGAGCCGGACAAAAGGAAGGCAGGAAAATTGCCCCGGATAAGGTGGAAGCAGTAACCACCTTAGGGAAAAAAGTCCGGAGTCGGACGGAGACCACCTTGTCTTGATGCAAAAGACCAAAAAAGGGGGTGACTCAGAGAGAGTGCAGCCAGAACTCCCTGGCAGGAAATTATAGCCACTAGAAAGACTACTTTCTGTGAAAGATGAAACAAAGAAACCTCCCTAAGAAGCGCAAAGGGGGGTTTCCGGGAACCGGGAGGACCGGATTAAGGTCCCAGGGCTCCATAGACCGCCGGAAAGGCGGAATGATGTGAGACGCGCCCTTAAAGGAGAGCACCGGAGCCAGCCGGACGATACGCCGCTGGCACATACCGACAGAACGGAGACCTGTCCCTTAATGAGGGATAGTCCTAGCTGTAGACCGGACTGTGGAAGGGACAGGAGGGTCGGCAAGGCTAAAAAGGTCCAAGGACACCTTGGAGCTCGAGTCATAGCGGAGATGACTTCAGGAAGGATACCAGAAGTCGCCAAGATCCAGGACTCAATAGCTACGCCGTCAATCCGAGAATCCAGAATTCTGACGGAAAAAACGGACCTTCTGAGAAAAGGTCTGGACGGACCGGAAGATGCCATGGCAATCCAACGGACAGAAAGAGCAGGTCAGGATACGAAGCCTGCCTGGGTCAGTCTGTAAGAGAATGACCCGACGGCCCCCTTCCCTGATCTTGTGCAGGGCTCTGGGCAAGAGGTAGAGACGAAGCTGGGATCAAACATGAACCAGTGTGTCTACCGCAAAACCTGAGGATTGTGGACCACGGTTGGACAGCTGAAATAATCTGCCCGCAGTTTTGACATCTAGGATGTGGGCTGCGGATACGGTGGACTAGGAGTCCCTTGTCCAGTGAAGAATGTTGAGGCGCCAAGATTGCCAGGCGGCTGAGTGTCCCGATCTGGAAATTGATGTAGGAAAACGCTGTAACGTTATCCGACTGAACTCGAATGTGCCTAGCCGCCAACAAATGGTGAAGGCTTAGAGAGCTAGAATACAGCTCTGATTTCTAGCCCATTGATCTAGAGGGCTGATTCGGACAGAGTCCAAGCGCCCTGCGCTCCGCGGTGGAGATATAATGCTCCCAAGGCGGAAAGACCAGCACCCTGGTGAGAATCACCTGGGACGGGGCCAGGAAGGAGCGTCCCTGAGACAGAGTGGTCGAAACCACCCCTGAAAACGAGCCCCAGGTCAGTGGCAAAGCCACCACCCCGTGGAAGGAGGGAGTTCGCGTGTACAGCGGACAACATCCAGTCTCAGAGGGCACAGGAGAAACTGGGCAAGGAATCGCTTCCATTGACGCCACCGTCTGACCAGCACCTGTATTTGGTGTCTGATAGAACGACGTCGACCGCCAGCGGAGGGACTACTTATCGACTAAGAGCGGCTTCACAAGAGCCGACAGTCTCGAATTGCGTCCTTGAGAGCCTCTGGTTCGAAGTCAGAGTGGACTTGAACAGAATGACAAGCCACCCGAATAGGTTAGAGTGGCGAGAGTAAGCGAAGTACTCTGCTAAGAGTCTGCACTGGATGAAGGCCTGAGAAGAAGGCCGTCTAGGGCAAACGATCACTGTCAATCCCTAGGGGTGCAGGACCCTAATCACAGCAGCCCCAATGAGAATACTCGAGGGGCCGTGGCCAACCCCAAGGGAAGAGCCACGAATTGGACCACTCTGATGGCAAAACGCAGTCAACGCTGGTGTGAAACTGCGATTGACCGTTGCAGAAAAGCATCTCTGATGCCGAAGGCTGCGAGGGAATCTCCTTGGGTTCTTGATTGATCCGGTGAAAAAAACACACGGAACAAGACAGAGACTCCATGTGAAAACGCCACACCTGACCATGCTTGAAAAGCTAAAGATCCAGGTCGGAAGGCACCGCCCTCTTCGGGGACTAGAAATAGATTTAAACAAAAATCTCAGAACCGTTCCCAGTCGGGATTCGGTACAATTACTCCATTGGCCTGCAAGAAATGCCACGGCCTATGAGAAGGCGGCGGCCTTGGAGCCGGGAGGAGGTAACAGAAAAAATCTGTTTGGCGGGTGGACAGAACTCCATCTTGTAGCCATGGGAGATATAATCCCGCCCCCACTGAACGGAGACGTTTTAGAACCATATGTCGCCAAGTGGAGAGAGCCTGCCACCGACTAGGAGGAGGTTGGCGTGGCTAGATAGCTCGGAGGGAGCTGACTAAGTGGCAGCATCTCCTGCGGTCTTCTGAAGACGCAGCTTCAAGCCAATTGGTTCTATGAACCTAGGCCGAGCTAGAGGACGATCAGATGGAGGAACGGAAACCACCGAAACCTCAACTGATTCCTGCCCTGGACAGGTTCCCTGGTTTGGTTTGTGGCAAGGAAGAACTCTCCCCGCCAAGAGCTTCCTAAATTTCATCCAGTCGGTTCCGAAGAGACTGGTCCCACCAAAGAGGAGCCCAGCAAGGAACCTCTATAGAGGCATCTGCCCTCCATTTCCGAAGCCACAGGAGCCTGCGGACAGCGAGGAAAGTAGCCAAGACCACCGCCGTGCGGTGTCCAGCATGGCAGACCTAGGCAGAGGATGAAAAGACTGAAGTCTGGAAGTTCAGGCAACCGTTTTGGGCATAGGGTCCCTGTGAATGCATCTCCTCTGAGGAGCCATCAGCCACTGACATAACGGTCCGGGCACAGCCACCTGAGGTGAATGAGCCCACTTCTTGACCACTATTGGTGGACAGGGGAAACACAGTCCTCAGAATCACGCTTCATGGGAAGCGACTGTCAGAGCGGACCCTGGGCTGGTCACAGGGACCTGAAAACCGGAGTGGTTAAGGAACACACGTTGTGTTCACCTAGATAAGGTAACTCCGGCGGATTGAGGTCCAGTACAAAATTAATGTACCGTGGGATCCTTATAGAGGTGCCGTCAGCCACTGATACAACTATCCGGGCTGAAAGTCTAGACACCGGAGTGGCCACCCTTGGCGAATGAGTACACTCCTTGACCACCTCTGATGGGAGGGGGAGACAGGCAGCAGAACCCCGTTGTGGGATCTGCAGGACAGGCTGTGGGCTTGGACGCCTGAAAACTGGAGTGGTTAAGGAACACACTCCTCGTCTTGTTAAAGGTATACTGATGCCTTACTGCCAGCGGGGAATACTCCCCTGATACAGGCGGATGGAGGTCCAATACAAGTATAATGGACGCAATCCAATCAGTCGCATCCGCGTCACCTACGGACGGATCAAAGTACCTAAAGTAGCGTCCGTGACATCCTCCTCGTCCAATGAGTCAGCTCGTAATCGGAGCTGCGGGATGGAGAGGACAGGGGACCCTGCATCTCCCTGTCAGGAGGACGGGGTCTGAGAGCTTTGCTGAGCGAGCAGAAAACGCCCTGAGAAGGGGGCTGCATGCTCAGCAGATGCCGGGACAGGCCGACCCCTGGAAAAAAGATTCCCCCAGGGGTCAGCCATCGACCGGAGCAGCTGGAGGGACCCTGAATGAGCCTCCAAGCTGAGGGGCCACAGTGGTTATGAGCTCGGTACAGCCGTACGAGACTACCAGCAGTGGATACTAAAAACAGCCTGCAGCCTCGCTCTGTGAGACATGCTGCAGAGGTGGGGGGCTATGTCTAGAATGTCTAGAATACCCAAGACAGGAGTCAGCCTGGGGAGACTCCAGGCATGGGCACCACATAAGGACCATTACAGTGTGGGTCCGTGCCGGTTCAGGCAATATGAGTTTACATGCAGAACATGTAGTATACAGCCTTGGAGCTTTGCTCCTAGTGTGAGACATGCTGCTGAGGAGGTTCTATAATAAAGAATTAACTCCCTCAGAATGCCGTGATCGTGTATAAAAGTGCACAGCCAGAGGTTGTGAATTATCAGGCCGCTATTGTGAGTGCCCCCTCAGGTTCCAAGCCTGGACCCCCAGCCATATATCCACTCCCTCTGCTGCAGAGCAGCCAGCGCCGATCAGCGTACTAAGAACGCTGAGAAAATGGCGCCAGAGTGAGTGAGGGGGGGGGGGGGGGCGGGGGTTAACCTAGGAGCGGGAATCGGAGGGCTAAGGCATGTACAGGGGAGGGAATCATCTCCTAAAACGGAGTGTCGTCCCCTGTGCAGAGCGGCCGGCGGGCGGCGCTGCAGTGTCCCCTTGCATGAGTAACATGCAGGGGAACAAAACGAAACTAGGCCGCGGCTGAAGCCGGGGCCTAGAGTTATACATGCGGCCGAAAATCAGGCATCATCGGCGCGGTACTCAGTAAAAACTGAGAAACCGGCCGGAAAAACTGTAAAAAGCAGCATTATCAACATAAATCACTGTCCCCTCAATAAATCCACATTGTAGAAAGACCCTTGAACAACGTCTCTATACTTAGCTTTGAGACGCAGTGTCCAATTCCTGGTGGGGTGGGGGTCCAGTGCTCCGTCCAGCAGGGTCCTGCCAAAGGGCTGCGGATGGAGGCCGGTCTCCTGCAAGGCAGTGAGAACCGTGTTGGCTCTGACTTCAAGCCAGAGCCCATAAGGGATGGTGAAGGAGCGCGGCATGAAGGGATTTCTGCCCTGAAGTCAACCTTAACAGCACTGCCGCCAGGGGAGTGTGAAGGGACATGCCGGGGGTCCAGTGGACCCGCTTTTCTTCCAAATCTTTAGAAAAAATGAAAAATCAAAAAAGGATGCATGTGTGTGTGTGTGATCCTCCTGACACAAAGCTTGAAAACTGGCTAGGACTGGCTAGCAGGGGGTGTATATGCTAGGAGGGAGGAGCTACACGTTTTGAGTGTAGTAACTTTGTGTGTCCTCCGGAGGCAGTAGCTATACACCCATGGTCTGGGTCTCCCATAGGAACGATAAAGAAAAGAGAAGCTATCCAGCCCTCCCCTATGTGCAGTTATAAAGTGTTTGGCAGCTCCTGAGTATGAAACATTGCCATTATTAATGTTTGCAATGTGTTCAGCCACACGTTTTTTATTTTGCGAGACGTATATCCAACATAGCGCAATTCACATGTTGCACATTGAATACAATAAATCGCATGATCTGTATCACAATTGATAAAAGATTGTATCGTATGCGTCTTACCAAAAGGAAGTGAAATCACAGTTTTTCTATTTTGGGCATAAGGACATACATTACATCTGGATCCCCCACACCTATAAAAACCTTTCACTTGCAACCAATGTTGTTTTCGGTTTACTGTGGGGAAAATAGGCTGGGGGAAAGCATGTTTCCCATGATCGACCTCGTCTTTCCTCACACGTGCAACCATTTTTTAGTACCTTTCCCAGGATGTCATCCTGATTGACAACAGGCAAATATTTGAAAATTATTGCTTTTATTTGCTGAAAATGAACACTATGTGCTGTAGAGAAAATTAATCTCTGATTTATATCAGAATGACCCCTGGGAAGATGATGGTTATTATAAAGTGCATTCTGTCTAGAACAATTCCGTACGACATTGCATGTGTGATTTAGGGCAGTAGTGCAGTAACCTCTCTCTTTTAATGTTTTTTTTTTATTATTATTAAACTCTCCCGATCAAAGCTAGCATCACTAGAACATAGGCGTCTTGCCCGCATGAATTCTCCATGTGGTATTGCATTAATTGTGTGACGGGGATGATTGCTTGAAGCAAGGAGTAGAGTATTACCTGCGATTTCTTTCCTATAAAGACAAGAATTAACTGATTTTGTAGAAGGATCACCAGTGAGTGTAATATCCAAAAAAGAAACTTGTGGGCCACCATGACTATAGGTAAAACTTAAATTTTAAATCATTTTGGTACAGAAACTCCAAAAAGTGAGGCACGGCCGCCATGTCGCCCGACCAGACAAAGATCAAGTCGTCTACATAGCGGCCGAACCAAACTATGTCAGCGAAAAATGGATTGGTATCAGCAAAGAGAACTAACTCCTCCTACTAAGCCATATATACTATAGCTAAAGTGGGGGAGAATTTCGAGCCCATCGGGGCGCCCTCTACTTGTAAGAACATAGAAGAATCAAACATGAAAAAATTGCTCCTGAGTAGATAATTTGTGACTTCCAAAACATAACTGATAAATTTAGTACATTACATTACTACAGTAATAACAAAGTGTATAGTTGGCAAAGATCACAGAATGTCTTTAAAAATAAATCTATCTTGAAACATAATCAAAATGGGCCTGAGTTTGACAATAGCGCTAGACATGTTTCGTTTTCTTCATCTGATCATGATTCCACTGACTATGGCTCAGATTTTTCATCTGCTGATCAGGGAGCCATACCAAAAAAACGCCTAGCAAAAAACGGAGTGGTAGACGAGGAGGTAGAAGATCCTCTAGGAAACATCAGGAGGAAAAATCCACCCAGAGGTCCGAAGAAGAGATATTAAATCAATGGCCCAGTGTATGCATATTAACCCCTACTATTCTCTCAAATACTCAGATGAACAGTCCCTGCTAAAGGGTTTAATCTTTTTAAACTATTAGAGACGTGAACAAATTTGCGCGTCTCCTTACGCTTAAGAGACATTTCTTTAAAGAGGAAAATGATTCTATGTCTGCGCCTGTAACTAATGTCATTGATGATGATTCTTCTGATTCCATTGTTCAGAAAACAACAGACGAGATTTTACAATCTGCACTGCTCGCCTTGGAAAGCCTGCATAGTGAGGGCAGCTCACAGCCTCCCCTTGTTTGCTTTGATGGTAATTTGCAATACAAAAATAATACATATTATCCTTTGGAGGCTCGTGTTCCATCGCTGGATCTCTTTTGAGTCCTTAGTTGAGAGGGATCTAGTGAGGTTGCATGAGGAATCCTTTACAGATAATCGGTTCAGAAATGTTGATTAAAAATGAATTTAAAGCATTACATGAATTGCAGCACAATAAAAACATTGTTATACGCCAGAGTGACAAGGGAGGCTGTGTGTGACAAGGGAGGCTGTGTGGTTGTGTTGGGAGTGACAAGGGAGGCTGTGTGGTTGTGTTGGGAGTGACAAGGGAGGCTGTGTGGTTGTGTTGGAAGTGACAAGGGAGGCTGTGTGGTTGTGTTGGAAGTGACAAGTGAGGCTGTGTGGTTGTCTTGGACTTCATTCTTTATGCCACACAAGTCATGTCTATTTTGTCGAATTCTAGAACATATGTACGCCTTTCTAATGATCCCTCAGTGAAATACAAAGAGGACTTAAAGCGGTTAGTGGAGGAAGGTATTGCACTAAATTTTTTTTGAGTCTAAATATAAAAGTTTTTTTGCCTGATCATACTGTAACTCCCATTTTTCATGGGTTGCCAAAATTACACAAAGACATCTTTCCTCCTCCACTGCGACCCATAGTTGCAGGGATAGATTCCATGAATGAGAGTATTACCGTATTTTTCGGACCATAAGACGCACTTTTTTTTCCCCCCAAATGTTGGGGGAAAGTGGGGGGGTGCGTCTTCTGGTCTGACTATAGGGCTGCGGCCGGGAATGTGGGTGCTGCGGTGGAGCGGGCCATCGGGGGCACGAGCAGGCTGCAGCAGCGCCGGCCGTGACCACGTGGGCCCGCTCATTACATATGCACACCCATCCTCCCGCCCATCATCTCTCTGCGAAACCGGCGCTGACAGGTGGGCGGGGTGATGGGCGGGGGGGGTGCACGCATAATTAACAACCGGACGTGATCACCCCTGGCAACTACAGCCTGGAGTGATCATGTGCGGCTGTATTCACTGCCCCCCGTGCATCATTATCAGCGCTGGGAGCAGTGAATCAGTGTACTCACCCGTCACCGTGTGTGGAGCCGTCCCCCTGCAGCATCGCGCAATGTCTTCCTGTCTGTGCTGGTCAGCTGATCTGGACACTAGCGGCGCGCACAGCGATGACGTCATCGCTGTACGCGCCGCTAGTGTCCACCAGCTCAGCTGAGCGGCACAGCCACAGACAGGAAGACATTGATTTGCGATGCTGCAGACAACGGTGACGGCTCCACATACGGTGACGGCTCCACACAGTGACGCTGCAGCTGAGACAGAGATCGGTGCTTCAGGGAGTGAGGAAAGGTGAGAATAAACGTTTATTTTTTTTTTTCTGTGCCACAGGCCATATACCAGGATGGGGGTACTTCATGAGCAGGATGGATGGGGGTATATCATGAGTAGGATGGATGGGGGTATATCATGAGTAGGATGGATGGGGGTATATCATGAGCAGGATGGATGGGGCTATATCATGAGCAGGATGGATGGGGGGGTATATCATGAGCAGGATGGATGGGGGGTATATCATGAGCAGGATGGATGGGGGGGTATATCATGAGCAGGATGGATGGGGGGGTATATCATGAGCAGGATGGATGGGGGGTATATAATGAGCAGGATGGATGGGGGGGTATATAATGAGCAGGATGGATGGGGGGGTATATAATGAGCAGGATGGATGGGGGTATATCATGAGCAGGATGGATGGGGGGGTATATCATGAGCAGGATGGATGGGGGGGGTATATCATGAGCAGGATGGATGGGGGGGTATATCATGAGCAGGATGGATGGGGGGTATATCATGAGCAGGATGGATGGGGGGGTATATCATGAGCAGGATGGATGGGGGGGTATATCATGAGCAGGATGGATGGGGGTATATCATGAGCAGGATGGATGGGGGGGTATATCATGAGCAGGATGGATGGGGGTATATCATGAGCAGGATGGATGGGGGTATATCATGAGCAGGATGGATGGGGGGTATATTATGAGCAGGATGGATGGGGGGGGGTATATTATGAGCAGGATGGATGGGGGGGTATATTATGAGCAGGATGGATGGGGGGTATATCATGAGCAGGATGGATGGGGGTATATCATGAGCAGGATGGATGGGGGGTATATTATGAGCAGGATGGATGGGGGGTATATCATGAGCAGGATGGATGGGGGCATATCATGAGCAGGATGGATGGGGGGTATATCATGAGCAGGATGGATGGGGGGGTATATCATGAGCATGATGGATGGGGGGGTATATTATGAGCAGGATGGATGGGGGGGTATATTATGAGCAGGACGGATGGGAGGGTATATTATGAGCAGGATGGGGGTATATGAGCAGGATCATATACAAGGCAGGAGGATCCTTACCAGGATGGGGTACCTTAGTAGAGGATTTGGGGACATTACCCCCATAACAGTGTCAGCAGCAGATCCTCTCCCCATAACAGTGTGTCATGACCATATTTTTTGGTTAAAATTTTATTTTCCTATTTTCCTCCTCTAAACCCAGGGTGCGTCTTATGGTCAGGTGCGTCTTATAGTCCGAAAAATACAGTAATTCATGGCTGGATGGTGTTTTACAGCCATTAACCCATAGAGTCCCTGGCTTTCTAAAGGACACCAGTGCAGTGCTGAAATGCTTTGATAATTTTGTTTGGCAACAGCATTATAGATTTTTGACATTTGATGTGGTGAATTTATACTCCGTTATACCCCACCAACTAGCGGTACTGGCTATTGGTCACCATTTGAGGAAATACGGTAATTACAGTGAGGAATTTATCAGTTATGTTTTGGAAGTCACAAATTATCTACTCAGGAGCAATTTTTTCATGTTTGATTCTTCTATGTTCTTACAAGTAGAGGGCGCCCCGATGGGCTCGAAATTCTCCCCCACTTTAGCTATAGTATATATGGTTTAGTAGGAGGAGTTATTTCTCTTTGCTGATACCAATCCATTTTTCGCTGACATAGTTTGGTTCGGCCGCTATGTAGACGACTTGATCTTTGTCTGGTCGGGCGACATGGCGGCCGTGCCTCACTTTTTGGAGTTTCTGTACCAAAATGATTTAAATTTAAGGTTTACCTATAGTCATGGTGGCCCACAAGTCCCTTTTTTGGATATTACACTCACTGGTGATCCTTGTACAAACTCAGTTAACCCTTTCAGCCCCGGGGCACTTTCCGTTTTTGCGTTTTTGTTTTTTGCTCCCCTTCTTCCGAGAGCCGTAACTTTTTTATTTTTCCGTCAATCTTGCCATATGAGGGCTTGTTTTTTGCGGGACAAGTTGTACTTTTAAATGAAACCATAAGTTTTACCATATGGTGTACTGGAAAGCAGCAACAAAATTCCAAGTGTGGAAAAATTGCAAAAAAAGTGTGATGGCACAATAGTTTTTGGGATCATTTATTCACGGTGTCCACTATATGGTAAAACTGATGTGTGGGTATGATGCTTGAGGTCGGTGCGAGTTTGTAGACACCAAAAATGTATAGGTTTACTTGTATCTAAGGGGTTAAAAAAAATTCACAAGCTTGTCCAATAAAAGTGGCGTACGTTTTGCGCCATTTTCCGAAACCCGTAGAGTTCTCATTTTTTGGGATCTATGGCTCAGTGATGGCTTATTTTTTGCGTCTCGAGCTGATGTTTCTAATGGTAGCATTTTTGCGCAGATGCTATTTTGATTTTGATCGCCTGTTATTGCATTTTGCGTAAAACTTGCGACCAAAAAACGTAATTTTGGCGTTTGGATTTTTTTTGCCATTACGCCGTTTACCAATCAGATTAATTGATTTTATATTTTGATAGATCGGGCATTTCTGAACGCGGCGATACCAAATATGTGTATATTTTATTTTTTATTTTTTTAACCCTTTAATTTTCAATGGGGGGAAAGGGGGGTGATTTGAACTTTTAGGTTTTTTGTTGTTTTTTTTTAATTTTTTAAAACTTTTTTTTTTTTTTACTTTTTTTATTTTATTTTATTTTACAAGTCCCCCTAGGGGGCTATAGCGATCAGCAATCCGATCGCTGATCGCTATCTGCTGATCACAGCTATACCGCTGTAAACAGCAGAAATAGTCACTTTCTTTTTTACTCTGCTCCGTGCCGAGGAAAAAGGAAAGTGAAACTTCTTAGCAGCAGGCGTCATCACATGACCCTGTGCTACGATGGCAACCACCGAACGTCACGTGACGTCCGGAGGGGGCGACGGTAAGTAGAAAACATGGCCGCGCGCATATAGATCTCGCTGCCAGACTTTGGCAGCGAGATCTAAGGGGTTAATGTTCCGGGTGGAATGCGATTCCACTCGGAACATGTAGGCACACATGTCAGCTGTTGAAAACAGCTGATATGTGTGCCGATCCACGCCACCTGCCCGCGGCAGGGGGCGGGGCTTACAGGGACACGATCCATGACGGAAAGATCCGTCCATGGTCGTGAAGGGGTTAAAAAACAAATTTCCAGGAGGTATGAATTATAGAAATGATTTATATATTATATATATATATATATATATATATATATATATATATATATATATATATATATATATATATATATATATATATATATATTGAATAGAAAAAAAAGGGAAGGAGGGGAAAGAGGGAGGGAAGGGAAGAAGGGAGAAAGGAAAAAGAAAAAAAAAAAAGAAAAAAAATCTCCCTTTTTTTTTTTCTCTCTCTCCCTCCCTCCAATGTGTTCAGTCACACAGTTCATTGCAATGAGATTAAATATGACTTGCTCTATGTCGTTGCTGAAATACTATTAATGGTACTTTATATGAGATACTCTATAGTATGGTGTTTCACACAATCCCTTCCCCCTTCTTTTTGTCCAATCCTACTTTTTGTTTTTAGTGTGTGATTTTTAATCATGTGTTACTGATTGTCTCTAACTATATTGTTGATCTTTACCTATAAATGTCTAGAGCTCACTAAAAATGTTAGCCTATGACTAAGGACGCTCTTTTGCGTCGGAAACGGGTCAGGGTCTTCTGAATATGGATGGACTTTTTTAACACTTTTTTAACACTATGTGAAAATAAAGAAAGAAATTATTTTACGTTGGTTGTGCCGATTTATTTTTTCCTCTTATTCAAAATATATAATTAAAGTAATCAACCATCAATTAATGATTACAAGTTATTTGAGCGATGAGGCAAAGAAAAATGCAAAACCTAAATGGTAAAATTACTATTTTTTTTTTTTTTTCCATTCCCACCCCCCACCCCTAAAAAAAAATATAAAATTGTTTAAAAAAATAAAACTAAATGATGGTGTATATGCCCTAAAAAAACAAATCCCATATACAATGGAACCTTGGATTAAGAATAACTTGGTTTGAGAGCGTTTTGCAAGAAAAGCAAAGATTTTTACAAATTTGTAACTTGGTTTAAGAGCAATGATTTGCAATAAGAGCAAATCCTCACCGCGCACACGTCTGGTTCTGTCCATTCACCGCACTCTGATCCGCTCTGGAGGTAACTTTCTGTACTTATATGCTTTCTACTGTACACAGTACAACATTGCACAGTACACTATATAGCATGTCTATCAATTTGCTTTTGTGGATATAGTATTGTACTGTCTTATTGATAACCAGTGCAGCACATTGCTTGTACTGTACCTCTCGCACACCAACAATTCTATTGTAAGCTAATGTGCAGTTTATGTTTTTACTGCACTGTACAGTATTTGTATTAGTGTACTGTAATAATTTTATATGAATACATTTTGTATTACTGTAATTAGTTTGTAGAAATGCAGTAAATATTTTTGGGTTCTGGAACGAATTCTCTGTGTTTCAATTATTTCCTATGGGAAAAGTCGCTTTGATATAAGAGTAACTTGGTTTAAGAGCACACTCCCGAAACCAATCATAATCGTAATCCAAGGTTCCACTGTAGCTATAATAAAAAAAGTTGATTGAATAAAAAAAAACCTTTGCTCACCTTTTTAATCCCCTGTTGTTACCATTGCTCTCGCTCTCTATCTTGCCCAGCAGTGATGATGTCATGTACAGTCACATGATTGCTGCATCCAATCACTGACCGCCAAGGCTAGTGAGTGGCTGCAGTGATCACATGACTGTACGTGACATCATCACTGCAGCAAAGTAAACCCAGAGCAGCGGGGAGTACAGAACCGGTGGGGAATTTAGCAGATTGGTTCTTTTAGCATTGTACCTGCTTTTTTTTTTATTTATTTTTTTTTTTTCATCTTTCTAATCCTGAGAGAATCCTAAAATCTATGCATCGGTGTGACCCCTCTTTTTATATTGGAGTAACGGCAGATGTTTCTCTCCTCCGCAGACCGCCGGCAATGGTGCGCCATCATCGCCCTGGTGGTTATTCTTTTTATTGTACTGATTCTGCTGCTCACATTGCCATCCTGAAAGGACGTCCCCCACCCGAGTGATCGGAGCCTCGCGGTGCGGTGTACATGGAGACTGCAAGTTACACGGGGACGGAAACGTATTTCCCTCTCTGGAAAATGAAGATGGATTGTGCCTTTCTGTAAGATGCCAAACGATTGTCACTCGCCTGCTGATTTATACGGCGCTAATACAATTTTGACAAATTGTTTTTGTCTTGTTGGTTAAATCTGTGACTTGTCCATCAAATTCTTAAAAAAATAAATAAATAAATAAAAAATACTGACAGTGGGGTAACCAGCATTTTGCCAGAGGGGAGAAGCTACAGCCAGTCATGCATTTTCCCTGAAGTGGCCACTTAAGGGGGAAAGGTAGTATTATACAGGGAACCATTCATATTAATGGTCGACCGACTAATATGGCAACAGCACAAGTCCACCATTCTGTACAAAGTGGAGCGGGATCCCGAGCAGGAGATGCCGGGCTTGTGCCCTAGTAGGGTATGTAAGACAATATACTATCTAAACTTTTGACTAGTTGTCCCCCTCAACATGTTATCGTGTTCCTATGGGCATGATAACATAATTTGCAACAGCTATCATCAGCTTTCTGCAAATCGCGCACATACCCGTGACTTTCTTTTCCACAGGTCATTGCGCCTCTGAAGCCGAGTGTACGCTCCCTAGCTTTAGAATCGTACAGCGCGGGTGAAGACCACAATAGCAGCAACTCCTTCCCAAGCAGTGTACAATGACAAGCAAAAGGGTAACAATATTTTGACCCTTTGACTTTCAGGCTCCAACTACAGCTGTGAGCGTGAGACGACCTTCATTTTATAGACAATTATCTTGGCTATCTCATACAGAAATTTCACTTGCAACTAATTAGCATATGATTAGTTATGCAGATTCTTGTCAGGTCACTGCATTGTTACTGTTTTGCTCCTTTTTCTTTCTGTATACTACAAATTACAACCTGTCCTCACATTCCCTAATAGCTCAGTGTGTTATTAGGCTTATTCCCAAGTGAAAAGTCTCTGGGTCGAATTGAGGAGCAGCCATGAGGAAGATTTCACAAGGAAAGAGAAACATCATCATCCGGCTCATCAATAGTGGTCTCTCTGCCAAGAAAATTACCAAACAGCATCATGTGAGGCCATGACAGTAGGAGGAATAAGATATGAAGTCCGTCCATCCATTCAAAAGCCAAGAGGTAACGTCCAGGAAAATATCGGAGTCAACAAGTCGTCTCTTCACATAGTCGATCAATTCTGGTGACACCCGGCAGTGGAGGCGGCTCGTATGCTTCATAATAGTGAGATCATAGACGTCCATGAAAGCACCGAGCGGTGCGCGTTACACAAAGCTGGAATGGTGGCCGAAAAAAGGTGAAGAAGCTTCTACTTCAATATTGTTATAAGAAGCGTCGGCTCGAGTTTGCAAAGAAGGATGAAAAGTTGAAGATTGGAAACAGGTGATTTGGAGCGATGAGATGAAAGTCAATGGACGGCTCTGATGGGGGCAAAGGGTCTGGAAGACACAAGGGAAAAAGAGGCTAACAGATCCAGAAGCTGTAGGAACTGTCATGTTCGGTGGAGGAAGCCTGATGATATGGGGGGTTTCACAGCCAAAGGTGTTGGATACTTGACCAGTAGTGATGGCGGTCTCAATGCTGAGCTCTATGTGAGTATCCTACAACACAAGTTTCTTCATACACTTGAGTACTATGGGTATGAAAAGGACGACATAGTGTTCCAGCAGGACAATGACCCCAAGTATACGGCGAGATTGGAGAAGAAATGGTGCAATGACAATGAAGTAGAGGAGCTGGATTATCCCCACAGTCCCCAGACCTCAACCCAATCCAACACTTGTGGGTGAAGAAATAGCTGTATACATCCCCAAGTGAGGCGACCAGTATACACAGACATTGGGAGCGTATGGAAGACCTGGGATTAGATTTCAGTCTAGATAAGCTGGAATCTGCTCGAGAGCCCAGAAGGATTCAGGCAGATATGAAAACCAAAGGTGGATTTACAAAATACTAACAAAATAATAAAAATAAAAGTTTAATTTTTTTTTTAGGCGCAAAACAGTAACAATGCAGTGGCATGACAAAATGAATCAGAATGAGATAGCCAAGATGATTGTCTATAAAATGAAGGTTGATGATGAGATATGGAGCTTGAAAGTCAATAATTCAAAACATTGTTACCCTTTTGCTTGTTAGTGTTTATGCCCCCAGCCTCTTCATTTTGATACAAGTAAAATATATCTTTGTACCGTGTTAGCCAGTAGAGATAAAAAAAAAAAAAATTTGTCACGAACAGCCGGGGAAGTCCCTCAGAAATCCGCAGCTGTTCACTGATTTGTTACACACGACTACTCTCTAGCGCCCCCCTTGTCTGCAGGCCACTTTTGGTACTGCAGGACAATGCATAAGATGAGGCTGCTGAGCTGATAATGCCAAATATTGGAGGTCTCACAGCAAGGGTAAATGTATATCTCTGATTCCTGCTAATGGAATATTTATATACCTCGGTACCCTTAATGATAGCACTCCAATAATTCTATGCAATAACAATTTTTTTTTTTTATCCCAGCCTCTTCAGTGATTTACAGTTAGGTCCAGAAATATTTGGACAGTGACACAATTTTCGCGAGTTGGGCTCTGCATGCCACCACATTGGATTTGAAATGAAACCTCTACAACAGAATTCAAGTGCAGATTGTAACGTTTAATTTGAAGGTTTGAACAAAAATATCTGATAGAAATTGTAGGAACTGTACACATTTCTTTACAAACACTCCACATTTTAGGAGGTCAAAAGTAATTGGACAAATAAACCAAACCCAAACAAAATATTTGTATTTTCAATATTTTGTTGCGAATCCTTTGGAGGCAATCACTACCTTAAGTCTGGAACCCATGGACATCACCAAACGCTGGGTTTCCTCCTTCTTAATGCTTTGCCAGGCCTTTACAGCCGCAGCCTTCGGGTCTTGCTTGTTTGTGGGTCTTTCCGTCTTAAGTCTGGATTTGAGCAAGTGAAATGCATGCTCAATTGGGTTAAGATCTGGTGATTGACTTGGCCATTGCAGAATGTTCCACTTTTTTGCACTCATGAACTCCTGGGTAGCTTTGGGTGTATGCTTGGGGTCATTGTCCATCTGTACTATGAAGTGCCGTCCGATCAACTTTGCGGCATTTGGCTGAATCTGGGCTGAAAGTATATCCCGGTACACTTCAGAATTCATCCGGCTACTCTTGTATGCTGTTATGTCATCAATAAACACAAGTGACCCAGTGCCATTGAAAGCCATGCATGCCCATGCCATCACGTTGCCTCCACCATGTTTTACAGAGGATGTGGTGTGCCTTGGATCATGTGCCGTTCCCTTTCTTCTCCAAACTTTTTTCTTCCCATCATTCTGGTACAGGTTGATCTTTGTCTCATCTGTCCATAGAATACTTTTCCAGAACTGAGCTGGCTTCATGAGGTGTTTTTCAGCAAATTTAACTCTGGCCTGTCTATTTTTGGAATTGATGAATGGTTTGCATCTAGATGTGAACCCTTTGTATTTACTTTCATGGAGTCTTCTCTTTACTGGTGACTTAGAGACAGATACACCTACTTCACTGAGAGTGTTCTGGACTTCAGTTGATGTTGTGAACGGGTTCTTCTTCACCAAAGAAAGTATGCGGCGATCATCCACCACTGTTGTCATCCGTGGACGCCCAGGCCTTTTTGAGTTCCCAAGCTCACCAGTCAATTCCTTTTTTCTCAGAATGTACCCGACTGTTGATTTTGCTACTCCAAGCATGTCTGCTATCTCTCTGATGGATTTTTTCTTTTTTTTCAGCCTCAGGATGTTCTGCTTCACCTCAATTGAGAGTTCCTTAGACCGCATGTTGTCTGGTCACAGCAACAGCTTCCAAATACAAAACCACACACCTGTAATCAACCCCAGACCTTTTAACTACTTAATTGATTACAGGTTAACGAGTAAGACGCCTTCAGAGTTAATTGCAGCCCTTAGAGTCCCTTGTCCAATTACTTTTGGTCCCTTGAAAAAGAGGAGGCTATGCATTACAGAGCTATGATTCCTAAACCCTTTCTCCGATTTGGATGTGAAAACTCTCTTATTGCAGCTGGGAGTGTGCACTTTCAGCCCATATTATATATATAATTGTATTTCTGAACATGTTTTTGTAAACAGCTAAAATAACAAAACTTGTGTCACTGTCCAAATATTTCTGGACCTAACTGTATATACAGCAGTAGCAGCATCTCCTATGTGATTTATATAATAGGTGAAAAAAGTATTGAACACACCCATTTTTTAAGTAAATATATTTCTAAAGGTGCTATTGACAAATTTCTCACCAGGAGTTGGTAACAACCCATCCAATCCACACAGGCAAAGAAATCAAACCATAGATGTCTAGAAATTGTGATATGTAATATTGAGAAATAACAGAGAAAAAGTATTGAACACTTACTGATATTTAATCTATATATATAATTGCCTTATTCTGACTGTCTGTCTTACTCCAAAATTGTGTCACCGTGAGAGTGTCGATACAGTGACAACTGTCGGATTGGCCGCTGGGCTCGGCCTGGCCCCGCCCCCCCCCCACGGATTGGCCGCTCGCCTAGGCCTGGCCCCGCCCCCCGCATGGATTGGCCGCTCGCCCCGGCCCTCCGCACGCATCGCCCGCTCCAGCGTACACCGCTTCCTTTAGTTACCCGATGTGTATCATGGTTACCAGCGTACACCGGCTCCCGGTACACGTGCAGGGAGCCGGCATATGCTGACGCCTCGCCCGCTCAGCCCTGCCCCCGGCATACGTTGCCACGCTGGGACCCGCCCCCGGCGGCCCCAGCATGGGGGATGGGGCACGATGGGGGGTGTGCAGCATGTAGGATGGAGCACGATGGGGGGGGGTGCAGCATGGAGGATGGAGCACGATGGGGGGTGCGCAGCATGGAGGATGTAGCACGATGGGGGGTGCGCAGCATGGGAGATGTAGCACGATGGGGGGTGCGCAGCATGGGAGATGTAGCACGATGGGGGGTGCGCAGCATGGGGGATGGAGCACGATGGGGGGTGCGCAGCATGGGGGATGGCGCACGATGGGGGGTGCGCAGCATGGGAGATGGAGCAAGATGGGGGGTGCGCAGCATGGGAGATGGAGCACGATGGGGGTGCGCAGCATAGGGGATGGAGCACGATGGGGGGTGCGCAGCATGGGGGATGGAGCACGATGGGGGGTGCGCAGCATGGGGGATGGAGCACGATGGGGGGTGCGCAGCATGGGAGATGGAGCACGATGGGGGGTGCGCAGCATGGGAGATGGAGCAAGATGGGGGGTGCGCAGCATGGGAAATGGAGCAAGATGAGGGGTGCACAGCATGGGGGATGGAGTACAATAGGGGGTGCGCAGCATGGGGGATGAAGTACAATAGGGGGTGCGCAGCATGGGGGATGAAGTACAATAGGGGGTGCGCAGCATGGGGGATGAAGCATGATGGGGGTGCGCAGCATGGGGGATGAAGCACGATGAGAGGTGCGCAGCATGGGGGATGGAGCACGATGAGGGGTGCACACCTCCCCCCAAAACACACACACACCGCCACACGCGCACGGCACAACACACCACACACACACACACACACACACACACACAGGGAACCACAAACACCGCCGTACACAGACACCCACACACACACACACACACACACACAGACACCCACACAGACAATGCTGCACACACACAACACACAAACACCGCGGCACACACAAATACATTGCACAAAATATACCTCCCCCCAAAACACATACACACCCACACAAACCGCGCAACAAACACAGCACCACACACACACACAACGCTACAGACACACAGCGCTCCACAAACAACGCAACACACAAACAACACCGCTCTCACCCCCCGCCACACCCAGACAACACCCAGAACATTTACAGCGCCCTACACAAACACTTGGCAACTACACACAACAACATCTATCTATCTATATATATATATATATATATATATATAACAAAAATCATACATTAACTACACAATACGTAAATTCTAGAATACCCGATGCATTAGAATCGGGCTACCTTCTAGTACTTCATATAAAATCCTTTGTTGGTGATGAAGCTTCAGGACGCCTCCTGTATGGAGACACTAGTCACCTGCATTGTCAGGTGGGATTTTGGCCCATTCTTCCACACACTCTTCACATCCTGCAGGTCCCGGCTTCTATGATCTTTAGAAATATATTTGCTTAGAAAATTGGTGACATATTCAATACTTATTTCACCCACGATATGTTATGTTTCAGCTCCAGTGTCTTCTATGTGACGTACTGTATATACTGCAGCCCTCCCATTGCTTGAGTTCTATAAATGTAAGGTAGTGATGGATTTCCCACTGTGAAGAGTCATGCAGTGTAATATACAGGCATGGCCAAAAGTGTTGGCACCCTTGAAAGTGTTTCATTTGATACTCGTTCCAACTCACCTGTGGCTAGTAACAGGTTTGGGCAATAAGAAAATCACACCTGAAACCAGATATAGGGGAGAAGTTGCCTCAATGTTTGTATTGTGTTTGTGTGTGCGCCACACTAACATGGAGAACAGAGAGGAGAAGAGAACTGTCCGAGGACATAAGAACCAAAATTGTGGAAAATATCAGCGATCTCAAGGTTACAAGTCCATCTCCAGAGATCTTGATGTTGCTTTGTCAACAGTGTGCAACATAATCAAGAAGTTTACAACCCATGGCACTGTAGGTAATCTCCCTGGACATGAACAGCAGAGAAAGTTGATGAAAGGTAGCAACACCGGGTAGTCTGGATGGTGGGTAAGTAGCGTCAATCAAGGTCCAAAGAAATTCAAGCTTTCCTGGAGGCTCAGGGTGCATCAGTGGCAACGCGAACTAGCCGTCTACATCTGAATGAAATGAAACGCTATGGAGGAGACCCAGGAGGACCCCACTGCTGACACAAAGACATAAAAAAGCTGGACTGCAGTTTGCCAAAATGTATGTGAGTAACCAAAATCCTCCTGGGAAAGCGTCTTGTGGACAGATGAGACCAAGATAGAGCTTTCTGGTAAATCACATTATTCTGTTTACTGAAAACATAAGGCCTACAAAGAAAAGAGCACAGGACCTACAGTCAAATATGGTGGAGGTCAGAGATGTTTTGGGTTGTTTTGCTGCCTCTTTGCGCTGGATGTCTTGACTGTGTGCAAGACATCATGAAATCTGAAAACTACCAAAGGATTTTGGGTGGCCAGTGTCAGAAAGCTGGGATTGTCTCCTAGGTCATGGGTCTTCTAGCTGGACAATGACCCCAAACACTTCAAGAAGCCTAGGAAATGGATGTAAATAAAGTGCTGGAGAGTTCTGAAGTGGAAGCAGAGTCCGGATCTAAATCCCATTGACACCTGTGGAGAGATCTGAAAAAATTGCTGTTAGGAGAAGAGAAGACGCCTTCAAATATGAGACCTGAGCAGTTTATAAAGAAGAGTCCGAGATTCCAGGTGAGAGGAACGCAAATCTTGAAAAGCAGTTGTGAGAAGCAACTTCATCACTACCACCCAACATCACAGCTGCACCGACGAGAATCAGCTCCAGCCTCCACATTAGGGGCGAGTTGTTTGACCAAATATTTTTATTTATTATAGGACCATTTATTCCATGGCGCTTTAGGCTAGTTTCACACTTGCGTTGAATGGTATCCGTTGCATTGCGTTGTGTGATGGATGCAACGGATGTGTTGCATATAGTGGCACAACGGATGCAATAGATCGTACAAAACAACGGAATCCGTTTTGATTTTTTTTTTTTTTTTTTTTTTTTTACAGTTTTACCGGCAGCAGACTATTGTGAACGATCAGCTGATCGCTCCCAGTAGCCGACCGCCGGGTGATCAGCTGATCGCTCCCAGTAGCCGACCGCCGGGTGATCAGCTGATCGCTCCCGGCCGCCAGGTGATCAGCTGAGCGCTGTCACTTGCCGGCCGCCGGGTGATCAGCTGATCGCTCCCAGTAGCCGACCGCCGGGTGATCAGCTGATCGCTCCCAGTAGCCGACCGCCGGGTGATCAGCTGATCGCTCCCGGCTGCCGGGTGATCAGCTGATCGCTGTCACTTGCCGGCCGCCTGGTGATCAGCTGATCGCTCCCTGCAGCCGGCCGCCGGGTGATCAGCTGAGCGCTCCCTGCAGCCGGCCGCCGGGTGATCAGCTGAGCGCTCCCTGCAGCCGGCCGCCGGGTGATCAGCTGAGCGCTGTCACTTGCCGGCCGCCGGGTGATCAGCTGATCGCTGTCACTTGCCGGGTGATCAGCTGATCGCTCCCTGCTGCCGGGTGATCAGCTGAGCGCTGTCACTTGCCGGCCGCCGGGTGATCAGCTGATCGCTCCCTGCAGCCGACCGCTAGGTGATCAGCTGAGCGCTGTCACTTGCCGGCACCCGGGCATGCCGGCGGGCGCTTAGCTGAACGTTCGGCCACCGAGAGCCAACATAAAGTTTGTGACTTAAAAAAAAAAAAAAAAAAAGAGCATGTGCAGTGAAATCCAGAGGATTCCACTGCTCAAAACAACGTTACATGCTGCGTTCCTCCCGCTGGGCGGGAGCAACGGAGCGTCACCCAGCGGAAGCAACGCAGGTCCTTTTGGTACAATCCATCAACCACACAAGTCTATGGGAAACAGTGAATCCGTTAACGGATTACGCTGTTTTCCAAAAGGGCGGATTGTAACGGAAGGAAAACAACGCAAGTGTGAAAGTACCCTTACAAGTGAAAAGGGGTATACATAAGAGACAAGTACAACAATCATGAACATTGCAAAAACAAATACAGGAGGAAAGAGGACCCTGCCTGCGAGGACTCAGTCTACAGCGGAATATCACAGGATAATTTAAGTTTAGAATTTTGTGTGGCCCCAAATGATGTTATAAATATCCAAATAACCAAGAAAAAAAAGGTTCCTCGCCCCTGGTCTAAAACATATAGGGGACTCCCCACTGTCTGCCCAACAGATGATGTTGGCAATAGATGGCGGAGCAGAGTGCACCTTTGCATGGAGTTGTGAGATATCCCTATTGGCGAAAACTATAGTGCGGTCAACATCTATCAAATGTGTATAGAGGCTTTAGTATTTATCTTTCAGCTATCTCGGAACACCAAGCAGCAGATTTGGACACCGATGTAATTTGTTGCTATACGTTTTGCACTTCTAGCCCTTTTGGTGACTTGTGTTGTCATCTAGGAGTTCAATGTACAGAAGACTTTGTTCTAACGGCTGCAAGTCACCTCAGACCCACGATCAAGAGGCACATGCAGTAAATGCACCAATAACTGCCCATATAAAAGGCACCTAAAAGGACATCTCCAGAGCGCCACTTAAAAACCTCTTAAGACGTGGTCGGTGGGTAAATTCAATTTTCTATCATAGAATTTCTCAATTCTATTTATCACCTTCATTCCCTTGTAGGCTGGCTCCATTTCTTTCAATAAGGAACAGAGTATAACATTTGAATATCTGAAATCCTTTACTTAATCCCTGCCATCCTCTATTTCGTCCCTGACATCCTTTACTTCTTTCTTGCCATTGTCCGCTTCCTCCCTGCTGTCCTCCACTTCCTCCCTGTCCTTTACATCCTCCCTGCTATCCTCTACTTTTTCCTCTCTCCTTACCATTCTTCCTGCTATCCTCCATTTCTTCATTATCCTTTACATCTTTTCCCTGCTATCCTCCACTTCTTCCCTGTCCTTTACATCCTCCCTGCTATCCTCCACTTCTTCCCTGCCATCTTCCACTTTCTCTCTGCAGCCATCCACTCCCTCCCAGCTGTCCTTTATTCCCTCCCTTCCGTCCTTTACTTCCTCCCTACCATCCTCCACTCCCTCCCTGCCATCCTCCACTTCTTCCCTGCCATCCTCCACTTCTTCCCTGCCATCCTCCACTTCCTCCCTGGCCTTTACTCCCTCCCTGCTGTGCTCCACTTCTTCCCTGTCCTCCACTTCCGCCCTACTGTCTTTTACTACCTTCCTGTCCTTTACTTCCTCCCTGCCGTCCTTTACTTTCTCCCTTCCTGACTATAAGCGTTGATGGCTATGATATGAATGATAGGAGTAGTAGTTTCTTTGAAGGGCAGATCCAGATTAGCGACATCAGGAAATAAAACGATAACACATTTTCCTATTTTGTTAAAAACGTTTATTAATGTTTTCAGATTTTTTTTTTTATTTTTTCCATAATGTGCAATGCTCCTGTCTCACAGTAAAAGGGAACACACAGCGATATCTTGGCACTTAAAGAGAGCAGAAGGGAACGGGGACATGTAAAGTGAGCGATCTGGAAAAAATTGAGACAAAAAAAATATTCCCCACCCGCTGCGCATTGGCCAAAGGGGGGATGGGGAAGGTCTGTCAAGCATCTGCGATTCACAATCAATAGTGTGCAATTAGTGAAGTTGGTTATGGCAGAAGGAAATATGTATTTTTTTTAGTTTTTTTTGCTTTTCAATTTTTAATCTTCTACAGTTAAAAAATAAAATTATTAATAATAATAAAAAAAAAAAATCACCAGCCCAAGGGGCAGGGGAAAAAAAAACAAAGCAGTGGAAAGTGTGCAGCCCTCCTCTCTGCTAGTGTAGCATTCTAAAGTTTACCAGTCTGTCTGTGAAAATGCCATTAAATATTGCCAGCTAACAAGGGAGGAATCACTTTTATCCTTCATCAAAACCATATTTTATAGGTAAAGGGGCGTAGTACCTTCTGGTAGCCACTAGATGGTGTACTAAAGTTCTGCATAAGGTAAACTGCACCATCTAGTGGCTGAAATCCGGTACTGCGCCCACTGGCTTTTCTATAAAATACAACTTTAAAAACGTGAAATCTCCCTTTTAAAAATGACTATGGTGAGAATGTGGTCTCTGAATATCCTACAAAACGAAAAAAAGAATAAGTCAGCCTAAAAAATAAGAAAAAAAAGGGGTATATACATTGTGCCACCCCATGCACTTCTGTATATACACATACACACAACGGATTTTTTTTTCTTACCCCGAGGGCTGCTTCTTTCAGTCTCTCCATTCCCACCCCCTATTGCCTGCAAAAATATTAATTCAAATATTTACATCCCATTACAGCCCTACTACATGGGAAGAGAGGGGTCACTATATATACATATACACATATATATGTACATCGAGATCATGCACGCACAGGCGAGGTATAGTTCAGACTCGTCGGCAGCCCTTGTACTGAATTAATCCGTCACTGTATATTGAGGATTGGTAAAATACCCTTGTATACCCCCCTCCCCTCCCCCATACAGACAGTATTCCTTAACACACAATGGGTTATACATGATGGAGGGGAGAAGATAAGAATCATGGGGGAGCGGTATGTTTACACCGCTCCCATCAGCGTATACAGTACGTATACCGTACGATTGTGCCATATAGTTCCCTCTCTATCCCAGAACCTAGAAACTACAGGCCTCCTACAGGATAAAGCTATCCACATATTTACAAAAATAAACACGTAATCGCACGCCCCAGCAGGGGGCGCTGTGCAATGACACACCAACTCTCCCATAGGACTCAAGAAAGGGGGGAGGGGAATCAAGTGGGATTTTGCGTATAGTATTTAATATAAAAGCACCAATCATTGGTCATAGGGACAAGGCTGTTGGGTATACAGCAGAAGAGACTTATAAGGAACACTCCTTACAAAAACAGCGCCACTCCTGTGTACAGGCCGTGCCTGGTACTGCAATTTAGCCCTATATATCCAGGAGAGTAAACATGATTTGTAATGTCAAGGTAAATCCTACAAGCCGCTGACTTTAAAGCTTATTGTTTGATGCATTATTCATCAAGGGGCTGATGATCTCAGATTGCTGGCGGTCTGACACCCGATATTGGTCAGCTTGGGAGTCCAAAAAAATGTATATGGAGCCGTACATCGTACAGTGGTCGCTCCAGGGTACTAAAGCTCAGCCCTATTGGCCTGAATGGGAGCTATGGAGCTGTGCTGAGCTACACCGCACATTGGCCGCTCCTGGTACTACAGCTCAGCCCTATTGGCTTGAATGGGAGCTACAGAGCTGTGCTGAGACCGCACAGTGACCGATCCTGGTACTAAAGCTCAGCCCTATTGCCCTGAATGGGAGCTATGGAGCTGTGCTGAGCTACACCGCATAGTGGCCACTCCTGGTACTACAGCTCAGCCCTATTGGCCTGAATGGGAGCTACGGAGCTGTGCTGAGCTGGCTACATACACTTTTTACATCTAAGATCTGAAAACAACTATCTAGATGTCAGATTGAAAGGTTAGTTCATCAATAATGTGAGTCTGGACAATCCGTTTAATTAACCCCATAAATATTTATGATAATCAGAAATGGTGGTGTCCTGGAGATAAGATGCCCCCCGCCCCGCCAGGGCTCCTGAGTTGTTATAGGAGAGCGGGTAATGGTTAGGGGCACAGCGCCCCGGCCTGGCATGAATGGAAGCGCCTTACTCTATGTCTGCCCGTTTCACCGGACAAAAATCACCCCGACTGGACACGGCTGACATAGTGGAATACTAAAACAGTCTGAACCGCAGAAGCTGACGCTCCCACCTACACGATTAAAGCCGCTCTACATACGTACATAGCAATTAGTGTGTGTCGTCTACTGTAAAAATCAATACTTCTAGGGAAATCGCTTAGAAATCCGCCTTGTGCTACCATCATGTTAACGAGCCGTTTAATGTTACATGCGCCTAATAAAAAAACAAACAAAAAAAAAAATAAAACACTGGGTAATGTGAGAAACCACCTCCAGGGGGCGACCTAATCCATCATGATAACATTACCGGGTGCTCGTCCTTTATAACGGAGGGCAGCCAATATGTGGGCTCAGGTGTGTAGTAAAACTGAAGGGTAGGGGGTGAGGACAAGGTTTTTTTTGGGGGGGGAGGTGGGCGGGGGGAGAGGACAAGGTTTTGTGGGGGGGGCGAGGACAAGGTTTTGTGGGGAGTGAGAAGGAGAAGGGGTGGGAGGGTGACTAGAAGGGGTGGGAGGGGTGAGGAGAACGCGGGGTGAGGAGAACGAGGGGTGAGGAGAACGAGGGGTGAGGAGAACGAGGGGTGAGAGGGTAAGGAGAAGGTTTTGGGGTGAGAACAAGGTTGGGGGGGTGAGGAGAGGGGCAATCCAAATTCTTCTTATTATTATTATTATTATTATTATTAATGGGTGACTACGCTGGCCCGTCCCACCTAATAACATAAGCTACAAAAAAAAAAAAAAAACACTTTACTGGGAAAGCTAGTCCGTCCATAATGCAATTATCAGAATACCTGCCCCCCATAAACTTCTAATACCATGCTAGAAAAAAAAAAATCTAAGTGAACCCCTCCCCACCACCACCCAAAAAAAAAAAAAAGATGATCACACAGACAAGACAAAACAGGAACAGGGGGACACTAAAAAAATAAAAAATGTGCAATTAGTAGCTGTGCAAATAAATTGTCCGCGGCCACCAATCGAATTTTGGTCGCTCTGGACATAATCATCTAAAGCATTGATCTCCCGTCTGCCGCTCTCTGGCCGGAGCCAAACTACAACCCCCATCATGCTGGGTGTTGTGGCGACACCGGCGCGGACCCTCCGGGTGCTGGCGGCGACCTCCTTTCCAGTGCGCACGTGGGGAGAGGGTACAGGGGGTTATTTGGGGATTTTTTTAAATGTAGCAAAGTTATTAAAAAAAACAAAAAAAAAAACAAAGTCTCTCTTGTCCCAGGAGCTGGGATATCAGAGGGCCGGTGAGATTACGGGGGCTGTACCCCGGCTGCACCATACGATAATGCAGAGTATTTACAGGTTCCCCCCCACAAGCGTTGGATGACAGCGATGGCGAGTATCTCTATACACTGATAATGGAGGCGCTATATAATGACGCTGCGTAGTATACCTGCAGGCGGATAATGGAGACGTGGCGCTGTATAAATGAGTATCTCATGCAGCAGTGTATAGTGATCGAGTCCCTCCGCACCTCTCCCGAGGTAGTGCAGCAGCGTACAGTCATACTTAGCACCACCTACTATGGCGTACAGACGACAGCCCGTCTCCTGGGCGCCATATTGTCCTTCCTCCCTCCCCACCTTGTTGTGCACAAAGGGGGAGGGATGTTTACAATTTTTTTTATTATTTTCTTTTTTGGGAAAGGGGTTGGGGGTGGGGGTTTTCGTGCAAAAGGCCCCATCAGGGCATTCCCTCTCCCGGCTCAGCCTCGAAGCCCGCACTGTGATCTGCGGGGGTGCCTCCGCCCATCAGGTCTGGCTCCATTTTGCCGGTGTCATTAATAAAGGATGTGTAGGCGTCTCCTTCGGCCATCAGCAGCTTCAGTTTGGGGATCCAGCTCTTGCGCACCACGCGCCGGGCGTTCGTACACATGTCCGCTGCGATGGCGTTCATCTCACTCTCCTTGAAGTTCGGGGCAAAATTCTGACAGTAGACTAAGAAGGAAAAAGAGACGTGGAGAGGTTTACAATCGGTGCAAGGACAGATGGGGGCTGTGATGTGGCCACGTGCTGAGCCACGAATAGACAAAAAGTGTGTGGGAAGAGAGAAGACGAGTGGGTGGCCTGCAAATAAAAACATGGCTGACTACACGGAGATGGAGCTTACATTTCACGGCATGCAGCACCCGGCTGTCCAGGGGCTTCCTGCTGGGGTCATTGGTGGAGGAGCGGATCCCGGTGCCGCAGCTGTTCGCCAGGGTGTTCCTGAAGATAAACAAGTTGCAACATTTACGGTTCCAGAAGGTGGGGGGCAACTACTTCTATGTATAAGGGGGTCTCCTCTTACCTATCGAAGAAGGACGCCAGCAGCCGGCGCAGCAGCACCTTGTGGCGCGTCCCTGCGCTGATGTGACAGTTCATGAGTTGAGCGCGGGTGATAAACACATTGGTTCCTGAAAAGTGAAGGAAAGAGATCAGAAGTTGTCAGGATGCGGGAGGGAAGAGCAGGGGGAATTACGATAGATAGATAGATAGATAGAGATATATATATATATATATATATATATATATACACACACACACACACACACACACACACACAGAGTGCCTACAAGTAGTATTCAACCCCCTGCAGATTTACACATTCGGAATTAACTTGGCATTGTGACATTTGGACTGTAGATCAGCCTGGAAGTGTGAAATGCAGCAAAAAAGAATTTTTTTTTATTTTTTTTTTAAATTGTGAAAAGTTTATTCAGAGGGTCATTTATTATTCAACCCCTCAAACCACAAGAATTCTGTTTGGTTCCCCTAAAATATTAAGAAGTATTTCAGGCACAAAGAACAATGAGCTTCACATGTTTGGATTAATTATCTCTTTTTCCAGCCTTTTCTGACTAATTAAGACCCTCCCCAAACTTGTGAACAGCACTCATACTTGGTCAACATGGGAAAGACAAAGGAGCATTCCAAGGCCATCAGAGACAAGATCGTGGAGGGTCACAAGGCTGGCAAGGGGTACAAAACCCTTTCCAAGGAGTTGGGCCTACCTGTCTCCACTGTTGGGAGCATCATCCGGAAGTGGAAGGCTTATGGAACTACAGTTAGCCTTCCACGGCCTGGACAGCCTTTGAAAGTTTCCACCCGTGCCGAGGCCAGGCTTGTCCGTAGAGTCAAGGCTAACCCAAGGACAACAAGGAAGGAGCTCCGGGAAGATCTCATGGCAGTGGGGACATTGGTTTCAGTCAATACCATAAGTAACGTACTCCACCGCAATGGTCTCCGTTCCAGACGAGCCCGTAAGGTACCTTTACTTTCAAAGCGTCATGTCAAGGCTCGTCTACAGTTTGCTCATGATCACTTGGAGGACTCTGAGACAGACTGGTTCAAGGTTCTCTGGTCTGATGAGACCAAGATCGAGATCTTTGGTGCCAACCACACACGTGACGTTTGGAGACTGGATGGCACTGCATACGACCCCAAGAATACCATCCCTACAGTCAAACATGGTGGTGGCAGCATCATGCTGTGGGGCTGTTTCTCAGCCAAGGGGCCTGGCCATCTGGTCCGCATCCATGGGAAAATGGATAGCACGGCCTACCTGGAGATTTTGGCCAAGAACCTCCACTCCTCAATCAAGGATCTTAAGATGGGTCGTCATTTCATCTTCCAAAAAACAACGACCCAAAGCACACAGCCAAGAAAACCAAGGCCTGGTTCAAGAGGGAAAAAATCAAGGTGTTGCAGTGGCCTAGTCAGTCTCCTGACCTTAACCCAATTGAAAACTTGTGGAAGGAGCTCAAGATTAAAGTCCACATGAGACACCCAAAGAACCTAGATAACTTGGAGAAGATCTGCATGGAGGAGTGGGCCAAGATAACTCCAGAGACCTGTGCCAGCCTGATCAGGTCTTATAAAAGACGATTATTAGCTGTAATTGCAAACAAGGGTTATTCCACAAAATATTAAACCTAGGGGTTGAATAATAATTGACCCACACTTTTATGTTGAAAATTTATTAACATTTAACTGAGCAACAAAACTTGTTGGTTTGTAAGATTTATGCATCTGTTAATAAATCCTGCTTTCTCCATCGTTTCATTGGGGGACACAGGACCATGGGTTATGCTGCTGTCACTAGGAGGCTGACACTAAGTAAACAGAAAAAGTTAGCTCCTCCCCAGCAGTATAACCCCTGAGCCAGAGGCGGACTCAATCAGTTTTTTGCTTAGTGTCGTAGGAGGCTGATGTGGGCCGACTGGGCCCTCTTCAGCCACTTGATTTTTTGCGTATATTTTTTCTTTTTTCTCTCGGCGACGCTCGTCGCTCTCATCTGTTGGAATTTTCTTTTTCTGCAGGTATCGTTTCTCTACCTCAGCCCTCGTGGGTACCGCTCCCCTGGGTCGCAGAAGCTTGAGTTCTCGGGCCCTCTCCCCCGTCCAATTCCACGGTACCACTCCCGGGTTGGCACGCTGGGCTAATCCTTCCGGGGCACCTCCTATTCACCCTGCGGTATCACCCCAAAGGGTGCAAGGACATACAGCAGGGACTGGACCTCACAGCGCGTCTGGATGATGATGGGGCCCGCAGCGCTGCTTCAGGGGGCTCCCTGCCCCCACCGGCGTCCACCATCCCTGCCTGCCTGCCTGCCTGCCTGCCTGCCTCATCCTTCTGCGGTCCGCAGCCTGCACACTGGCAGAGGCTACGCCGCCGACCAGGTAGGACACCCCCTCCTACTTTCCCCCCAGGCGGTTACAAAATATGGGCCCCGGTCCGGGCCTACTCACCGGGCGCCCCGGCCACGTCCTCTCCCAGCGCTGGAGTCCGCACTACGGCCGGTGCACGGATGTCGCTGCCGCGCCGCCGCCCCCACAGGTAGAACCGCCGGTTTCTACATAATCCGGCGCTGGCTGCTTCCTTTTAGGCTCCGGCCTGGGCCTAGTCACCGGACGCCCCGGGCCGCATCGGGCGACAGAGCGCACGCACTGCCGCCATCCGGTCTTCGCAGCTGCGCCGCAGCCACCGGACAGCCGGCCGGTACACTCCATCCTCCGGCAGCCTTCAAAATTTAGGCCCCGGCTTCGGCCTTGTCCCCGGCGTCCTAGGCCCGCCTCCTGCCGCAGCGCGATTGGCCGCCGGCCGCTCAATCTCCACCCTCCTCCCAGCCCCAGGCATCACAGGAGGGGGCGGTGGAGGTTTTTTCCCGCTCTCCTCGGCCCCCCCCCCCCACTCCCACCCCAGCATTCATTTTAAAAAAAAAAAAAAAAAAGAGACTGATTATAGCAGTCTCCCTAGTCTGCGGATTGCTGAGGCTACAGCAACCACTCATAGGGGGGAAAAGTAGCCAACATTAGCCACTGAACGGTAGTGGTTGTTCTGTTTTTTTGTCATGGGCTCAGTTTATTTCAATATGTAAATTGCTCTTTTTATTCTTAGTAAGGACATACTTTTTGATATTTACAAAAAGTACATGGTTGCATTCTAGACTCCCCCTTTTTTTTTTTTTTTTTTTTTTCTCTTTGTGTTCAAGGTTATTGTTTGAGTCTGCAATATAAGTTCTAAATAATGGAAAGCTGGAAGTGGTTTTTCTATGTACATATATATATATATATATATATGTATATATATATATATATATATATATATATAGATTATGTATATTAACTCTTACGAGCTCTTATTCGGGTTCTTGATTTGCATAAGAGGTACAGTTGGTTTAGGGCTGTTCTCTCAGTTATGAATTGCCCCGAACGTTGTCACATTAGTACTCCAGCTTCCGCGGGCCCTGGCACTGCACGCACCGGTATCCCGCACCGGCAGGCGGGTTGCCGCTCTCTCTCTCAGACCCCGCATACCCGTGCTGACGTCCCTCGGGTGGGTGCGCATGCGCTGCGCCCCCGGGCTGTCGCTCTGCCGTAACCGTCCGCAAGACTGGCGCCTTCCCCCCCGGTGAGTTGGGTCCCGTACTAAGGATCTTTTCCTCTGCCCAAGGCGGACCCGCCAGGTCTCGTCTTCTGCGCTCCCAGGGTTCACCTTACTCCTCAGGTCCAGACTGCCTCTCCTCTAGTAGTCTTTCGACCTTTCGGGGATGGCCCAGGCGTTTCCACCTCTGCTGGACTTCGAGCAGGAGTACCGGGATGTTTGGCGCATGACTAATAGCCGGGTAAGGATGGTGAGTCAAGCCTTAAAGGTACGGACAGTCCTTCTCTACGTGCACGCACCGGGGGAGGTGAGTCCCGTACCAGGGACCTCACCCGCTGCTCGAAGCGTACCCGCCAGGTCTCGCCTTCGGCGCCTCCCCCTGGTTTTTCCTTCATTCCCAGGTCCAAAGCTCCCGCTCGTCCAGAAGCCTTCCGACCTCTCTGGGGATGACCCAGACGTACCACCTCTGCTGGATTCCGGGCAAGCGCCGAGCTTCAGCGCATGACGATTAGCCTGGAAGATACGGTGAGTCAGACCATAAGGCCAAGGATAGTTCTCTTCTCCTCTCTGAGCACACAGGTCTCCTTGAAGACTTTTCTAGAGGACCCAGGATGTTTGTCAGTGGACATCCAATAGTTCGCAGAGCTACTGCTCCTTCACAGACATCAGCCAGACTGGACGTTACCAGCGGTAAGTCTTGTTATTCTCTTTATTCATTCTCCAAGGGGCTCCGGAGAGAAGTGGCATGCCCCCCTGCGATCGACTCGCCAGGTTGCCTCTTGGCTGATCATCCCTAAGGTGACGTCTCTCAGGGACCACACGGTCTCCCTACGCAGAGGACTACATTCCATATCTGCCGATCAGAACTGGTTGACATCTTCGGTAAGTCCCTTCTCATCATAGCCCTGGCACTTTCACAGCTTCACGGTCTGAGCCTATAGCAGCAGTGTGACCACACGTCGAGGCCTCATGCCTCAGGAGCGGGATCGCGGAGGCGACATCTAAAGAGTCGCTGACCTTCCTTCCGCCTTTAGGTGAACATACCTTCGGACATAGGTTAGTCCAGTGGATCCCCTAGACTACGTGAGGGAAGTGTGCATCTCTCCATAGGCTACGTGAGGGAAGGGCACATCTCTTCCCAGCATCGGCCCAGACGCTCAGGATCGTCGCCTTCACCGCTCGGCTCCTGTCCGTTCGAGCCGCAACCGTCAGGGCGCCTCTATTTCTCATCGTCATTTCTCGCTACTAGGGCAGCTGTTCCACCGGTTGGAGTCCTTTCAGATCTCGGCCCGGTAGATCATCCCCTTAGGCATGTTTTTCGAGTCCGCCATGGGAAGTTACTCTTCACGCTGGAGTAGTTTTTCCTTCCCCGCACCAAGTTAGGTTCGATACGTTACTCCGCAGCGGCTGGGGGAGGTGATAGCGGTGGTACACTTACCGGTGTTCATCCTTGCCCTTCCAGAGGTCCCCACTGAAGAACGGGGATAAGTAACCTCCGTCGGCCCCGGGGGATCCGCCTTTCCCTTCCTAGTGGACCAGCTTTCGTGTCCGGTCCCTGGGAAGATCCCCTCTCCGTCTCCTCTGGCGAATAGCATCAGCCATTACCAGTCTCCTATGCTAGGGTGGGCTTGTCCACTTTCCACAGCACGATCCCTAGGAACACCCCCTATGTGTGGTCTCCCCTTCAGCATTCCAGGATTTCAGATCCATCCGGTTAGACTGGTTACGTTTTCTTCACTGGGGCGAGGTTGTTCCAATCAGGTCCCAGTCGGACCATGCCACAGCGGTGGCGTGCATCATCCACCAGGGAGACGCAGGAAGTGTCGTGAATAAGGAAGAGGTCAAGAAGATCTTGCTCTGGGCCGGATCTCGCGCTCTCTAATCTCAGCAGTCCTCTTCCCTACCGTGGACGTTTGGACGGCCGTTCTTTTCTCAGCAGGAGGGGCCTCGCCTAGGCAGAATGGCTCCTCAACCGGGTAGTCTCCAGCCAGATCTACGACGAAGGAAGACCTCCAGTAGTGGTCCTATTTGCCCCCCGATCCAGCTTCTAGTCAACGGCGCACCTAGGGTGCCCCCCTTTTCTGCGCTAGGTGACGACGCCCTCGCCCGGCTGTGAGGCCGGTTCATTTTTTCATTTTCTTGGGCATCTGCCTACGGCTTCCCATGATCTCGAGCTTCTCAAGAGGGACCGAGGCAGAGGGTGGCTATGGAGGGGCCCAGGCGAGCATAGTTCACAGAGGTCACTCAATCCACTCGCAGAGGCCCTGTGTCGCTTTCCAGACCGTCCAGTTCTTCCGTGTCGAGCCCGCTCTGACACCAGGACTTAGAAGCCCTAAGTTTCCCGACCTTAAGAGCGGATCCCGGGTTCTTGCTCGCACAGGCCGGTTGGCAAGAAGGATGCAGACAATGTTGGAGACCGGGGAGCTGGTTCCCTCGAAAATGTATTACCACACGTGTGGCATTCATCCGGGGGGTAAAAGAGCACATCTTCTTTCCTCTCTCTTTCTCGCTCCTTTCCTGCACTACTGCCATGCTGACAGTCAGATCTGGATGCGGCTTTCTAGCGCGTCCCTCTAGGGGCCTGGTGTCGACGCGGTCATTTCAGTTCAGAGGCTTATCACTTATCGTCCCACGACCAAGGTGTTTCACGCAGAGAAGCGTCCATCTGGCTCAGCGGTATCGCCGTCCACTAGTGACGTGGGACCTTAATCTAGCGATGGGTTCACCTCACGGCTCTCGGTTTGAGCTTTTCCGAGGGCTTCTTACTCCCACATGTTTGGATAGGTGGGCTCCTCGTGACCGTCTCCTTGTCTCAAGGGGCATCAGGGCGGACATCTCTCTCTTGTTGCCTTTGTTCCCCCCCTGTTTTTCCAGGTCCTCCAGTAGGGCAAGGGGGGTGCTCCGGCCGCTACCCTCCCTTCGGTCCAAGGCAGCCCGCCTTCCTTCCAGATAAGGTGTTTGGAGTTTCGAGTTCGGTTCTAGTACCTTCTCTCAGCCTGAAAAGAGCCTAGTCCGGACCGCACTTTTCGGTATACTCAGACAGTCAGTTCATCTTTCAGGGCAGTTCCTCTTTTCAGCCGGTCCCAGGAGGCGCATGCTGGCGCCCAGGGCTAAGATTTCCATAGAGATCCTTCCGTCATAGGTGAAGCCTATCGCATGGAAAACGGACCTCCGCCGTTTTTTTCTACCGTCCAAGGAGGGTTTCTTGGATGATTGGACTACAGACGTTGACGGACCGAGGTCTGCCGAGCCTCCTACTGGTCTAGTAGGCAGACCTTTCCTAGTTCCTATCAGGTCACACCCAAGCTTTGGCAGTGGCCAGTCTTGCCGTTATCTTTGCGGGCGGCAGTAGCACACCTGTAACAAGGTAGGTAATTGTAGGTCTGGGTCAAGCCCGACTGGAGGTAGCGGTTTCCTACCGATCTCCGGTGATGGTTCTCTTCCCACCCAGGGACTGCTTTTGGACATCCCATGGTCCTGTGTCCCCCAATGAAACGATGGAGAAAGATAGATTTTTGTGTACTCACCGTAAAATCTCTTTCTCTGAGTCTTCATTGGGGGACACAGCACCCACCCTGCTTGTGTTATGTTTGAGTTACATTTTACCGGTCTGTTGCCTCAGTGGCCTTATTCCCAGGCCATTGGTCGCACGTCTATTTGGTTAAGGTTTTTTCCTTGTCTTATTCCGGATTGTTTGGTTCTCCTCCTACTGCTTGTGCACTAAACTGATTGAGTCCGCCTCTGGCTCAGGGGTTATACTGCTGGGGAGGAGCTAACTTTTTCTGTTTACTTAGTGTCAGCCTCCTAGTGACAGCAGCATAACCCATGGTCCTGTGTCCCCCAATGAAGACTCAGAGAAAGAGATTTTACGGTGAGTACACAAAAATCTATCTTTTGTTTGAAGTTTGCAGGCTCTAACTTATTTGCATCTTATCAAACCTGCTAAATCTGCAGGGGGTTGAATACTACTTGTAGGCACTGTATATATTATATATATACACACATACATACAGTGGAACCCTGCTTGACGAGAACAATCCGTTCTGGGACTGTGCTTGTTAATCAAGGTACTCGTTCAGCAAAGCAAGATTTCCCATAGGAAATCATTGCAATGCAGACAATTCGTTCCACAACTTCTAAAATGTCCCATCCTGGTGCCCTATTCTATCATTCCACACACAAACACAAACAAACTCACAAACAAACGCGCACATATTATGCTCACCTTACCTTCCGTTCCATCGCCGGTCTGCTGGGACTTGCTGTTCTCTGGTACGGGGCCGGGCTGTGTAACGCGTTACCATAACGACGAGGCAGGAAGTTCCCGGCCAGAGCGCTGACGTCAAAGGCAGAGCCGCTTGCCTCTGATTGGCCAGCGCTCTGCCTTTCATTAGCAGTGACAGGAAGTTCCTCCCTCGTCGCTATGGATACAGATACACAGCGTGGACTGGAGCGCAGCAGCGCACTACAGCACCCAGGAGGCCGGCGATGAAACGAAAGGTAAACATATTATGTTATATTATATACTCACCTTACCTTCCGTTCCATCGCATGCCTCCTGGGTCTTGTAGTTCGCCGCGAGGACGTCGCGAGGTACCCGGGAACTACAAGAACCATGAGACCGGCGGTGGAACGGAAGGTAAGGTGAGCATAATACTGTATGTGCGTGTGTGCGTGCTTGTGTGTTTGTGCGTATATGTGTGTGTTTGTGTGGACTGCAAGTGCGGGTCAGAGTGTGGTGGATGGACGAAACCGGAAGTGTGTGCGGTGAGGATTTCACTCGTACAGCAAAGCTTTCTCGTAAAGCGGGTTACAAATTTACAGAAAGCTTTGCTTGTTAAGCGAAATTCTCGTTAAGAGGGTTACTTGTTATGCAAGGTACCACTGTAATATTATATAAATATTTATATATATATTTATATATATAATATTACAGTGGTACCTCGCATAACAAGTAACCCTCTTAACGAGAATTTCGTTTCATTGTATCATTTAGCTTTGATTGTGTGCGCGTGTAAAATATATATATATATATATATATATATATATATATATATATATATATATATATATATATGCGCACACAATCAAAGCCAAACGATACAATGCACAGACAAGTAGTGCCAAGGGTCCTAAATATCACTAGAGAAAAGCAAGGACTAAAATATAACTTTTACTATGTACCTATAAAATCATTCAAAGACAAAACATAGAGTGCAGTGCAATAACACAAACAGCAAGTAGAATAATTATAGATCTCACCCGATCCTTCTCCAAAGTGGACCATGCACCACCAGATGAGGGTAAGTATACAAAACTAGCCCCTGTCCTGCCCCATGTAAATGCTTCCGCCGTGACAAGGGCCACACCAAAGAGTAGTTACTGTCCCCAATATCAATCAGAACCTACACTTGGGGGCTGCCCTTGTCACGGCGGAAGCATTTACATGGGGCAGGACAAGGGCTAGTTTGGTATACTTACCCTCATATCTGCCAGCAACTCTTCCGACCTGTGTGAGTCCATCTATCTGGTGGTGCATGGTCCACTTTTGGAGAAGGATCGGGTGAGATCTATAATTATTCTACTTGCTGTAAATGCACTGCACTCTATGTATTGTTTTTGGATGATTTTATAGGTACATATTAAAAGATAAAAAGAATGTGTGTGTGTGTGTGTGTGTGTGTATATGTGTGTATATATATATATTTCTCTCTCTAGTGATATTTAGGACCCTTGGCACTACTTGTCTGTGCATTGTATCGTTTGGCTTTGATTGTGTGCGCGTATATATAATATATATATATATATATATATATATATTAGTAGGTGGACAAGGTGGACAGTATATGTACTAGGGTTATCAAACATGGTGTAAAGTGGAACAGACTCAGTGTCCCTTAGCAACCAATCAGATTCCACTTTTCATTCTTCACAGACTCTTTGGAAAATGAAAAGTGGAATCTGATTGGTTGCTAAGGGCAAGTGAGGCAGTTTCACTTTACACCATGTTTGATAACCCTATTACACATACTGTGCACATACTTTTGGACCACCGTGTATGTGTATATATATATATATATATATATATATACATACACACACACACACACACACACATATATATATAGACACGCATATATATATATATATATATATATATATATATATATATATATATATATATATATATATATATATATATACATATACATACCCTCGCTGACTGCAATTTTTTATTCCTCCAATGTCCCCCATGTGCTGTAAGGCAAACCCTGCACACATACAAAGCTGGTCTATTGCACGGCAGATCAACACCAGTTACAATTCCCAAAGCAGAGACTTAAAGGGGAACTTCTGCCCTGAATTTGGCCTTTCTGCACCCCTGACTCACTTATCGGCCCCTCCATGAGGGTTCAGCGGCAGCCTCCCAGGGGAGCAGGTCCTATACCCCGATAACCAGGCACATAATGGGGCCACAGCAGTACAGCGTGCCTAAGGATAACCTGATTTGTGCTGCATAAACCACAGGAAGCAGATACTTTCTTTTCCTGAAATGCTCTGGTGTTTCTGAAACACTACAGTTAGAAGATCTGGCCGGGGACCGTAGGGCGAGACGACACCAGTCCTAGCCGTCTTCTCCCACTCTGCTAAAGGTGCGAGACCTGTGAATCCCCCGGAGCAGTGAGCGCGCGGGGGACGGTGCCGGGGTGTTTTCAAGAACGATTCCCCTAGCTGCAGTCGTACAGCCGGGCTTGGATTGAGTGGCCGGGTGACCGGCTCCCCACGTCCCCCTGGGTCAGTACCTGTCACCAGTTCTATCTTCTCTGCCGGGTCTCCTTCCTCGTACAGTTTTGGATGGCAGCGGTTGCCGATCTGACTGATGAGCTCCGCTGGAAGGGTGGCCAGGTCCTGCTTGACACGGACGCGGTTCCTGGAGTCTGAGAAGACGGGGTCCGGCAGAGCCTCCACCTTCTCAGCTGAAGAATTCAAAGAATATTCTACTGACAAGAGGATAGGTACACGTTATATCATACAGCAGGGGGGATATATATATACAGACACCGCCACACATACCCCCTAAACCCAGAGAACATCCGCCGGGTGTACATGGCACCAATAGAGATTAAAACTATCAGTATAGACTATAATGTATAAAAAGGCTGAATTATACTTCAGAGCTGACATCATTACTAACCACCAAAACTAAATGTCTTTGTGTAACCCCCTCTACAAATCCGTCCATCTTGTTTGGTAAGTTTAGTAAATGAGTGGGGTCTGACACCCGTTACCCCCATCTATCAGGATGTCTGCAGGTCCGGTGCGGCCTGATGTACACAGAGCCGAAGCAGCACAGCGCCGCATACCATATAGTGGCCGCTCTCAGGTACTGCAGCTCAATGAATAGTAGCTGAGCTGTAATACCCAAGAACGGCCACTATATAGTGTGCGGTGCTATAACCATCCAATGCTGCACACAGGGGTGACGTGGCTGACCCCACCGATCTGATATCAATGATCTATTACCCTCATGATAAGTTAGCAATGTCTAAGTAATGGTCACTTCTATTCCCAGAATGCATTGCTGAGCAGAATTATGATTGCAGCTCTGGGTGGGCGTGAGGAAGAGGATATATAATGCACACACAGGCTCTTACCAGTTTGGTTTACGTTCATCATGCTGTACATTGTATACATATTGCATATCTGCCTGTATTGCTCCTCGGTGCCGTCCTCTCCGACCTCTTCCTCCTCATCCTCCTCGTTGTGGTAAGACCCCGGGCTGTCACTTGTGTATGCGCTGGACGTTCCTGGGCTCGTCCTCTCTGACCCTAGTGGGGCCACGGCTCCGGATGGCCCTCCGACCGCTCCTTGAGAAAAGCGTGGCACTTTTCTACTCGCCCCTCCGGCCTCTTTCTGCCCCCCGTCCCAGAGTCTCTTGGCCACTGGTGTGCACTGCACCGAATCGGACTCTTGGGTCTCTGTTTTCACCCGGGGTGGCCGGGACATATTGTAAGAGGATGACGATGACAGCGAGGCCACCGCTGTGGCTGCTGCCGCCACTGCTGCCGCCGCCGCTGGGCTGGGGGGTTCGGAGTTGGGAGCTTCTTCGGGGTGCAGACCTTGGGAGTCACAGCTGGGAGAGCTCACCTTTAGGAAGAACTCTGTCCCCTTCTCCATGATCTCCTGGATCTGCAGGAAGCCGGCCGTGTACATGAGGAGGAACTGATCTCCTACGTTCATGCTGAGCCGCCCGGTGTAACAGAAGCTGAGGATCTGCTGGAAGGACTGCGGCTGGACCGACCCGGGAAGCTCCACCACCGGGTTCTTGCTGCTGTGGAAGAGGTCCCTGAAGTAGGAGCTGCTCGCTGCCAGGACGGCCCGGTGGGCTTTGAACTGGTGTCCGCGGACCACGACGGCGACATCACAGTACAGGCCCTGCAGCCGCTGCTCGTTCAGACACTCCAGGATACTATTCCCAAAGTTTGGGATCTCCATTTGCAGAGTCTGAGACATGACAATAGATCAGGGGGAGAAAGTGAGAGACGGAGGATATAGAGGCTGCGGGGGGAAGGGAATAAGAAAACAAAAGTTGAATAAAAAAAAAATTAAATTAAAATATTTAAGATAAAATATAAATGATGACTGTGACGAGAAAGACATCTTTCTAATAGGCTTGTAGCTTTAGCTTGTTCCCATTTTCACAATCAGTAGTTGCTGTCACCCGGGCCGGTACTGGATCCAGATAACAAGCCTCGGCACAGGCACCCGGCCCGGTACTGGATCCAGATAACAAGCCTCGGCACAGGCACCCGGCCCGGTACTGGATCCAGATAACAAGCCTCGGCACAGGCACCCGGCCCGGTACTGGATCCAGATAACAAGCCTCGGCACAGGCACCTGGCCCGGTACTGGATCCAGATAACAAGCCTCGGCACAGGCACCCGGCCCGGTACTGGATCCAGATAACAAGCCTCGGCACAGGCACCCGGCCCGGTACTGGATCCAGATAACAAGCCTCGGCACAGGCACCCGGCCCGATACTGGAGCCGGATAACGACCCTTGGTACAGGCAACGCACCCGGGTCATCACTGGAGCCAGATAACGAGCCTCGGCACAGGCAACGCACCCGGGTCATGACTGGAGCCAGATAACGAGCTTCGGCACAGGCAGCACCCGCGGGTCATTACCGGAGCCCCGTTAACAAGCCTCGGCACAAGCAGCGGTGGCAGCTCCCCCCTCATGTTGTCTACATTATTAAAACAGTTATGGGGGCACGGGGCATCTCCCTAGCTCCAGGACTGGCGCTTGGCTAGTCTGGGGCCCCCACAACTCAGACTGACCACCACTTCCCTATTCAGCTACACCAGTAGGAAGTTCACAAAGCTGATCCCTTCCCCGAAGATGGACACGACCACACATCTGACCTGTGGGTGCACCACTTTAATGTGGTGTTCAAGGTAAATGATATAATTTAACCCCACAGAAAAAATGGGCTCGGTCCTGAAGGCGTATCCCAGTCTCCAATTATCAGCTATCCACTATATAGGTCAACACTGTGACATAAGTGGGGGCCTCACTAGTCACCAGAACAGGGCTTCTTAGGCTGCTTTCACACATCCGGCTTTTGCAATGCGGCACAATCCGGCACTTTGCAGGAAAACCGCAACCGGTTTTTTTTGCTGCCGGTTGCGTTTTTCCTGCATAGACTTTAATTAGTGCCGCATTTTGCCGCATGGGCTTGCGTTCGGTCCGGTTTTTGCCGCATGCGGCAGATTTAGCCGATGCGGCGGCCGGATGGAACGTTCCCTGGCACGTTTTTTGCTCCGGAAAAAAAAAACGCATCGCGCCGCATCTGGCCGATGTGGCGCTTTTCCCAATGCATCCCTATGGATGCCGGATGCGGCGTGATGCGGCAAAAGCCGCATCCGGCCGCCTCATGCGGTTTTTGCCACTGCGCATGCTCAGTAGCATGCCGCAAGCGGCAAAAACCGGACCGGCCGCATGTAAAAAACTTATGCAAAGGATGCGGTGTTTTCACCGCATCCGTTGCATAGGCTTCACAGCCGGATTGAGCCGCAGTGCTCAAACCGGATGTGTGAAAGTAGCCTTACTCCTGTTTTCCCTGGGCCGCATGACCACCAACCTAAGGATGTGAATGGTGCAGCTGGTCCTACACGCTCCTAGTCGCCCTACTCACTGAAGAGGCAGCCAAGAATGGAGCTGCAAGGAGTGCGTGCGACCGGCCGCTCTATTCACTTCCCCCTGGATTCGGTAGTATGGCCGGGGCAGAACAGGACACTCGAGCACTCCATTGTAACGATCAGTGGGGGTCTCACTCGAGCTGATCGACCCCACCCTGCATTTCGATTTCAACAGTACACAGATACAGTTGAAAACAATGGTAGAATGGGACGTCACCTGCTCTCAGCGCCATCAGTCAGCCCGAGTCTCTGCACAGCAGGCGCAATGTCATCACTGCATCGCTCCTGATGTGTGGAGCCTCAGGCCATAGTTCCGGGCACCAAATCGGTAAATATAGGCAACTAGGCGAGGGACAGGCGTCCTATTGTGTGAGCAGGAGCGTCATACTATGGAGAATGGGAGGGTTGGGGGGGGTGGATGAGAGTGGAGGTATGTCATTACACATGGCGCCCCATAATTTCTATGTACACCCCAGGGTAACAAGAGGGTACATTTCAATGAAGATCTCTGCTGGTATCCTGTGAATGAAAAGCTTCTTTATTTCGAGAGCTCGCACTCATCCAGTGATGACCTCGCAGGAAGAAAGGAAGGTTCCCATTCACCACCAGCAAGCAGAGATCTCGAAAATGACGATAAATTTACACAGAATATATTAGGAAGTTGCAGAACATTTCTTGGGTTTGTGGATGATCTTGGCATAGTTTCTTTTGAGATTGGTGACCTAATCTACTACTAAGGGCAACACCCCATTAATTAGGGGCCTTCACACAGAGAATCACAAAGGTAGGTCTCATACAGTCATATGAAAAAGTTTGGGCACCCCTATTAATGTTAACCTTTTTTCTTTATAACAATTTGGGTTTTTGCAGCAGCTATTTCATATATCTAATATCTGATGGACTGAGTAATATTTCTGGATTGAAATGAGGTTTATAGTATGAACAGAAAATGTGCAATCCGTATTTAAACAAAATTTGACCGGTGCAAAAGTATGGGCACCTCAACATAAAAGTGACATTAATATTTTGTAGATCCTCCTTTTGCAGAAATCACAGCCTCTAGTCGCCTCCTGTAGCTGTTAATGAGTTCCTGGATCCTGGATGAAGGTAGATTTGACCATTCCTGTTTACAAAACAATTCCAGTTCAGGTAAGTTTGATGGTCGCCGAGCATGGACAGCCACTTCACATCATCCCACAGATGTTCAATGATATTCAGGTCTGGGGACTGGGATGGCCATTCCAGAACATTGTAATTGTTCCTCTGCATGAATGCCTGAGTAGATTTGGAGCGGTGTTTTGGATCATTGTCTTGCTGAAATATCCATCCCCTGCGTAACTTCAACTTCGTCACTGATTCTTGCACATTATTGTCAAGAATCTGCTGATACTGAGTTGAATCCATGCGACCCTCAACTTTAACAAGATTCCCGGTGCCGGCATTGGCCACACAGCCCCAAAGCATGATGGAACCTCCACCAAATTTTACTGTGGGTAGCAAGTGCTTTTCTTGGAATGCCGTGTTTTTTTGCCTCCATGCAAAACGCCTTTTTGTATTACAAAACAACTCAATCTTTGTTTCATCAGTCCACAGGACCTTCTTCCAAAATGTAACTGGCTTGTCCAAATGTGCTTTTGCATACCTCAGGCGACTCTGTTTGTGGCGTGCTTGCAGAAACGGCTTCTTTCGCATCACTCTCCCATACAGCTTCTCCTTGTGCAACGTGTGCTGTATTGTTGACCGATGCACATTGACACCATCTGCAGCAAGATGATGCTGCAGGTCTTTGGAGGTGGTCTGTGGATTGTCCTTGACTGTTCTCACCATTCTTCTTCTCTGCCTTTCTGATATTTTTCTTGGCCTGCCACTTCTGGGCTTAACAAGAACTGTACCTGTGTTCTTCCATTTCCTTACTATGTTCCTCACAGTGGAAACTGACAGTTTAAATCTCTGAGACAACTTTTTGTACCTTCCCCTGAACAACTATGCTGAATAATCTTTGTTTTCAGATCATTTGAGAGTTGTTTTGAGGAGCCCATGATGCCACTCTTCATAGGAGATTCAAATAGGAGAACAACTGGCAAGTGGCCACCTTAAATACCTTGTCTCATGATTGGATACACCTGCCTATGAAGATCAAAGCTCAATGAGGTTACAAAACCAATTTAGTGCTTCAGTAAGTCAGTAAAAAGTAGTTAGGAGTGTTCAAACCAAGAAATTTATAAAGGTGCACATACTTTTGCAGCGGTCAAATTTTGTTTAAATGCGGATTGCACATTTTTTGTTAGTACAATAAACCTCATTTCAATCCAGAAATACAGTCAGGGCCAGAAATATTACTCAGTCCATCAGTTATTAGATATATGAAACTGAAATAGCAAAAACCCAAATTGTTATAAAGAAAAAAGGTTAACATTAATAGGGGTGCCCAAACTTTTTCATATGACTGTAAGTGATGAATTAGGACTAGGATATGTCGTTTATGATCGGTTGGGGTCCGACTTCTGGGAGCTCCAACAATAGAGAATAAAGGGGTGGCAGCTCTGCAACCTCAGACCCCCGCCATGCAGGTAAAGTTAGGAAAGGGACGCCGCTCTAACATCAATCAGTGTTAGGACAAGTGGTGGTTCCAGAGCTCAGACCTCCCCCGATCTTAAAAAGACGACTAGAGATGAGTGAAAAGTGTGGGGTAATACACACACAATGTGGCAAAAGCGGAGCTGCGGATGCCGGCTCCCATCCATAGGCCACAAACTACTGCTGCAGCCACTGGACCTGGGCCTGCACATGCATCCGCTCATCTCTAGTTCTGGCATATTCCATCCTCCTATGGCACTTCAGCTGCTGGGAAACTACAACTCCCAGCATGCAGTAGACTGCTGACCCCTGTGAGATCAGGGTCTTGGTAACAGTATGGCAATCCCCTTCAATCCTGTCTCAGAGACCTTGTTGCCAATATAGGCTTGTGCAAGGGCGCAGATCCAAACCAAAGAGGAACTCTATGTTCCACAGGCTCCGGCATAAACTATAGGGACTGCTCCCTGTTATAGGGTAATGTGGGGAGATATTACACATTACAGGGACTTCATATATTGCAGCAAAGATCCCATAAAACAGGTACAGACAGGAGCCCGCCGGCAGCTGCCACATTATAAGTTATTACACAGCGGCCTCTTTATATGGGGATCCTATAGGTAGTCTAGGGAGGGGTGCCCTATAAAAGATGAGGTCTGGGCTGGCCTTTTACGTGTATCACACGCCCTGAACGATATAAGCCCAGATATTAACCCCCTGTATGATATAACCCTGTAAAATAATCCTGCTGTATATTTCCCTGGTTATTACATTCCTGTAAGATATAAAACTGATTACTACTCCCTCTTTATGATACAACCCTGGTTATTACATCCCCTATGATAGAACCCCACAAATTATACCCCCTGTATCACAGAATCCTGCACATTACACCCCCAGTGGGATATAGCCCCGGTTATTACACCCCCAGTGGGATATAGCCCCGGTTATTACACCCCCAGTGGGATATAGCCCCGGTTATTACACCCCCAGTGGGATATAGCCCCGGTTATTACACCCCCAGTGGGATATAGCCCAGGTTATTACACCCCCAGTGGGATATAACCCCGGTTATTACACCCCCAGTGGGATATAACCCCGGTTATTACACCCCCAGTGGGATATAACCCCGGTTATTACACCCCCAGTGGGATATAACCCCAGTTATTACACCCCCAGTGGGATATAACCCCGGTTATTACACCCCCAGTGGGATATAACCCCGGTTATTACACCCCCTGTGATATATAACCCCGGTTATTACACCCCCTGTGATATATAACTCCGGTTATTACACCCTCTGTGATATATAACTCCGGTTATTACACCCTCTGTGATATATAACTCCGGTTATTACACCCTCTGTGATATATAACTCCGGTTATTACACCCCCTGTGATATTTATTACACCCCCTGTGATATATAACTCCGGTTATTACACCCCCTGTGATATATAACTCTGGTTATTACACCCCCTGTGATATATAACTCCGGTTATTACACCCCCTGTGATATATAACTCCGGTTATTACACCCCCTGTGATAAATAACTCCGGTTATTACACCCCCTGTGATATATAACTCCGGTTATTACACCCTCTGTGATATATAACCCCGGTTATTACACCCCCTGTGATATATAACCCCGATTATTACACCCCCTGTGATATATAACTCCGGTTATTACACCCTCTGTGATATATAACTCCGGTTATTACACCCTCTGTGATATATAACTCCGGTTATTACACCCTCTGTGATATATAACTCCGGTTATTACACCCCCTGTGATATTTATTACACCCCCTGTGATATATAACTCCGGTTATTACACCCCCTGTGATATATAACTCTGGTTATTACACCCCCTGTGATATTTATTACACCCCCTGTGATATATAACTCCGGTTATTACACCCCCTGTGATATATAACTCTGGTTATTACACCCCCTGTGATATATAACCCCGGTTATTACACCCCCTGTGATATATAACTCCGGTTATTACACCCTCTGTGATATATAACTCCGGTTATTACACCCTCTGTGATATATAACTCCGGTTATTACACCCTCTGTGATATATAACTCCGGTTATTACACCCCCTGTGATATTTATTACACCCCCTGTGATATATAACTCCGGTTATTACACCCCCTGTGATATATAACTCTGGTTATTACACCCCCTGTGATATATAACTCTGGTTATTACACCCCCTGTGATATATAACTCCGGTTATTACACCCCCTGTGATATATAACTCCGGTTATTACACCCCCTGTGATAAATAACTCCGGTTATTACACCCCCTGTGATATATAACTCCGGTTATTACACCCTCTGTGATATATAACCCCGGTTATTACACCCCCTGTGATATATAACCCCGATTATTACACCCTCTGTGATATATAACTCCGGTTATTACACCCCCTGTGATATATAACTCCGGTTATTACACCCTCTGTGATATATAACTCCGGTTATTACACCCCCCGAGATATTTATTACACCTCCTGTGATATATAACTCCGGTTATTACACCCCCTGTGATATATAACCCCGGTTATTACACCCCCTGTGATATATAACTCCGGTTATTACACCCTCTGTGATATATAACTCCGGTTATTACACCCTCTGTGATATATAACTCCGGTTATTACACCCTCTGTGATATATAACTCCGGTTATTACACCCCCTGTGATATTTATTACACCCCCTGTGATATATAACTCCGGTTATTACACCCCCTGTGATATATAACTCCGGTTATTACACCCCCTGTGATATTTATTACACCCCCTGTGATATATAACTCCGGTTATTACACCCCCTGTGATATATAACTCCAATTATTACACCCCCTGTGATATATAACTCCGGTTATTACACCCCCTGTGATATATAACTCCGGTTATTACACCCCCTGTGATATATAACTCCGGTTATTACACCCCCTGTGATATATAACTCCGGTTATTACACCCCCTGTGATATATAACTCCGGTTATTACACCCCCTGTGATATATAACTCCGGTTATTACACCCCCTGTGATATATAACTCCGGTTATTACACCCCCTGTGATATATAACTCCGGTTATTACACCCCCTGTGATATATAACTCCGGTTATTACACCCCCTGTGATATATAACTCCGGTTATTACACCCCCTGTGATATATAACTCCGGTTATTACACCCCCTGTGATATATAACTCCGGTTATTACACCCCCTGTGATATATAACTCCGGTTATTACACCCCCTGTGATATATAACTCCGGTTATTACACCCCCTGTGATATATAACTCCGGTTATTACACCCCCTGTGATATATAACTCCGGTTATTACACCCCCTGTGATATATAACTCCGGTTATTACACCCCCTGTGATATATAACTCCGGTTATTACACCCCCTGTGATATATAACTCCGGTTATTACACCCCCTGTGATATATAACTCCGGTTATTACACCCCCTGTGATATATAACTCCGGTTATTACACCCCCTGTGATATATAACTCCGGTTATTACACCCCCTGTGATATATAACTCCGGTTATTACACCCCCTGTGATATATAACTCCGGTTATTACACCCCCTGTGATATATAACTCCGGTTATTACACCCCCTGTGATATATAACTCCGGTTATTACACCCCCTGTGATATATAACTCCGGTTATTACACCCCCTGTGATATATAACTCCGGTTATTACACCCCCTGTGATATATAACTCCGGTTATTACACCCCCTGTGATATATAACTCCGGTTATTACACCCCCTGTGATATATAACTCCGGTTATTACACCCCCTGTGATATATAACTCCGGTTATTACACCCCCTGTGATATATAACTCCGGTTATTACACCCCCTGTGATATATAACTCCGGTTATTACACCCCCTGTGATATATAACTCCGGTTATTACACCCCCTGTGATATATAACTCCGGTTATTACACCCCCTGTGATATATAACTCCGGTTATTACACCCCCTGTGATATATAACTCCGGTTATTACACCCCCTGTGATATATAACTCCGGTTATTACACCCCCTGTGATATATAACTCCGGTTATTACACCCCCTGTGATATATAACTCCGGTTATTACACCCCCTGTGATATATAACTCCGGTTATTACACCCCCTGTGATATATAACTCCGGTTATTACACCCCCTGTGATATATAACTCCGGTTATTACACCCCCTGTGATATATAACTCCGGTTATTACACCCCCTGTGATATATAACTCCGGTTATTACACCCCCTGTGATATATAACTCCGGTTATTACACCCCCTGTGATATATAACTCCGGTTATTACACCCCCTGTGATATATAACTCCGGTTATTACACCCCCTGTGATATATAACTCCGGTTATTACACCCCCTGTGATATATAACTCCGGTTATTACACCCCCTGTGATATATAACTCCGGTTATTACACCCCCTGTGATATATAACTCCGGTTATTACACCCCCTGTGATATATAACTCCGGTTATTACACCCCCTGTGATATATAACTCCGGTTATTACACCCCCTGTGATATATAACTCCGGTTATTACACCCCCTGTGATATATAACTCCGGTTATTACACCCCCTGTGATATATAACTCCGGTTATTACACCCCCTGTGATATATAACTCCGGTTATTACACCCCCTGTGATATATAACTCCGGTTATTACACCCCCTGTGATATATAACTCCGGTTATTACACCCCCTGTGATATATAACTCCGGTTATTACACCCCCTGTGATATATAACTCCGGTTATTACACCCCCTGTGATATATAACTCCGGTTATTACACCCCCTGTGATATATAACTCCGGTTATTACACCCCCTGTGATATATAACTCCGGTTATTACACCCCCTGTGATATATAACTCCGGTTATTACACCCCCTGTGATATATAACTCCGGTTATTACACCCCCTGTGATATATAACTCCGGTTATTACACCCCCTGTGATATATAACTCCGGTTATTACACCCCCTGTGATATATAACTCCGGTTATTACACCCCCTGTGATATATAACTCCGGTTATTACACCCCCTGTGATATATAACTCCGGTTATTACACCCCCTGTGATATATAACTCCGGTTATTACACCCCCTGTGATATATAACTCCGGTTATTACACCCCCTGTGATATATAACTCCGGTTATTACACCCCCTGTGATATATAACTCCGGTTATTACACCCCCTGTGATATATAACTCCGGTTATTACACCCCCTGTGATATATAACTCCGGTTATTACACCCCCTGTGATATATAACTCCGGTTATTACACCCCCTGTGATATATAACTCCGGTTATTACACCCCCTGTGATATATAACTCCGGTTATTACACCCCCTGTGATATATAACTCCGGTTATTACACCCCCTGTGATATATAACTCCGGTTATTACACCCCCTGTGATATATAACTCCGGTTATTACACCCCCTGTGATATATAACTCCGGTTATTACACCCCCTGTGATATATAACTCCGGTTATTACACCCCCTGTGATATATAACTCCGGTTATTACACCCCCTGTGATATATAACTCCGGTTATTACACCCCCTGTGATATATAACTCCGGTTATTACACCCCCTGTGATATATAACTCCGGTTATTACACCCCCTGTGATATATAACTCCGGTTATTACACCCCCTGTGATATATAACTCCGGTTATTACACCCCCTGTGATATATAACTCCGGTTATTACACCCCCTGTGATATATAACTCCGGTTATTACACCCCCTGTGATATATAACTCCGGTTATTACACCCCCTGTGATATATAACTCCGGTTATTACACCCCCTGTGATATATAACTCCGGTTATTACACCCCCTGTGATATATAACTCCGGTTATTACACCCCCTGTGATATATAACTCCGGTTATTACACCCCCTGTGATATATAACTCCGGTTATTACACCCCCTGTGATATATAACTCCGGTTATTACACCCCCTGTGATATATAACTCCGGTTATTACACCCCCTGTGATATATAACTCCGGTTATTACACCCCCTGTGATATATAACTCCGGTTATTACACCCCCTGTGATATATAACTCCGGTTATTACACCCCCTGTGATATATAACTCCGGTTATTACACCCCCTGTGATAAATAACTCCGGTTATTACACCCCCTGTGATATATAACTCCGGTTATTACACCCCCTGTGATATATAACTCCGGTTATTACACCCCCTGTGATATATAACTCCGGTTATTACACCCCCTGTGATAAATAACTCCGGTTATTACACCCCCTGTGATAAATAACTCCGGTTATTACACCCCCTGTGATAAATAACTCCGGTTATTACACCCCCTGTGATATATAACTCCGGTTATTACACCCCCTGTGATATATAACTCCGGTTATTACACTCCCAGAATCCTCTACTTTGGACTTGTCTCCAGTTTATAGACGAGGACTCCTCTGAGAATGGGATAAATAAAGATGGCGGCGCCGGATCATCCCTGAGAACACACAACATAACAGGACACTCACGTACCCGGGTGATGGGTCGGTCCTCCTGCTCTCACCGCGGTCCGCTCCCCCCGGTTCCCGCTTGCGGTGCTCGGGTCTTAGCGGCTCCGGGAGCAGCAGCGGCGGCCATTCATCGCCAGCAAGGGGAGAGCGAGCGAGCGCCGATCACAGCACAGCCACAGGGGAGACACAACGAGCGCCGACCACAGCGAGCCAGACTATGGGAAGAGATAGGAAGGCATCATTAGCCAAGCGCCGAGAGAAGCGAGCCAGACAGAGGGAGGTGGAGGGGGAACAGACGGCGAGCAGGGGAGAGCAATCGAGCGACTATATGAATGAGGCGAACTGTAGACACGATCGATGAATAAAAATATATACCGGGGGGTAAAAAGAAGCATGAATGACGGGTAAAGACGGATCGTGAGCGCGGGCGGGAGGGGCGGAGCGATGAACGCGGGATGGCTTAATAAGCGGGCGGCTACGGACAGGACGGGCACGTCCGGCGGCCACCGCCGCTCAGGAAGAGGCGAGAAAGGGGCACGCACGAGACGTACCACGGAACCGATCCCGGGATCACGACGGAAGGATGATCCGGTGCTCAGACGGCGGCTCGGAGCCCCAGACTGCGGGTCACATAGGCAGGGGAGAGAGAACGAGCGCAGATACAATCGACCAGACAGACTTCCCAGGAGGCAGAATGGATTACCGAGCCGAGGCCAGCTCAGGACCCGCACCGCAGGCGGAACGAGAAGATGACCGAGACATCGAGCAGACTGCATTCCCGAGAGGCGGAGGGAACAGAACGCCGAGCGATCGAGCAGACGACGAGGCAAATGGGCAAGGGCGAGCTAAAGGAGCGCCGATCTACAGAGCAGACACCCAGGGGAAACAAATAGAGCATCGAGCATCCGAGAATAGACAGAAAGGAAAATATGCAAACAAAGGCGTGAGAAGTGGATGGCCGAGCGATGAATCCAGGCAGCGAGGACTGCAGGCACAGGAGAGGAGCAGCGGCTCCTATGGCTGCTCGGCAGGGCATGATAGGCTCACTACAGAGATGGGGACAATAACCCTTTCATTGAGGGATTTATTACTTTTCTTTTTTTTACTTTTGCAACTCCATATTTTAATCTTAATAATAATTTAACATTTATATGGTATCAATATATTTAATATATATCTATAACGTATATGGCGTCACTTTATGTGCAGCCGTTCCACCTTTTTGGGCCACATATAAGTGAGTGTTATTGAGTTGCGCAAAAAGATTTTCCGTCCGTTAGCCCAATGGCCACATTGCTGCTCTGTAGGGTCCTCCGAGCCTCCTCCTACCTCATTGCTGCTCTGTAGGGTCCTCTGAGCCTCCTCCTACCTCATTGCTGCTCTGTAGGGTCCTCTGAGCCTCCTCCTACCTCATTGCTGCTCTGTAGGGTCCTCTGAGCCTCCTCCTACCTCATTGCTGCTCTGTAGGGTCCTCTGAGCCTCCTCCTACCTCATTGCTGCTCTGTAGGGTCCTCTGAGCCTCCTCCTACCTCATTGCTTCTCTGTAGGGTCCTCCAAGCCTCTGCTACCTCATCGCTGCTCTGTAGGGTCCTCTGAGCCTCCTCCTAACTCATTGCTGCTCTGTAGGGTCCTCTGAGCCTCCTCCTACCTCATTGCTGCTCTGTAGGGTCCTCTGAGCCTCCTCCTACCTCATTGCTGCTCTGTAGGGTCCTCCAAGCCTCTGCTACCTCATCGCTGCTCTGTAGGGTCCTCTGAGCCTCCTCCTAACTCATCGCTGCTCTGTAGGGTCCTCCGAGCCTCCTCCTACCTCAACGCTGCTCTGTCGGGTCCATGAGCCTCCTCCTACCTTGTCTGATTAGTAGCATCAATGGCACTGGACCTGGCCGACAGATCAGAAGTGGCGCCCTCGAGAGGCCAGCAGTGAGGACTGCTACTGACTACTGATGTGTTGTCCATTAGAATGGAGTCCTGCAAATGGTTTTATGCAACTCTACTTTGTAATTTTCTTTTGCAGCATGAATAAAAAACAATGTGTAGTTTTTTATTTATTGTTTTATTATTGTAATGCTCCTTTTCACACTAAATAACCTGGCACATTAATTGTTTGGATCGTTACAATCATCAAATACCTGATACAGCTGCTCTTAGACTCAGTTCACATGTTGCACATTTTTTTGTGTTGATTGTCCATACATAACATCCTCAGCGTTTTACAGCAGCAGCAAAGTGGACGAGCTTTAACTTAATCTTATCCGCATGCAGCACATTCTCTTTTTTTTTTCTTTTGTCTCCTAAAATATGTATCAAGCACAATTTCTCTTTCAGAAACGCAACTTTTTTTTTGCAGATTTCCTTTATGCCCTTAAATGTGGACCCTAAATCTGAAGGGTAAACTGCAAGCCTGACATTGTTGTGTTACTAAATATAAGAGTTTAATGTGCTCACCGTGGATTAGCAGCAGCCTCGTATATTGATGAGAACGCCAAGCCACCTGTTGGCAGGGCAATAAGTACAAATCAAGACAAAATTCAGCCGCCATCCACTAGTAAAATCCAAAAAGGTTTCTTTATTCAAGTCATTTTAAAAGGCAAACATGGGGACAGGGCAACAAGTTGACACATTTTGACTCTCAGCGAGTCTTTTTTTTTTCTTTTTTTTAAACTCGTTTTATTAAAGGGTGTTTAAATAGACAGAAATACTTTGTTTCAGATATAAAAGAAAACATAGGATCAAAACATTGAGATTTAGCAATCCAGTTTGAAAGATATTATATATATAGTTCAGTACACATACACTACAGTTCAAGAGTTTGTGGTCACCCAGACAAATTTGTCTTGTCCATGAAAAATCATACTTTTATTTACAAATGAGTTGCATAATGAATAGAAAATATAATTCAGACAGTGACGAGGTGAGAAATAATGATTTTTACTTGAAATAATAATTTTCTCCTCACACTTTGCTTTCGGCACAGAATGCTCCTTTGCAGCAGTTCCAGCTTTGCAGACCTTTGGCATTCTAGGTGTTAATTTGCGGAGGTATCTGGAGATATTTCGCCCCATGCTTCCTCCTCTCACAAGTTGGATTGGCTTGATGGGCACTTTTTGGTACCATACGGTCAAGCTGCTCCCACAACAGCTCTATAGGGTTGAGGTCTGGTGACTGGGCTGCCACTCCATTACAGATAGAATACCAGCTGCTGCTTCTTCCCTAAATAGTTCATGCATAATTTGGAGGTGTGCTTTGGGTCATTGTCCTGTTGTAGGAAGAAACTGGCTCCAATCAAGCGCTGTCCACAGGGTATGGCATGGCGTTGCAAAATGGAGTGATAGCCTTCCTTATTCAGAATCCCTTTTACCTTGTACAAATCTCCCACTTTACCAGCACCAAAGCAACCCCAGACCATCACATTACCTCCACCATGCTTGACAGATGGCGTCAGGCCCTCTTCCAGCATCTTTTCAGTAGTTCTGCGTCTCACAAATGTTCTGTGTGATCCAAACACCTCAAACTTCGATTTGTCTGTCCATAACACTTTTTTCCAATCTTCCTCTGTCCAATGTCTGTGTTCTTTTGCCCATATTAATCTTTTCTTTTTATTAGCCAGTCTGAGATATGGCTTTGTCTTTGCCACTCTGCTCTGAAGGCCGGCATCCCGGAGTCACCTCTTCACTGTAGACGTTGACACTGGCATTTTGCGGGTACTATTTAATGAAGCTGCCAGTTGAGGACCTGTGAGGCGTCGATTTTTCAAACTAGAGACTCTAATGTACTTGTCTTGTTGCTCAGTTGTGGAGCGCGGGCTCCCACTTCTCTTTCTTTTGTGGTTAGAGCTTGTTTGTGCTCTCCTCTGAAGGGAGTAGTACACACCATTGTAGGAAATCTTCAGTTTCTTGGCAATTTCTCGCATGTGATATCCTTGAACAAGAATAGACTGTCGAGATTCACATGAAAGTTCTCTTTTTCTGGCCATTTTGAGAGTTTAATGGAACTAACAAATGTAATGCTCCAGCTTCTCAACTAGCTCAAGGAAGGTCAGTTTTATAGCTTCTCTAATCAGCAAAACTGTTTTCAGCTGTGCTAACATACTTGCACAAGGATTTTCAAGGGATTTCTAAACATCCATTAGCCTTCTAACACAGTTAGCAAACACAATGTACCATTAGAACACTGGAGTGGTGGTTGTTGGAAATGGGCCTCTATACACCTATGTAGATATTGCATTCAAAACCAGATGTTTGCAGCTAGAATAGTCATTTACCACATTATAATCTATAGAGTGTATTTCTGTTTAATTTAATGTTAGCTTCATTGAAAAAAAATAAGGAAATATCTAAGTGACCCTAAACTTTTGAACTGTAGTGTATATCTTAATATTCTCATAATGAGTAAGCTAGTCTGTCACAAACTCTTTGAACATTCCCTCGGTTACTACACAACCCAAGAGTGAACTTAAAGAAACCAGAAATAAACCCAAACTTGATACAAACTGGTGTGGACCACAGAGAACATTATCACTGGATAAGTACAAAGGATACATAGCGAGAATGCAATCACCATATTAAGGGCTTACCAGGTCTCTCATCTGTGACCAGAAGCCCCGATACGTTTCCCTCCGGTCAGAGGCGAGTTCAGCCACCCCTTATACCATATCACACTTCTGCGGACAACCTCAGTGCTCGCTTACCATTAGTGGTAACAATATTCCCCTGTGATGTGTGTATTTTAAGTATAGCAGGGGAGCTATTATTTTGGTGGACTAGAAACGCAAGGCAGCTACTCGATTGGTTCCCCTGCTCAAAATATCTGTTTAGTAAAAAAAGAGCACTTACCATCCGACAGGTCATCCACAAACTTCCTCTCCCTAGAGTTATACTATCTGCCAACTCAGTCTCCTCCCTGGCTGCATCCCGTTTAATGTATGATATGGTGGAGTGACAGCAACCCCTTAGGCTGCGTACACACATCAGTTTTTGGCCATCAGGCGCAATCCGGCAGAAAACATGAAAAACCGCATCCGGCGTCTGTTGACGCCAGATGCGTTTTTTCCCCCCATAGACTTCTATTAGCGCTGGATTGCGCCAGATGGCCTTGCGTTCCATCCAGCTTTCGCCGGATGTGGGAAAATTTGCTTGTCCGGCGGCCGGATGGAACGCAGAGGTGGACGTTTTTGTGTCCGACAAAAAAAAAGTATCTCGCCGGATACGGCGCCGTACAGCATGTTTTATAATGGAAGCCTATAGACGCCGGATCCGTTTTTTGTTTCTGGGCATTCCCAGATGGTGTATAAATAGTCTCTCTCTCTCTGTCGGTCGGTCCGTCGGTCTTTCTTTCTGTCGGTCAGTCTCTCCCTCCCTCCTTTATACTTTATATCACGGCTGTCACACTGCTCTGGCGGCTTCTCTTTTGAAAATGCCGGCCGCTCATTATTCCATCACGTATTCACTGCTTCTCCCGCCCACCCGGCGCCTATGATTGGTTGCAGTCAGACACGCCCCCACGCTGAGTGACAGCTATCTCCCTGCAATCAATCACAGCCGCCGGTGGGTGGGTTTATATAGTGCAGTAAAATAAATAAATAATTTAAAAAAAACGGCGCGCGGTCCGCCCAAATTTTAATAATAATAATAATATATAATAATATAATAATAATTTTTATAGCCAAGGTAAAGCCACACAGCTGATGGCTGGTACTCTCAGGATGGGGAGCTCCACGTTTATGGGGAGCTCACCTCCCTAAAAATATCAGCCAGCAGCCGCCCGGAATTTCCGCATCCATTAGATGCGACAGTCCCGGGACTCTACCCAGCTCATCCCAAATTGCCCTGGTGCGGTGGCAATTGAGGTAATAAGGAGTTAAATGGCAGTTTATAGCTGCCACTCAAGTCCTAGGTTAATCATGGCAGGCGTCTCCCCGAGATACCGTCCATGATTAACCTGTAAGTGAAAGTAAATAAACATACACAACGAAAAATCCTTTATTTGGAATAAAAGACAAAAAAACCTCTCATTTACCACTTTATTAATCCTGAAACACCCCTCCAGGTCCGACGTAATCCACACAACGCTTTCAGCTCTGCTACATGAAGCTGACAGGGAGCGCCGTAGAACACGAGCGCTATGTGTCAGCTCCACGCAGGAACTGAAGTGAGCCGCGCTGTCACCGGAGACTTCACTCAGGTAGTGCCAGGGTGTGTGCGGTGTTGATGATGAGTGCGGTAGTGCCGGGGTGTGTGCGTGGATGATAGGGGTTGTAGTGCTTGCGTGTGTGCGGTGATAGGGGTGGTAGTGCCTGCGTGTGCGGTGACGATGAGTGCAGTAGTGCCGGTATGTGCAGTGATGATGGGGGCAGTAGTGCCGGTGTGTGCAGTGATGATGGGGGCGGTAGTGCCGGTGTGTGCAGTGATAATGGGCTCTCTCTCTTTCTCTCTCTCTCTCGGCATGAAAAAGGGGGGAAAAAAACTGATCCATTTTTTTGCTGGATCCGTCGCATCCGTTTTTACACAATCTGCGACAGATCCGTTGCATCAGGCACACGCCGGATTGTGCCTGATGCCAAAAAACTGATGTGTGAACATAGCCTTAAATATGCCTTAAATGCATCCCAAAACATCAAATGATTTTCTCCATTTTCATTCTCTAACATAAAGACATTAATTTGATCCCAATATAACGCATGGATCTATGTAGCACCGCATCTCCCCAGTTTAGCTGCACAGATATAAGGGAGTGATCAGACACTGCCCGGGTCAGATGGCTAATATTAAGGATCAGCGAGCAGGTCCTGGCGTTCCCACACATGTAATCAATTCGGGATAAGGAATTCTTGAGTGTCTTAAGTGAATTCTTTCAGAACTGGATTGTGAAGTCGCCACATATCCACCCAACCGGTGTCCTGTAAGAAATCGGCCAGTTTAGTGCGAGGTGTCTGTGAAATCGCAGAAGTATTCGATCCAAATCTATCCAACTCAGGATTATGTATCAAGTTAAATCACCCATATGACGCGCCCACGGAGTCGGGGGTTACTCGTCGCCGGGCCGCGGTGCTTCTCCTGAGACGCCACGGTGGCCTTGCACGATTCCGTGACCCCAGGTGTCAATAAAATGGTTGGGGATGGAGAAGATGGGGGTAGGTGCTTGTGACGCCACCTGTAGTGTGCGGCCAGTATTAGCCGCCGCTGCAAGACTGGGGTGGATGACTAGGCAGCTCGGATGATTCAGCTCTCCACAGGCAGAGCTACAGTTAGGTCCAGAAATATTTGGACAGTGACACAATTTTGGCGAGTTGGGCTCTGCATGCCACCACATTGGATTTGAAATGAAACCTCTACAACAGAATTCAAGTGCAGATTGTAACGTTTAATTTGAAGGTTTGAACAAAAATATCTGATAGAAATTGTAGGAATTGTACACATTTCTTTACAAACACTCCACATTTTAGGAGGTCAAAAGTAATTGGACAAATAAACCAAACCCAAACAAAATATTTTTATTTTCAATATTTTGTTGCGAATCCTTTGGAGGCAATCACTGCCTTAAGTCTGGAACCCATGGACATCACCAAACGCTGGGTTTCCTCCTTCTTAATGCTATGCCAGGCCTTTACAGCCGCAGCCTTCAGGTCTTGCTTGTTTGTGGGTCTTTCCGTCTTAAGTCTGGATTTGAGCAAGTGAAATGCATGCTCAATTGGGTTAAGATCTGGTGATTGACTTGGCCATTGCAGAATGTTCCACTTTTTTGCACTCATGAACTCCTGGGTAGCTTTGGCTGTATGCTTGGGGTCATTGTCCATCTGTACTATGAAGCGCCGTCCGATCAACTTTGCGGCATTTGGCTGAATCTGGGCTGAAAGTATATCCCGGTACACTTCAGAATTCATCTGGCTACTCTTGTCTGCTGTTATGTCATCAATAAACACAAGTGACCCAGTGCCATTGAAAGCCATGCATGCCCATGCCATCACGTTGCCTCCACCATGTTTTACAGAGGATGTGGTGTGCCTTGGATCATGTGCCGTTCTCTTTCTTCTCCAAACTTTTTTCTTCCCATCATTCTGGTACAGGTTGATCTTTGTCTCATCTGTCCATAGAATACTTTTCCAGAACTGAGCTGGCTTCATGAGGTGTTTTTCAGCAAATTTAACTCTGGCCTGTCTATTTTTGGAATTGATGAATGGTTTGCATCTAGATGTGAACCCTTTGTATTTACTTTCATGGAGTCTTCTCTTTACTGTTGACTTAGAGACAGATACACCTACTTCACTGAGAGTGTTCTGGACTTCAGTTGATGTTGTGAACGGGTTCTTCTTCACCAAAGAAAGTATGCGGCGATCATCCACCACTGTTGTCATCCGTGGACGCCCAGGCCTTTTTGAGTTCCCAAGCTCACCAGTCAATTCCTTTTTTTCTCAGAATGTACCCGACTGTTGATTTTGCTACTCCAAGCATGTCTGCTTTCTCTCTGATGGATTTTTTCTTTTTTTTCAGCCTCAGGATGTTCTGCTTCACCTCAATTGAGAGTTCCTTAGACCGCATGTTGTCTGGTCACAGCAACAGCTTCCAAATGCAAAACCACACACCTGTAATCAACCCCAGACCTTTTAACTACTTTATTGATTACAGGTTAACGAGGGAGACGCCTTCAGAGTTAATTGCAGCCCTTAGAGTCCCTTGTCCAATTACTTTTGGTCCCTTGAAAAAGAGGAGGCTATGCATTACAGAGCTATGATTCCTAAACCCTTTCTCCGATTTGGATGTGAAAACTCTCATATTGCAGCTGGGAGTGTGCACTTTCAGCCCATATTATATATATAATTGTATTTCTGAACATGTTTTTGTAAACAGCTAAAATAACAAAACTTGTGTCACTGTCCAAATATTTCTGGACCTAACTGTATGCCCCATGGATGATGGTGGTGGTAGAAGTCTCTCAGATGCCAATAGTGCTGGGGGCACCGGTAATAACAGGTCGACACAAGCGGTGCAGTTCAATGTCTCTTTACTGACTGCTCACACCTGCAGCTGTGGGAAAGTGCCGATCCCTGCTGAGATGGGCTCCAGCCGATCCCGGATACTTTGGAGGTTGCGACTGGCGGTCCCTTGTGTTAGTCTCCTTTCTCTTGTCTTCCTCCGCCCCAGCTCCTGGGCCATGAAACAGGTCACGGGTGCCTGCTGCACTCCCCGTGAACCCTGGGATTCCTCTTCTTTTCCTAAGAACCCGGGTCAAGCTTCCAGCTCCAGACCACGCGCCCCGAACTGTTCGTGGTTTGCTGCCCCTCCCAAGTGCGACCTCACACGGACACTGTCCGGTGCAGACTGCCTATTGTGTGTCTCAGGACACTGTCCGGTGCAGACTGCCTATTGTGTGTCTCATGGCTCCTAACTTCCCCTGGTGGAAGCCCCGCCTCTCAGGTTACTGACTAGTGGGCATGAGGTCCCATACCTCGTCATGGCTACCCCAGCTCTTACCCTAGCCCGGTCCCAGTAACAGAACCCCGGTGTTATGTGTTGATTGTGGTGTTACCGGGGGTGACCTCCTCCGCATCCAAGATGAATACTGCACCTTTAGTAAGGTTCATTACCCTTGCTCGACTGAAGTCTCAGGGGCGCCACACATACATATAAGTATGTCTTGTGGGAATTGTGAGGCAAATTTTACTGCTTCATGCAACAGCGAGAGATCATCCGTAGGAAGAAGATACTGTTCCATCAAGACCACCATGATGTTATCAATATATGCCTGAATGAAAATATATCTGCTCTCTGAATCCTTTTGAATTCTGCCCTCTTCCCATCTCACCGACCTATGAACCATCACTGAGACACCCAGGAGAATGAGGTGTGGACCGAGTGAGACGACCACTGGATCCAAGGCTTGCTGATAAGTTTCACAGTGTCTGGGTGCAGGTGGGTTTCCTGTAGACAAATTATATGATGGTTGGCTTTCTTTATATGGGAGAATACCGCATTTGGCTTCTTAGGGGTACCCAGTCCCCTTACATTTCAACATAGTATCTTTAGTGTCATGGGTCTAAAACTTAGAACTTAAACACAACTAAAATGTGACTGGTCTAAATCACACAAGCTTCGTCCGAGACTCTAAGGGGTACTTTGCACGCTGCGACATCGCTAGCCGATGCTGAGCGCGATAGTCCCCGCCCCCGTCGCAGATGCGATATCTTGTGATAGCTGCCGTAGCGAACATTATCGCTACGGCAGCCTCACACAGACTTACCTGCCCTGCGACGTCGCTCTGGCCGGCGACCCGCCTCCTTCCTAAGGGAGCGGGTCGTCGGGCGTCACAGCAACCTCACACGGCAGCCATCCAATAGAAGCGGAGGGGCGGAGATGAGCGGGACGTAAACATCCCGCCCACCTCCTTCCTTCCGCATAGCTGGTGGAGGCAGGTAAGGAGATGTTCCTCGCTCCTGCGGCTTCACACACAGCGATGTGTGCTGCCGCAGGAACGAGGAACAACATCATATCTCCTATTGGTGTGACATTATGAAAATGACCGACACTACACAGATCACCGATTTACGACGCTTTTGCGATCGTTTATCGGCGCATCTAGGCTTTACACGTTGCAACGTCGTTACCGGCGCCGGATGTGCGTCACTTTCGATTTGACTCCGATGATATCGCAGTAGCGATGTCGCAATGTGCAGAGTACCCCTAAGACCTGTAACAGGCAACAGTAAGGGTTTGTAACGTAATATATACCGGTATGTGTGATGTATAAAGGGCAACGGGGGTAATCCAAAAGAGGAGCCCGCTCCGCCTCAGAAAACAGCCCCAGCCATGGTGGTAGTTGGGCTGGTACCCTGTATGCCCTCTCCACAGCAAAAGCAGGGGACAGCTTGGCATCTGGAAGCATCTCATGTAGCCATGATTCTGCAAATGCACAGGGGTCCCCACCTTCTGCACGCTCCGGCTTGCCCAGAATGCGTAGATTATTGCGGCGCAGTCTGTTTTCCAGATTCTCCGCTCTCAGGGCCCACATTTCAGCTGCCTTTTCCAGGGAGACAAGCTTCTCGGATACCGGAGCCGCCACATCCTCCAGCACAGAGACCCTGGATTCAGTCTCCTTCACCCGCTCCCGGAGGTTCTGCAGGTCCAGACAGAGGAAATCCACATCATTCTTCACCTCATCTATCTTACTGGTGAGGGACGCTGTAGAATCTTGTACGGCAGACAGGAGTTGCGTCAGTACCTGCTTCAAGGTTGGTTGCTGCTCCTCACTGCTCACCTCCATAGCCACCGCTCCCCCAGCTCTCTCCCTCTCACCGCTTGCAGCAGGGGATCTGGTGCCATTTTGGCTGGTAGGCTGCGCAAACTCCCGGAGCTTCTCTGCCACGGTACTCTGCTTCCTTCGGTACATTACCGGGCTCTGTATCCTCCCCGGGGCAAAGGAAGTAGGATAGAAGTGCTGGGTGCCCGATTTCGGCTAAAAACTGTTAGGAAGCGGAGCCTCTCCTAGATACGACTGCTCATGCCGGCTACAAGCCACTCGCAGCGAGTCTTAAGGCCGCTTTACACGCTGCGATATCATGACCGATATCGCTAGCGTGGGTACCCGCCCCCATCGGTTGTGCAACACGGGCAAATTGCTGCCCGTGGCGCACAACATCGCACGGACCTGTCACACTACTTACCTGCCCTGCGACGTCGCTGTGACCGGCCAACTGCCTATTTTCTAAGGGGGCGGTTCGTTCAGTGTCACAGCAGCGTCACTGAACCGCCGCCCAATAGAAGTGGAGGGGCGGAGATGAGCGGGACGAACATCCCGCCCACCTCCTTCCTTCTGCATTGTGGCCGGGACGCGGGTAAGGAGAGGTCCCTCGTTCCTGCGGTGTCTCACAGAGTGATGTGTGCTGCCGCAGGAACGATGAACTACATCGTTACTGCAGCAGCAACGATATTCAAGAATGGACCCCCATGTCACCGATGAAGGATTTTGCACGTTTTTGCGACGATGCAAAATCGCTCATAGGTGTCACACGCAACGGCATCGCTAAAGCGGCCGGATGTGCGTCACAAATTCCGTGACCCCAACGAGATCGCTTGAGCGATGTTGCAGCGTGTAAAGCGGCCTTAAATCGTTGATAATTGAGTTATGATTAAGAGTCGCTGTGAATCGAAACGCGTCAACTTTTTGCCCTGTTCCCATGTTTGACTTTTAAAATGACTTGAATAAAGAAACCTTTTTGGATTTTACAAGTGGATGCCGGCTGAATTTTTTTCTGGATTTGTACTTATAGTTATGTTGCCTTTGTAGGTTCGGTTCCACAACAAAAACATACATAACAAGACATGCAAGTGCAGATTTTAGATGAATCTGTATCGATTCTTGGTCTCTTCATTTATATTCTATTTAATGCAGTATTACTGCGGTATTGATACCCCAGTACAATTTTTTTTGTGAGATCAAGTGATACGAAGATACCTATATTTTAGTGTATCGACTCAAACCCATACAGAAAGAAAAAAAGAAAAAATATACTAAAAAAATCTTCTGTAGAGACTATTTATTATTAAAAAATTATGTTTTTTGGTATGATCACAATCTGAAAAATAGTATAAAACTATTCAACCCCTTATTGTCTGACATGTAGATACATTTTTGGTCTCTTAATCTATTTATTTATATTTATTATCCTATATTTATGCACTAGCACTTTTTTCATAAATTTTAGATTTTTGCAAAGACCATCCTACACATACAGACATATCAGGGGTTGAATACTTTTTCAGGAGACCAACTTCATAGTTTTTTTATGATATTTATATTGTGAACCTGCATGGACATATTATGTATTACTTTAAAGAAAAAAAAACACTTTGTTTGCCCAGGATATTTTTAAATCATTATCCATCTTTTTGATTTGATTTTAATGTTGTATGTATGTTTAATAAAGAATAAAGAATTTAATGTTTTGATATCTTGGGTCATTTGAATTTTTGGAAGTTCTGGTATTTGGTGACCCTTACAAATTTGTTTAGATAAGCTGGTGATTTTGGCATCGGACTTGCGACCATCTAATGGGCAAGGGGCTTCTTACTGTCTCTTGTTTGCATATGTTGGGCTAGAATAGGATTGGGTAGACTTATTTCAACATGACCAGTCCCTTTGTTTGGACTGGAGACAATCCGCTGCCGGAGGTTCACTCTCCATGCAGAATACAAGCACTGAGCCTCAGGATAGGTCATCAATATTGGATCGGTGGGGGTCTGACATCCAGCAGCCCCACCATTAGTGGTTATAAACAACAGACACATATTGCATGGAACTGAACAGTGCACCTTTATTCATTCTATAGTGGCCACTGCTGAGTACAGCAGATCAGCTCCTATGTAAGACAATTGGTCATAAATATTCAATTCTCAGGCATCTTTTAGGGTACTCACACTTGCGTCGTTTGGCATCCGTCACAATGCGTTGTGTGACGCATTTGATGGATGCGTAGTAAATAGTGTGATAATAAAGGCAACGGATTCCTGTGAAATAACGTGGTGTGTTAGTTTTTTTAGCCGAGAGAGAGAGCCTCCATCATCACCGCACATACACCGGCACTACCGCCCCCATCATCACCGCACACACCGGTACTACCGCCCCCATCATCACCGCACACACCGGTACTACCGCCCCCCTCATCACCGCACACACCGGCACTACCGCCCCCATCATCACCGCACACACCGGTACTACCGCCCCCATCATCACCGCACACACCGGTACTACCGCCCCCATCATCACTGCACACACCGGTACTACCGCCCCCATCATCACCGCACACACCGGTACTACCGCCCCCATCATCACCGCACACACCGGCACTACCGCCCCCATCATCACCGCACACACCGGTACTACCGCCCCCATCATCACCGCACATACACCGGCACTACCGCCCCCATCATCACTGCACACACCGGTACTACCGCCCCCATCATCAACGCACACACCGGTACTACCGCCCCCATCATCACCGCACACACCGGCACTACTGCACCCATCATCACCGCACACACCGGCACTACCGCCCTATCATCACCCCACACACCGGCACTACCGCCCCCATCATCACCGCACACACAGGCACTACCGCCCCCATCATCAACGCACACACCCCGGCACTACCGCACCCATCATCACCGCACACACCCCGGCACTACCGCCCTCATCATCACCGCACACACTGGCACTACCGCCCCCATCATCACCGCACACACGCAGGCACTACCGCCCCCATCATCACTGCACACACCGGCACTACCTCAATGACATCCCTGCTGACAGCGCGATTCACTTCAGTTGCTGCATGGAGCTGACAGAGAGCGGTCATGGTCTGTAGCCGCTCCTGTCAGCTTCATGTAGCAGAGCTGAAAGCGTCGTGGGACCTCTGTGGATTACGTCAAACCTAGAGTGTTATTTGGGGATTTTAATAAAGTGGTGAAACTGGGTGTATTTTTGTGTCTTATTTCAAATACAGGACTGTATGTGTTTATTTACTTTCACTTACAGGTTAATCATGGGGGTGTCTCATAGACGCCTGCCATGATTAACTTAGGACTTAGTGGCAGCTATGGGCTGCCATTAACTCCTTATTACCCCGATTGCTACCGCACCAGGGCAACCAGCCTTCAGCCGTGTGGCTTTACGTTGGCTGGTATCAAAATTGGGGGGCACCACACACCGTTTTTTTAAATTATTTATTTATTTATTGTACTGCACGATATAGACCCACCCACCGGCGGCTGTGATTGGTTGCAGTGAGACAGCTGTCACTCAGCGTGGGGGCGTGTCTGACTGCAACTAATCATAAGCGCCGGTGGGTGGGGAAAGCAGGGAATACGAGATGGAATAATGAGCGGCTGGCATTTTCAAAAGAGGAGAAGCCGCTAAAGCAGTGTGGCAGCCGTGCAGCGCCAGTGCCCGTGATCGGTGAGTATGAGAGAGGGGGTGAGAGGGAGAGACCGATCGACCAACAGAGAGAGATAGAGAGAACAGGAGTGATTTTAAACGATTTAGATCGTTCTGCTGGACATGCTGAGCATGCTTAGTAGAACGTGACGGAATCCGTCAGCGGATTCCGCCGCTTAGCGCGTTGCGACAGAATCCGCCACCATAGACAATCATTAGACACCTTCCAACGGAATCCGCCAAGGTGCGTTGTTTTAACGACACCAAAAACGGCACATGCTGCATTTCCTCCGCCCAGCGCTCAGTCAAAATAATGCCGGCCAGCGGATGCAACGCAGACACTTGCGTCAAAGTGCGTCAATACAAGACTATGGAGCTATTTTCCATAGCTGCGGATTGCAATGAACGCAAGTGTGAAAGCACCCTTAGCGGTATAATGTTGCTCCAAAACTGAAAAAAAAAAATAATTCTGCCATTGTTCTTTTTTTTCTTTATGGCATATAACATATGGTGAAAAGAACTTGGTTGCATGATTCTTCAGGACGGTACAATTTTATTTTATTGCTAAATCAAGAGAAATAAGAGCAGAATACAGGGAAACTCACTAAAACATATACATTTTAAGGTCTCATTAAAAGGTATATACATTGGGTGAAATAAGTACTAAACATGTCACCAATTTTCTAAGTAAATAGATTTCTAAAGGTGCTATTGACATGAATATCTCATCAACATTTCTCACTGGAGCCTTCAGTAGTTTATAAAATCTTCTGTAACCAATGTGATCAGTATATTTTGCACCAATAAGGTTATGACGGTCTTGTGACAGCTCACTGGTTTTACTCATCATGAGATGTTTCTTGTGCGGAACCTTGAAATTGAGACACCTTTTTATAGGCCATCAGTTGCACCAGCTGATATTATATACTAAGTGGCACAATTGCATTCTAATTACTGTGATTTCAGCTGGTGTATTGACTTTCCATGGCTTTCTACACCTTTATTTCTTCATGTGTTCAATACTTTTTCCCTGTGTTATTTCTCATTATTACACATAATTTGTGGACCTCTAAAGTTTGAAATCTTTGCCTGTGTGGATTGGATGGGTTGTTACCAACATCTGGTGAGAAATTCATGTCAATAGCAGCTTTAGAAACATATTTACTTAGAAAATTGTTGATGAGTTCAATACCTGTTTCACCCGCTGTATAATAAATTAAAAAGTTAGAAAAGCTAAAAATACGAAGACACATTAAAAAAATGGTGGGGGAGCCAAGAGAGTAAATGCCAACAAGTGAATAATGTAATATTAAGCTGGGGAACCATTCATAGAATGTACAGTATGTTTATTCTTTTGATAAACAAGAAAAGCTCTAAATAATAGGTAAAGGAAAGAGAGCAAGTATTAGCGGTCACTGTTGACAAAGTGAAATCACCCCGATGAAAAAAACAGATTCCACAAATACCTGAAAAAGTATAGAAGCATAGTATGGTCACAGGTGTGGGTGACGAAGGACCCCTGACAAAGCTTTGGTGAAACGCGCGTTGGGATGGTGGCTGAGCCTTTACATTGCTTTTATAAGATTTTTTTTGCCATTTCTTACATTGAACGGTTTTCTATGTAAGTTTTTTTGTGGCAAGCTGGGTTTTTCTTGATGCAATTTAGCGGTACATGTGACATTTTGATATTTTTTTTGTGATACGTGTGGTGAACGCTGACATTTTGTGTGTTTTTTACCTTTATGGTGTTTAGTGTATGGAGTAAGTACTTTTATATAGAATTTATAGATTTGAACAATTATTTTGTTATGAATTAAAAAATAAAAGAAATTGAGTCTTTTAATTTTAATGTTTAGTCACCTTAGGGAGATTGATCCTTTGATAGCTTGCTCTATCTTCTGCAGTGTATATTCTGTAGTGTACAGTAAAGGACGGTTTCCCATGAAGCTCAGTCTTTGGCTCAGCTTCATAGGAGTACCATGATGGCCTCCAGAAGTGTCAGATGTAGTAAAAACCTATTGAATGTGTTATCTGCTCCTGTTGGGTTTAAGGCTGGTTCATACTTGCCAACACTACACTTATATTAGTGGCCATAAATGGTAAAGGCGGCAAAAATCATGAGCAAATATAATTAAAAGATGGACGCGGGTGCCAATAGTTAGATCCCAATTGATCTAATATTTTGAACCAATATCTCTACCCGACCTCCACCGCTCCTCCGTAACTGTCTGCAGCCTCCGAGCTTCTTCTTTCGATGGGGAAATGGGAGTGGGGCGCAAGGAGCAAAAAAGCTGAAGAGATAGATGTAGGGTATTGTCTCTTCTGGCTCAGATAAAACAAAAATCCTGGAGCCAAATGGCGCCCCCTGCTGGAAGAGGAGGTCAGAAGACTAGCGGGGAACACGGGCAGCAGAATGGAGGATTACAGCAGATATCAGATGCCAGATTAGAGGGATTTCAGTTCACATTGATTATACTTGAACATTTCCATAATCTTCAGGCAAACGTTCCCACGATGAGTATTTGGAGCTTTCCATGTTGCAGGATTTCTGCGCTATTAAATTAAGTTACTAATTTTTTATTTATTTATATTTTTTTTTTATTGCATTTTTTTTGTCTCTTTTTTATGTCATATTTTAAATAAAGCTGCTTTGTTTTAGATACTTTCTGGTATTTGGCTTTGATAAAGCTTTATTGATAAAGTCATGTGCAGATGTAGCAAGGGTGTCACGGCCCTATGTGATCTCAGGGGGGGATCTTGGATCAGAAGGTCACAGCGTATAGTTAATCGCAGATTCTATTTAGCGCCCAATCCTTGTTTACCCTAAGTTGGAGCTTATTTAATTCTATCCGATGTTAAAGGGGTTAAGGTTCCTTTTTAACCTGCTATGATTAAACAAATAGTTGTAATCTCAGCTGCAACCACTTCCTTATGCTATAAATATCCACTACTCACTATGTCGGCTATAGTTCATTCTATACTGTCTACTTTGAAGGAGCCTGTTTCTGGAGAAGCTGAGGTGTTGGTTCCTGTTGCAGCTGAGAAGTTTCCTGCTGGAGAAGCTATGGAGTGCTTTTTGTTGTGTCTTTCCCCACCTGTTTGTCTTATTGCAGTTTGGAGAATAGCGTCTCGCTGGCCTTCACACAAGGTAGTTCGAGTTCAGGGCCAGTGAAGGCCTAATCACGTGATGGCGCATGTTGAGAAGGACCTGTCTAGGGATGTTAGTAACTGCAGGGATCAGCCTCAGGTGAGTGTTAGGAGGTGACCCCGCTCCCCTCTCCCATGCGCCAGGGCCTTCTGTTGTATTGCTTCCATTGATTTCCCATTTGTCTTAGGTCACTTGTGGTGCCCCTGAGGCTTCGGTTTCCATAGGCTACTGCTCCTCACTTAAGGTGCGGTACTCATCCCAGGTCTGGAGGAGGTTGGTACCGGTTCCACATCCATTCTTTCAATACAAACAGTAGGTTGTCCTCCCCACTCTGGACCGGGCTAGGGTCGGGTCTTAAGGTTGTCTACCAAACACTGGCGCTTCTATCCACTAGAGACAGGGACCAACGGGAGGAGCCACCACCAAGGGGGAGCTAGGAGCACAGACACACTGTAGAGAGTTAGCTAACGGAAGCGGACAAGACAGGAGCTGGCTACCGGTAGCTTCTGTGGGACATAGGAGAAAATAAGGTATGCTCCCTGAGAACCGACGCAGTTTAGGGTGCAGAGCCCTCAGGTGGAGTAAACTTCTAGTTGCGCCACCAGAATCTGCTGGACAGGGGGATTTCATGTCCCTCTGGCCACCACAAGATCCCAGAGCACAGTGGCAAATAGAGCCTAGAGTCACGATCATGGTCAGGCCCCACAAAGGAACTCGTGCTGCCGGCAAACTGGACGGGAACTAAAAGACAACAACAGGGGACCCTGTGTAGCTTGGGGACCCACACACACAGTGGAAGAAGGAAGAGCCCACAGACAACCGCACCGGTTCTGACCTTTCGAAGGATCCGGGATCGGCTCAGGCCCATCATGGCAGAGACCAGAAATCTGTGGGTGGCTATAATACAGTGAGTAAAGACCTTGAACCGCAACCACTGTGTCAACTTGTCCTTGCCGACGCTGTCGCTCTGCGCTTCGGCGCCTATGGCCACTACCACCACCATCCTCCTCCCCTGGGGCCTCGCTCTACCTGTGGGGAGCCGAACCATCTGAGCTGCGACACCATCCACCCCAGAGAACAGCACCCGCAGTGATGGCGCATATCACAGGTGGAGTCACGAGACAACTACTCCCAACATCCTCAACCCCTTCATCCTCATCATCCCACCATCCTTCATCCCTTCGTGGACACCTCGGGGTCACGAAACCGGGCAGGGCCACCCGTGACATCACCGGCCCGGTGATGAGTATTTCCCAAGACCACGTGTAGTGCTTCACTCTCACCGTGAGTCCTCTTGCACCCGGTATGATGGCGGATTACATAAGTTTGCAGTGCATACAAGTCAATGGGGAAAATCTACAAAAAACAACAATATTTATCATAAGATAAATTGACATTGTGGATTTCAGACAAGCACTGCAAGACAGGTTACATTGCATAAAAAACATAATAATAATAATAATAATAATAATAATAATAATAAAAAAGCACACCTTTGTATAAATGCCATCCACTTTGCTGGAATTGTAAGCTGCTGCTATTTTTGTGCAAGGAAAATACGCACCATCAAAAACTCATTTTGGGAACTAAAGGCCGCTTTACACGCGTCGATATGTCGTGCGATCGCATGTGCGATTGCACCCGCTCCCGTCGTTTGTGCGACACGGGCAATTTGTTGCCCGTGTCGCACAAAGTCGGTAAACCCCATCACACGTACTTACCTTCCAAATGACGTCGCTGTGGGCGGCGAACATACTCTTCCTGAAGGGGGAGGGACGTTCGGCGTCACCGCAACGTCACACAGCGGCCGCCCAATAGAAGCGGAGGGGCGGAGATGAGCGGGACGTAAAGATCCCGCCCACCTCTTTCCTTCCGCATTGCTGGCGGGACGCAGGTAAGCTGTGTTCGTCGCTCCCGGGGTGTCACATGGAGAGATGTGTGCTGCCTCGGGAACAACGAAAAACCTGCATCCAGGAAATTGATCAATATTTTGAAAATGAGCGACGTGTCAATGAGCAACGATAAGGTGAGTATTTTTGCTCGATCGCAGTCGCTCGTAGCTGTAATACGCTACGATATGTCAAACGATGCCGGATGTGCATCACTACCGACGTGACCCCGACGACATATCGTTAGATATATCGTACCGTGTAACGGGCCCTATAGTATAAAGTTTTCTGATATAACAACTGATGTCTCAGTATTAGAATCCATCCCGAGGACCTGGCCCCCCACTATCCCTTTACTTTGCACGTTGCGACATCGCTACTGCGATATCGTCGGGGTCAAATCGAAAGTGACGTACATCCGGCGCCGGTAACGATGTTGCAACGTGTAAAGCCTAGATGCGCCGATAAACGATCGCAAAAACATCGTAAATCGTCAATCTGTGTAGCGTCGGCTATTTCCATAATGTCGGGTCGACCGCAGGTACGATGTTGTTCCTCGTTCCTGCGGCAGCACACATCGCTGTGTGTGAAGCCGCAAGAGCGAGGAACATCTTCTTACCTGCCTCCACCGGCTATGCGGAAGGAAGGAGGTGGGCGGGATGTTTACGTCCCGCTCATCTCCGCCCCTCCGCTTCTATTGGCCGCCTGCCGTGTGATGTCGCTGTGACGCCGCACGACCCTCCCCCTTAGGAAGGAGGCGGTTCACCGGCCAGAGCGACGTCACAGGGAAGGGAAGGCCGTGTGAAGCTGCCGTAGCGATAATGTTTGCTACGGCAGCTATCACAATAGATCACATGTGCGACAGGGGCGGGGACTATCGCGCTCGGCATCACTAGCATCGGCTAGCGATGTCGCAGCGTGCAAAGTACCCCTAACTGTTTATGCGACGTCACTTCTTTTAAGATCTATGGAGCTACAGAAATGGCTGAGAAACAATATAAAGGGCATAAAGAAAAAAAATACACAGGATATTGAATGGAAAACGGAAATCACTGGCCAGTACACCGGTTACAAGAGTGCAATATATACCGTAGATGCACATTCACATTGCGGCCATTAACAAGACAAAGCCAAGAATAAGAACAATGAATAGATATCTGCAGTAACTAAATAAATTGTAGGAATACATGTAAATAACATAAGGTACCTTGTGTTTGTCACCATTTTGATCAGGAAAGTGTATGAGCCATCCCACAGCAACAACGTGTACCTAATCAGGACAAAAAAGACTGATGGCACTCCCAAAACTGCAATTCGAGCAGGTGCATAACTGAACATGACATAAAATGACAAAAATAGAGACAGTATAACTCCGAAATGCTAAAGCATCAAAACCATGACTAAAGGTGGCTTTACACGCTGCGACATCGCTAAAGCGATGTCGTTGGGGTCACGGAATTTGTGACGCACATCTGGCCGCGTTAGCGATGTCGTTGCGTATGACACCGATAAGCGATTTTGAATTGTCGCAAAAATGTTCAAAATTGCTAATCGGTGACATGGGGGTCCCTTCCCAATTATCGTTGGAGCTGCATGTACGATGTTGTTCCTCGTTCCTGCAGCAGCACACATCGCTACGTGTGACACCGCAGGAACGACGAACATCTCCTTACCTGCGTCCTCCGGCAATGAGGAAGGAAGGAGGTGGGCGGGATGTTACGTTCCGCTCATCTCCGCCCCTCCACTTCTATTGGCCGGCCGTTTAGTGACGTCGCGGTGACGCCGAACGGACCTCCCCCTTGAGGGAGGGATTGTTCGGCAGTCACAGCGACGTCGCTGAACAGGTATGTGCATGTGACGCTGCCATAGCGATAATGTTCGCTACGGCAATCACCACATATCGGCCGTACGACGGGGGCGGGTGCTATCAGATTCGACATCGCTAGCCGATGCTAGCTATGTTGCAGCGTATCAAAGCCCACCTAAGAATATGAATATGCATTACTACTAAAGGAAATCTAAGAAAAATGGAGATATTTAGCATACAAAAATGGCCATTTTAATATCTGCCCACTAGCCACAAATAAACCCAGAGAGAGGCTTCAGTTCAGAGTAGGTACCCATTTACGAGATACGCCTTGATGTGGCTACTGGGCAGATATAAAAATGGACAATTTTGTATGCTAAATATCTGAATTTTTTCTTAGATTTCATTTTGCAGTAATGTATATCTATGTTCTTGATTCATGGTTTTCATGCTATAGCATTTCACATTGCAACTGCCTCTTTTTTTTGTACTAAATCAGGATAATAATAATAATAATAATCTTTATTTCTATAGCGCCAACATATTCCGCAGCGCTTTACAATTCAGGAGGATCATATACAAACAAGTAACAGTTATAGAAATACAATATTTAGAGGGAAAAAAAGAAAAAACACAACCCTGCTCGTGAGAGCTTACAATCTACAATGAGATGGGGGGGGAGGCAAGGTTCAAGTGTTTATTTACAATGACAATCCAACCATCTCACGGCCATGGGGGATAGATAATGGTTTCCTGGACCAGTTGGCCAGAGCCTTGAGATGCCTTTGGGTGCCATGCAGTTTGATGTGGAGTTATGTTGTGAGAAGTTGTAGAGGGACTATGTGAATCGAATCTTCTGATTAGGGAGTGTGATAGGCCGCCCTAAAAAGATGCGTCTTTAGGGTGCGTCTGAAGCTGAGTAAGTTGGGATTTGTCCTAACTTCTTGGGGTAGAGCGTTCCAGAGGGTTGGTGCAGCTCGGAAGAAGTCTTGGATCCGGGAGTGGGAGGTTCGAATTAGTGTGGATGTTAGTCGAAAGTCGCTTGCAGAGCGTAGAGAACGGGTGGGGTGATAGATAGATAGGAGGGTGGAGATGTAGGGGTGTGCCGCACTGTGGAGAGCTTTGTGGGTGAGAACAAGCAGTTTGAATTGGATCCTGTGATATATGGGCAGCCAGTGCAATGACTGGCACAGAGCAGAGGCATCCGAGTAGCGGTTAGCCAGATAGGTGACCCTGGCTGCTGCATTAAGGATGGACTGTAGAGGAGAGAGTCTAGTTAGGGGGAGACCAATTAATAGAGAGTTACAGTAGTCAAGGCGAGAGTGGATCAGGGCCACGGTGAGGGTTTTAGTCCCTAACTCTAGCATTTCACCTCGCCATGTGCCAGTAGGCCTCAAAATAAATGAAGGGCGAGGATCTGACTGTGTGTCCAAAGCCCAAAAATGGAAAAATACTGTAAATATACAAGGTACACAGCCCAAAGGAGAGCACACTCTTGTATCTGGTACATTTGTGGAAGGGCCATCCCCACATGGGCTCTCCAACTTATCTATTTAGCTTTTTATAGCTTGGATTTGCCTTTATTTAAACATTTTATTAAAATTATTCACCCAGTGCTAACCATTACAACACAGTAGGAAAACAATATCATACAATTTACAAGGGTTTTTTGGAGAGATTTTTCTTGAAAAAAATTTTTTTGAAAAACTTCTCCTTAAAAAGTTTTTAAATTTTTTTTATTTTTATATTTTTATAAATATAGAGGAGCTTAGGACAATCACTAAGGGGTACCTAATTCATCCTAAGGGACCTGTCCCTGCTTACCAATGGAGGGTAAGACACCCTAGCTTTTCGGGCGCCCCCGTTCCACGTCAGCTAGCTCTCTCTAAAACCCTGTAACAAGAGTGGGTCAAAACCTAGTCCAAGTTGTTTGTCTGGGTTGGGGTTCAGGAATACTGTACTCACACACACTTATATTTGAGAGAGGAACATAGGCGTACAGATTACACACAATTAAAGTAACGCAGGAAAGAGAAATTTAGACTTGTATTAAACAGATGCTGTATCTTTAACTATAATTCCAATGTTTCCTATGTATAGAATAAGGGGTACTTTGCACGTTGCGACATCGCTCCTGTGATATCGTCGGGGTCAAATCGAAAGTGACGCACATCCGGAGCCAGTAACGATGTCGCAACGTGTAAAGCCTAGATGCGCCGATAAACGATCGCAAAAGCATCGTAAATCGGTGATCTGTGTAGCATCGGACATTTTCATAATGTCGCACCAATAGGAGATATGATGTTGTTCCTCGTTCCTGTGCCAGCACACATCACTGTGTATGAAGCCGCAGGAGCGAGGAACATCTCCTTATCTGCCTCCACCGCCAATGCGGAAGGAAGGAGGTGGGCAGGATGTTTACGTCTCGCTCATCTCCGCCCCTCCGCTTCTATTGGCCGCCTGCCGTGTGACGTCGTTGTGACGCCGCACGACCCGCCCCCTTAGGAAGGAGGCGGGTCGCCGGCCAGAGCGACGTCGCAGGGCAGGTAAGTGCGTGTGAAGCTGGCGTAGCGATAATGTTCGCTACACCAACAATCACCATGATATCGCAGCTGCGACGCGGGGGCTATCGCGCTCGGCATTGCTAGCATCGGCTTGCGATGTCACAGCGTGCAAAGTACCCCTAAGTGTCAGTATCTGGTACAAAGATCCTAATAGGTTCATAACCTCAAAATATATACAGAAATGACCATGAAATTTTTTTTACTTCAAATATTCATTGTGTGCACTATAAATCCGGTCACCCTCATTATTTCAAAAGGGGTGTATTCGCTCAGTTAATTACAGAGGAATCACATATATATATATATATATATATATATATATATATATATATATATCCAATGTATAGATACAGTACGTATAACATGCTATGCACGCCTGATTTTGGTTTGCAATATATTCCTCCTGTTGGTAGCTGTTTACATCCAGTTGCCTCACCCTCTCCACAGGCATTGCTGATAAAGCACCATACTTGGATCTGGTCCGCCTTTATCAATGGTTGCTGTCTGGCACTGGGAGGGTCAGTTCTGATATAGTCCTGGTATGTGTGGGGCTTGCTCCACATGCTGGGACCTGGGCTGGCCTCTATCCACAATTGCCTCTTTTGCAACATAGGAGCGGTTATATATACAGGTTACAGGTATGTGTGCTCCATTATGGTTCTGCTTTTATCTAGGAGGCCGCATGGCACATGAAATACAGAATATAGTGTAGGACCCCCCTATTGAGATTTGCTGTGACGTTGGCAGGTGTAGCAATATGTATATGCTGTATGTCCCCTAGGGGCCTCTAGGGTCTCTCTTCTTGTATGTGTTTACAAGCAAGTGGGAACTCGCTGGTACTGCAGACAGTGCAGGCAGCAGAGAGATGTTATGGCTGACAATACCACCTAATAAATAGCCTGAAGATCTCCACTGAGTGTGATTACTGAGAGACACAACAACAGAACAGGCAGGGGTGGCTCAAAGAATTGATCAATTATTTGATAAAAATCTCATTTATATTACAGTACAGTTGGAATAAATCTGTGAATTTGCACTTTTTATATGATGCATGCCATTTTCAGATCGATCCCAATTCATAAGAAAAGTAAAGGTCCCGTTACACGCAACGACGTATCTAACGATATATCGCCGGGGTCACGGATTCTGCGAAGCACATCCAGCCAGCATCGTTAGCGATGTCGTTGTGTGTGACATGCACGAACAACCGTTAACCATACCTCCCAACTTTTAAAGATGGAAAAGAGGGACAAAGTTTGCGGCAAATTTTTAGGCCACGCCCCCTAACCACACCCATTTCACAGTCACGCCCATATCCACTCCCCATCCACACCCATTCAGCATGGACACGCAGGCAGCCGGCGGGCCTCCAGCATGGACACGCAGGCAGCCGGCGGGCCTCCAGCATGGACACGCACGTGGCCGGCGGACCTCCAGCATGGACACGCAGGCGGCCGGCGGGCCTCCAGCATGGACACGCAGGCGGCCGGCGGGCCTCCAGCATGGACACGCAGGCGGCCGGCGGGCCTCCAGCATGGACACGCAGGCGGCCGGCGGGCCTCCAGCATGGACACGCAGGCGGCCGGCGGGCCTCCAGCACAGAGAGGCGGCCGGCCGCCCGCACAATGAGGCGGCGGGCCGCCCGCACAATGAGGCGGCGGGCCGCCCGCACAGACAGGCGGCGGGGGGCGCCCGCACAGACAGGTGGCGGGCCGCCGCACAGAGAGGCGCGGGCCGACCGCACAAAGAGGCGGCCGGTCGCCTTCACAGACAGGCGGCGGGGGGCGCCCGCACAGACAGGCGGCAGGGGGGGCGCCCGCACAGACAGGCGGCGGGGGGCGCCCGCACAGACAGGCGGCAGGGGGGCGCCCGCACAGACAGGCGGCAGGGGGGCGCCCGCACAGACAGGCGGCAGGGGGGCGCCCGCACAGACAGGCGGCAGGGGGGCGCCCGCACAGACAGGCGGCAGGGGGGCGCCCGCACAGACAGGCGGCGGGGGGCGCCCGCACAGACAGGCGGCCGGCCGACCGCACAGAGAGGCTCCGGCCGGGAGGGGAGGGGAGGGGAGGGCAATCAGCGCTGGGGAGATTCTACATACCTTAGCAGCAGCACAGAGACAGAGACTAGTTTCGGGCAGCGCGCTCCTCTCTGTTCACGTGTTAGGATGGTAGGAGGGAAAAGCAGGGAGGCGGGGAGAGAGTGGGTGAGCGGAGCCCGGGAGACGGCCGTCCCGCTCGTGGCAACGGGACAAACAATGTAAAGCGTGATAGTCCCGCTGTATCCGGGACGGTTGGGAGGTATGCGTTAACTATGAAAAATACTCACCAAATCGTCCATCGTTGACACGTCGTTCATTTTCATAAAATCGTTGATTGTTGAGGGCGCAGGTTGTTCATCGTTCGCGAGGCAGCACACATCGCTGTGTGTGACACCTCGGGAACAACGAACTACAGCTTACCTGCGGCCGCCGGGAATGAGGAAGGAAGGAAGGAGGTGGGCGGGATGTTACGGCCGCTCATCTCCGCCCCTCCGCTTCTATTGGGCGGTCGCTTAGTGACGCCGCTGTGATGCCGCACGAACCGACACTTTAGAAAGGAGGCGGTTCACCAGCAACAGCGACGTCGCTAGGCAGGTAAGTCCGTGTGACGGCTCCGAACGATATTGTGCGCCACGGGCAGCGGGATGCCCGTGATGCACAAACGACGGCGGCGGGTACGCTCGCTAGAGATATCGCAAGTGATATCGCTGCGTGTAACACCCCCTTAAGGGTTAGAGCAAGACACAAAAAACATCATGTGATCAGTTAATTGAAAAATGCTCCGTCTCCATACGCTATAGGGTTAAATATAAACAACCCAGCTATATGTGGGACCGCTGGTAAGTCGTTCTGTGTGACTGGGCCTTTACAGACCGTCCTGATTAGGTACACCTCATCATGCTGGCCTGACTTTGATGCTCTTGATTGAAAAAATGACAACCAAGTACCCTATTTGACTTACATGTATTACATTATATACAAAAAGTGAGTACACCCCTCACATTTTTGTAAATAATAGAATATTTATTATATTTTTACATAGGATAACAGTGCAGATCTGACCCTGTGATACAATATACAGTAGTCAATGTACAGTTTGGTGTCCTCTACATAACTCAACACAATGGCATTAATGTAAAAAAACACTAAAAAAAAAAAGTTTCACATTGTTATGAAACACCTAAAAAAAGAGGAAAATTCTGCAACATTAAAAATCCATAGCATGCACTAAATTCATTTTGTATTTTTATCCGTATGTTGAGGCTTCTGAAATCCCATATTTTATGTGTTGTACTGCAAACCAATGATGTGCAGTGACAAATCCACCAGTCACCCCAGTATTACACCCCAGAAAGGGTCCTCCGTGGCCCTTGGATACAGTATTTGGGTGCCATGATCCCAAGGATGCTGCTTTTTAGGGTGATTTTCAGCACGTCCTATCTACAATCTGTGTATATTGTTAAAGGATGTGAATAAATTAACCATTTTCTATAACCACCCAATAATCCAGAATCTAATTTAAAAAGCTGAGTGTATGTATGTATGTATGTATGTGTGTGTGTGTGCGTGTGTGTGTGTGTGTGTGTGTATTTGTGTGTATGTACAGTGTGTCCGCTAAAGGACTCTGCACCGTCGCATATACAATCATGAAATTTTGCACAGACACCCCATTTGACTCAGGGAATGTCATAGACTATGTTTTGAGGGGAAATTTTAACCCCGCACTTTACAGTTATTTGCCAAAAAACTGTCTCCATTAAAGTCAATGGAGATACTTCTGTGATGCCCTGGGCAAGCCAGGGGTCACAGGCCATAACACCACCACACCCTACACCCCAGTTAGGAACACCAAGGCTAACCAAAAATCTTTGTTGCCTTCCTCCAGGGGGTGGGCCAGGCGGTTGGCTCCGCCCACCGAGGAGTTCACAGCCCTGGAGGCGGGAGAACTAGGCAGATCAGTTTAGGAGGAGGAAGTAGAAGGAAGTGGTAAAGGAGGACAGTGAGAGGAGTGACAGAAAAGGAACGGTTTGTAAAGCCTGAAGCTGGTCCGGGTGTGTGCCCCGGACAGAGACAGCAAGGTCAGCAGACGGCGGTGACTGTCTGCAGGGGTGGCTGTTTGGAGGTTGCCGAAAGGACCGCGGACGGGTGGTGGCCCGGCGGTACCGGAGCGGTATACGAAGAACAGTCAGCACCAGTGGCAGGGGCCTTTCGGATCCCGGCAAGGCTAGGAGTCGCCGTGAATTTGCCAAATCCGTTAGTGAAGGGGACCTCTGGGTCTCCCAACAAGCAAGTCCCGATTGAAGGCAACAGTCCAACCGTTACAGAGAGACACCGCCACCGCCAGGGCACCAGTTTCTCAGGGCCAGCGCCTGTGGGCAAAGTAGGGCTCCTCCGGCACATTTCCAAGTCGGGGAACGGGTTACCGGTGGGAACCCATCGCCACCATCATCATCTTAGGTGCAGGAAAAGGGACCGTCACCGTCAACTACTGGGGAAAGCAAGTGCAGCCGTCCGTGGGAACTGTCTTTCCAGCCGTGTGTTTTACCGAGAACTGTGTCATCGTCTCAGGCTGAGTGAGTACCACAGTGCCGCAAGGCACAGCGCTGCCCCCGCATCCCTGCACCCCACCAAGCCCAGCATCACCCACCTCATCACTGGGCCCCGGGACAACTACCCCCTACCCACGGAGGGGAGAACCAACAACTTTGCTGCTCCCTGTCATCAGTCCCCGGGATCCCCATACAGAGCAGCGGTGGTGTCAACAAATCACCACAACCGTGGGTGGCGTCACGGACAATAAACTATCTCAAAAACCAATCTCCTTTCACTCACGGGCGAGGAGCGCCGCTCGAGTCCCCGGGATCCGGCCCATCGCTCGAGCCACCGAGCAGCAGCAGCAGGCTGCGGCAGCAGCAGGCTGCGGCAGCCGCAGCGGCAGCCGGACCCGAGCAGTGGGAGAGCGCGGCGTCCCCTCCTCCGCCCGCGACAACTTGGCGTCACGAACAGGATCTTACCGCTCTGCCGTTGGGTAGAGGTGCGCCTTGTGACCGCCGGAGGTATCCGGCCGGAAAATTTCAGAAGTCGCCATCTTTGGCGCGAAAAGTTCCCGCTCGAGCGTCTTCTCGAGTAGTAGAGGCGCGAAGGCCAAAACCCCGCCCTGATAGAGGAGGGGCCGGAAAGAGGCTGAAGGAGACGGAATGGCGGATAGCTGCATGTGAGCACGGCTATAAAAGCAGGGACGCCAGGACCCTGCAGCCATCTTGTTCCTGGGAGAGGCCGCCAGCAACATGTTCATGCCGTCCCGCAGCACCGTAGCCCCCGCGCCTGGAACCGCGGCGTGGGTGGAGATCCGGACCGCGCAGCTCTACCAGAGGCTGCAGGTCAAAATGCAGCTCCTCATGGAGGAGTGGGAGACCGACATGGCGGACGTCATAGCGACCGTGCGGAGACGCGAGGAGGAAGCGGAGAAAGGGAGGGTGAGTGACCCACGCCCCGATGCCCTCGAAGGGCCGGTCATCGCGGCTGCGGGACCCGGTCCAAACCCTCTCCCCCTGCTGCCTCCTTCGCCACCCGTTCCGGAAGCAGTGACCCCGCCACTAGGCCCGCTACCACCGCAACCGGTAGCGATACCCAGCATGTCCGCCCAGGCGGACCGACCTGCAGCCGGAGCCCGTAGTCGACCGGAGGTGCTGCCCTGGAAAGCCCCGAAAACCGAACCGGAGGCGTCCCCCAAGAAAGTCCCCGAGCCGGAGCCGATGACCCGCTCCGTGCCGAAGGCCCAACCGTGGAAATCCCCTGTGCCCATCCCCCACACCTCGGCTGAGCTTGCGCCGGGTTGCCGATGCAAGGCAGCGTCTAAGGCCAAGTCACCGCGGGACCTGATGCCCAGAGTACCAGCAGTGGGCAATGTCCAACAGGTCTCGCGGGGCCCGACCCGTGCGCCGGAGCTCGCAGCAGCGCCGTACTGGGACAGGGAGCTGGTACCGTTGGGCCCGGAGATTGAAGAGAGGGAAAGAAGGAAGGCGGAGTTGGTGGCCCGTGCAATCCGGGAAAAAGAGAGCCTCCGTCAGGCAACTTTCCGTGTCCGGGGCCCGCTGTACGAAGGGCAGGTGAGGCGGTTTGATGTCCGCCGAGGCTATGGGTTTATATATGAACCGGGCCTGGAGGCCGAAGTGTTTATAGCCCGGCGGGATGTAAATGCCCACCTGCCTGAGGAGCATCACGGTCGTAACCTGATGCCGGGCGACATCGTGCAGTACACCCGGCACTGTGGGGAGAGGGGGTGGTTCGCGCTGGATGCTAAGTTAAGGGGCAGCCAGGAGTCCCGTGTGAGCGCCGCGCCCCCTCCCTCAGGTGATGGTGAGGACTCTGAATAACGGCAGCGGAGCACCGTTGCACCGTCCCCGTTGGGACCACCAGTCTGAGTATGTTTACAAGTTGAAAAAGGTTTTGCAAAAATGAGAATGATAACCGAAGATTTACCTGATTGTCTACCGTGATTAGAAACCGGCCGTTGCCGACACCGTTGTCCCCGTGGGGACCCTTCAAAAAAAAGCTGTTTGCATAGGAACTCCTATGGACAAGCCCGTGAACTTGCAGGGCAACCACAAACGTTAAGTGGCTTGTAAATATAAATCCGTTGTTGCAGCTAACCGTAACTGCCTCCGGAGAGGCAGGTTGGAGGGAGGGCCCGCAGTGGAGCAGGCTGGGGCCCAGCCACCACAGGAACCGGTGGCTACCCTCTGGAGGGGAAGGACAGATCCCGCTCGGGTAACTTGTGCAGGACTGGGGTCAAGGGGTGCTGCCTGGGTTTTAGGGGCAGCATCAGGGCCAGGTTACTTGGGTGGGAGAGAGTGGCAGCCGCAACCGTTTAAAATGTTTGCAACGTTTAAGTACCGAACCTCCCGATGTGGGATGATGTCATAAGTTGTATTATGTTTACCTTTTATATATTTTTCAGAAAATAAAACCGGTGTTGGACGGGCAGCCCGCGGACGGGCTGCATTTTGCTAAGGGGGAATGTGACGCCCTGGGCAAGCCAGGGGTCACAGGTCATAACACCACCACACCCTACACCCCAGTTAGGAACACCAAGGCTAACCAAAAATCCTTGTTGCCTTCCTCCAGGGGCTGATGTCCACACCAGGGGGTGAGCCAGGCGGTTGGCTCCGCCCACCGAGGAGTTCACAGCCCTGGAGGCGGGAGAACCAGGCAGATCAGTTTAGGAGGAGGAAGTAGAAGGAAGTGGTAAAGGAGGACAGTGAGAGGAGTGACAGAAAAGGAACGGTTTGTAAAGCCTGAAGCTGGTCCGGGTGTGTGCCACGGACAGAGACAGCAAGGTCAGCAGACGGCGGTGACTGTCTGCAGGGGTGGCTGTTTGGAGGCTGCCGAAAGGACCGCGGACGGGTGGTGGCCCGGCGGTACCGGAGCGGTATACGAAGAACAGTCAGCACCAGTGGCAGGGGCCTTTCGGATCCCGGCAAGGCTAGGAGTCGCCGTGAATTTGCCAAATCCGTTAGTGAAGGGGACCTCTGGGTCTCCCAACAAGCAAGTCCCGATTGAAGGCAACAGTCCAACCGTTACAGAGAGACACCGCCACCGCCAGGGCACCAGTTTCTCAGGACCAGCGCCTGCGGGCAAAGTAGGGCTCCTCCGGCCCATATTCAAGTCGGGGAGCGGGTTACGGGTGGGAACCCATCGCAACCATCATCATCTTAGGTGCAGGAAAAGGGACCGTCACCGTCAACTACTGGGGAAAGCAAGTGCAGCCGTCCGTGGGAACCGTCTTTCCAGCCGTGTGTTTTACCAAGAACTGTGTCATCGTCTCAGGCTGAGTGAGTACCACAGTGTCGCAAGGCACAGCGCTGCCCCCGCGTCCCTGCACCCCACCAAGCCCAGCATCACCCACCTCATCACTGGGCCCCGGGACAACTACCCCCCACCCACGGAGGGGAGAACCAACAACTTTGCTGCTCCATACCATCACTCCCGGGATCCCCATACAGAGCAGCGGTGGTGTCAGCAAATCACCACAACCGTGGGTGGCGTCACGGACAATAAACTATCCCAAAAACCAATCCCCTTTCACTCACGGGCGAGAAGCGCCGCTCGAGTCCCCGGGATCCGGCCCATCGCTCGAGCCACCGAGCAGCAGCAGCAGGCCGCGGCAGCCGCAGCGGCAGCCAGACCCGAGCAGTGGGAGAGCGCGGCGTCCCCTCCTCCGCCCGCGACACTTCTCTTTCTTGTCTATGATAAAAATTTAAAAAGAACGGACCCGTTCGACAATTTGTGGGGTTGGCTCAGATGCTAGTGATTTTGTATTGAGATGTATTCTCCCAAACTCTGTTCAACTGTTTTTGTCTATTTTGCCAACTGACTGCTTTATGGTTTGTAAGGGTCTGCTGTATAAATAAAGAATTTAAAAAAAAAAAAAAGTCAATGGAGATGGGAGCCAAGATGCAGCTAGAACGTCAGAAGAATGTTGGCGTCACAATGCAGCCAGGTGAAGAGACAGACAGAGACAGAGACTGACAGACAGAAACAGACAAAGAGACAGACAGACCGGGAAAGAGACAGAGAGACAGACAAGGAAAGAGACAGACAGGAAAAGAGACAGACAGACAGGGAAAGAGAAAGTCAAGGAAAGAGACAGACAGGGATAGAGACAGAAAGACAGGCAAGGAAAAGAGACAGACAGGGAAAGAGACAGACAGAGACAGGCAGACAGACAAAGAGGCAAACAGACAGATAGACATAAAGAGACAGACACAGACAAAACAACAGACAGGGAAAGAGTCAGGGAAAGAGACAGACAGAGACAGGCAGGAAAAGAGAGAGACAGACAGGAAAAGATATAGAGAGACAGACAGAGACAGACAGGGAAAGAGACAGAGAGACGGAAAGAGACAGACAGAGAGAGAGACAGACAGAGTCTGTGAGAGAAACAGAGAGACAGTTACTATCCCGGGCAATGCCAGGTACTACAGCTAGTATTTGAAAAACTGGCATGTAACAAGTCATTGAAGCCAGATAGAGGAATGTGATCAGATCACCTGGAAGGAGACGATCTCAGAAGCCACAAACACGTCATCAAGAAGACCTGAACACAAAGCAAGACACCAACACTGTACATAATATAGAGGAGAGAATAATTGGACCAGATGGTATTAGGAGGATGACGTTTGTACACTTCATGCCTTATCATATGGGCATTATATGGTTTATATCATATGCACACTCATTTCAGACGCCGCAGCTTATTACGCACTAATTCCACTTTATATCACAGAGGCACTGATATTTAGGGATCATATCACTTATTATTGGGCACAGGATATTGGATTAAATTCTGTTTTTAGTTTTTTCCTTCCCAGAACTTTTTTATTTTACCATCCACATAGACATTTAAGGGATTGTGTTTTGTGGGACGAGTTGTACTTCTAAGTGACACCATTCATTTTACCACATAGTGTAATGTAAAATTGGAAAAAAAAAATTCCAAGTGATGTGAAATTGTGAAAAAAAACAATTCTGACATGATTTTGGGATTTTTTTTTTACAGTGTATATTGTGTGGTAAAAATGACCTGGCACTCAGGACACTTACGGTAATAAACTTGTCCAGTTTTGTGGGTGTTTTTTTTTTTTTTTTTCATTTAGAGTTAGAAAAAGTAAATCAGAGAGTTGTAAAAAAAAATAAATTAATAAATTAAATAAATAAAAAAATAAATTTATTGTGTTGTCATTTTCCGAAACACATAACATGATCTTCTGATTGGTCAATAGCGCTGTGTGAGAGCTTTTGTTTCTGCATGGAAACCAACAATTATATTGACACCATTTTGGGATCTTTTAGATCTTTTCATAGCTTCTTAAAACATTTATTTGCAGTGCGGCGGCCAAAAGAAAAAAGCAACATTGCCGCTTTGAATATTTTTTTCTGTTTACGGTGTTTACCCATTGGGTTAATTTAATATTTGGATAGATCAGACTTTTATGAATGCGGCAATACAACATATGGATTTTTAAAATATTTTTTTTTACATTTTTTTTACTTTTTATTGTTATGGTTGATCCAATTGTCTGATCGATTGAACGATACAAAGCAATATCGCAGTATTACTGGATATGGTAAAAAATCATGGTTTCCTTTGAAGCTCGGCCACAGGCAGGTTTCAAAGGAGCACTGTATTGACACGTACTGAGGTCGCCGGCTGTCATATTATCCCATCAGCAACCCGCAATTACGTCACGGGTGCCAATAGGCGCTTAGAATGGCACACCCCCATGCCGGCGCGTGTTAAATCCAACTGTTAAAGTTTGACAGTGGGATTGAACAGGTTAAAAATCGCTGGCGGATCTCTGCTCCACCCACAATTGTTAGAGGCAGGTTGGCTCCATACACCCCCCTCCGACTACTGCCGTACATGTTCAGCAGATATTGTGAAGAGGTTAATGGCCAACACTTAAAAGGGCTTGTAAAAATAACAACTTTGCTTATTTAGTTTACTGCTTAACAAGAATGGAAGAATTTTTAATTCTGTTTTGTAATGAATTAAGGGGGAGGACGGCTGGCCCAAACTGTACAGAAGTAGTTTGCCTCTGCAGCACTGGAGTAAGGGACACCAAAGCTGGCCGATTCCAATGATCCAGACAGGGCCAGATCAGCGCTTACAAGCTGTGTTGGAATTAATTTGTAAGCACTGAGCTCCTTGCCTAGATGACCAGTCTCCACTGATAGACTGCAGTGGTAGCAAGCAACAACGGCAAGCAGCTCAGGGTTTACAAGGTCTTTCCAATAGAGCTTGTAAGTGCTGCTCTGAATAGTTGGATGAGGCTAGTGTCAGCGTGCCTGCGCTGCTCCAATGCTGCTGAGGCAAGGTTACCTCTGCATTTGACCTCAGAGAAAGAGCAGTTCAGACCAACAGGGCGGTGATACCTTTGATCTGAACTGTCAATCAATCAGCAGTGCACCAGCTCTCAACAAGCAGGAAGCAGGCAAAAGAGGGGTGCACTCCTGAAACTAAATGAGACAAACCCTTGAAAGGGAATCTGTTACCAAGTTTTCGCCACCTAATCTGAGAGCAGCATAATGTGGATACACAGACCCTGATTCCAGCGATGTGTCACTTACTGGGCTGCTCAGTGTAGTTTTGATAAAATCACTGATTAGTCAGCAGTGGATTCTCATTACAGGACTACTTGGTGTGCATCAGGTAGTCCAGCATATTCATCAGCTCTGTATAACTGCTAGAGAGAAAACGTTGATTTTATCAAAATGACAGCGAACGGCTCAGTAAGTGACATATCAAATGCATTTTTAAGGACCATTTGGCTGCTATACGTCAGAAATTTTTTTATTAAATTAATTTCTGTATAAATAGTCTTGTCTACTGCGCTTGTTTATAATGAAGCGAAAAATAAGATCTGTTAGGTTTTTTTTGTGTTTGATTACGTGAGTTTTGCCGATTTTTTTATAAAATCACATCCGCTTTGTTTGGACGTTAAAAATCAATGGAATTTCTGTACATAAAAAAAACAAACCACGGCATTTACCCTACCTGTGATCATGGTGCAACTGTCCAAGCAAAGTGGATGTGATATCATTAAAACGCTGCCCGCTGTGCGTCTATAGACACCACTGAACTGAGAGGTATTGGTGTATTTTTTTATCTCTAAAGGCTTCTATGTGGAGCCTGAAAAAAAAGGATTTAAAAAAAAAATATAGTCAACAATATGGACCCATTCATATTACTATAGGGGGCCATAAACTACCGTAATTAATATTAAACAACAAAAGAAGACATAACGTGTAAGGCCTAAAATATTTGATTTTTATTTACAGTAAATGACTTAAAACCCAATAAATAGTGAAAAAAAGAAAGAATATGGTGATACAGGTATAGGGACCAGACGTAGGGATGTAAATACAGCATTTAATGGATATACAGATATCAATTGTGACCAAAAAAGGATAGAAAAGCCCAGAGTATCAGAACTATGTTAAGGATATAGACTACTGCCCTCATGCAATGTAAAGATAAACATAAATATTTAGCTGATTAGGTACTTACTATAGAAGTGTTAAACTACCAGTGTGCAGATATCCAGAGAAAAAAATGTATCAATAATAGATCTATTACACAATTAAATTAATAGATGGAAGCCTATTTATAAAGCTGTACAAGGTATCAATGTATAATATTGCACAACTGCGGCTGAAAAAGTCACCATAAGGTAAAACACATGGAAGGTTAAAGGGAACCTGTCAGGTGCAATATGCCCCCGGACCGCGAGCAGTTCTGGGTGCATATTGCTTTTGTAGCGCCCCTGAAGCCATCAGGGAGCTACAAGGTACTGTATCTCCACCAGGATGCAGGGCCTACACAGAAGATCAGTGCCAGTAACACACAAACACTCCAGGTAATCCCAGTTTTCCCCAACAATGCCCCATACAATGGTACAAGGCTAGGGTTGGACCAATGGATGGCCATCCAGAGGTGGAGCCAGTCCAGTTCACTAGACAACCAGTTGGAAGGGGCAGATAGTAGACAGTCAGACAGTGTGAGGAGACAGTGGAAGTGAGCATATGCACTGCTGAGTGCCCAGGCGGTTAGTTGCCGGTGGTGTACGGTGGAGTACACCCGGAACTACGTACCAACGGGGTACAGGACCCTAGGACAGGCAGAAGCTCCAGGCAGGCCTGATAACACCTGCACAGTGAGGGGACCATCAAGGACCTCACTGACCTTGAAGTTCGGGACTCAGTAGCAAAGGGAGAACCGGGGACAGGACCATAGACTCCAACCCGACAGGGTTCACGCTACCGTGATATGGACTGCAGTGAAAGACCACCAGAAGGGGAACCCCAGCTGCTCTACGCCACGGGGACCCACCAATCAGAGACAGGTGCAGGGGAAGAAGCCACCAGGTCACTAAACCGGCACTGGGACTAAGGGGACCTTTAGGTGAAACCAGCCGGCATCGGGTGACCAGTTACCACTAGAAAGTGAGTAAAGAACCAGTTGCACTGAAACCCTTGTGTGGACTACCTTCTTCTGACACCTGTCACACTACCTACCCTCTGGGTCCCGGCCCTGCTTGCGGAGGGCCTATCATCCAGGCTGCCACTAACAACAGTCCCAGTAGTGAACATTGTGCAGTGGCGGCTCTATCTACATAGCCGCAACACCGCAAGTGGCGTCACGTGTGAACATTATTCTAATCCCCTGTAAATATTCCCCTTTTTAAAAAGCACCCAGGGCACGGGAGCGGGCAACGGCCACCAAAGTGACATTCCCGTTATTTACCGCCCGGGACCGAGTACCCCAAAACCCTGGGCGACACAGTATTCCCTGCCTAACCGTCCCTCTATACACTAGCATAGATAAAGAGATCTTTAGAAAAAGTATTTCTAAAGATCTTTTATCTTATGCTAATGAGCGCAGGGACTAGTCCCAAGGGAGTTATATCCCCCGACTAACTGTCCTCTTAGCATGTTAACGTGCCCACAGGGGTGTACTAACATGCTATTCAATGCAGTCACGAGCGGTGCCATGTGTACCTGTGTTCGCTGTCAACACGCTTCTGAATGCTGAGCACTTCCGGTCATGCACACTAGCCCTCTCTGAAGCCGGGACATGTACACCCTGCTTCATACTTGCGCATGACCAGAAGCGCGGTCACAGCAAACACAGGTACGTTTGTCACCGCTGGTGACGCTGCATTGAATAACATGTTGGTAGGCCTCTGTGGGCGTGCTAACATGCTAAGAGGGCGGCTAGTCGCTGGATATAACACCCTTGGGACTAGTCCCTGCGCTCATTAGCATAACATAAAAAATCTTTAGAAACACTTTTTCTAAAGATCTCTTTATCTCTGCTACTAGAACCAGGCAGGGATTAGCAATATGCACCAGAACTGCTCGTGGTTCTATATATATATATATTGCACCTGATTTCTTTCTTTGTCTTAAAGGGAGCCTACAGTATGTCTATGTGGATGAGACAAAATGTAGCTCAGAAGCTGATCTACAGTTGCACTCAAAAGTTTACATACCCAGCAGATTTTTTCCTTTCTTGGCCTTTTTTCAGAGAATATGAATGATAACACAAATTCTTTTTTTCTACTCATGGTTAGTGGTTGGGCGAAGCAATTTACTGTCAAACTACTGTGTTATCTCTTTTTAAATCATAATGACAACCAAAAACATCCAAATGATTCTGATCAAAAGTTTACATACCCCAGTTCTTAATACCATGTATTGAACTCTCTAAGATCAATGACAGCTTAAAGTCTTTTTGTGGTAGTTGTGGATGAGGCGCTTTATTTTCTCAGATGGTAAAGCTGCCCATTCTTCTTGGCAAAAAGCCTCCAGTTCCTGTAAATTCCTGGGCTTTCTTGCATGAATTGCTCGCTTGTGTTCTCCCACAGTGGCTCAGAGATATTGAGGTCAAGAGACTGAGAGGGAGGCCACTCCAGAACCTTCACCTTGTTCTGCTGTAGCCAATGACAGGTCGACTTGGCCTTTTTTTTTTTGGATTGTTGTGATGTTGGAACATCCAAGTACATCTCATGCGCAGCTTCTGGGCTGCTGAGTGCAAATTTGCCTCCAGTATTTGCTGATAATGTGCTGCATTCATCTTTCCTGCAACTTTGACCAAGTTTCCTGTGCCTTTGTAGCTCACACATCCCACATCATCAGCGATCCACCTCCATGCTTTACAGTAGGAATGGTGTTCCTTTCATCATAGGCCTTGTTGACACCTCTCCAAATGTAACAATTATGGTTGTGAACAAAAAGTTTGATTTTGGTCTCATCACTCCAAATTACATTGTTCCAGAAGTTTGGAGGCTTGTCTCTGCACTGTTTGGCGTATTGTAGGGGAGATACTTTGTGGCATTTGCACAGTAATGGCTTTCTTCTAGCCACTCGATCATGCAGCCTATTTTTCTTCCAGTGCCTCCTTATTGTGTATCTTGAAACAGCCGCACCGCTAGTTTTCAGTGACTCCTGTATTTCAGCTGATATTATATGTGGGATTTCTTTCCATCCCGAACAATCTTCTTGGCAGTTGTGGTCGAAATTTTTGTTGGTCTACTGGATAGTGGTTTGGTTTTTACAAAGCCCCAGTTTAAACACTGCTGACTGGCATTATCAATACCTTGGATATCTTTTTGTATCCCTTTCCTCTTTTATACAGCTCAACTATCTTTTCCTGCAGATCCATTGATCATTCTTTTGCTTTCCCAATGACAATCCAGAAACAGTGGCTGGATGAAAGATGCAAGAGTCTGTCTGGATCCCAGAAACTCATTCAGCTTTTATGCACACACTGATTACAAGCAATTCAAACCCATTTGTGTCAACCTCTGTGCATGTTATCAGGCTAAAATCACCAGGGGATGTGAACTTTTAATCAGGGTCATTTGGGTGTTTTTGGTTGTTATTATGATTTAAAAAGAGATAACAGTAGTTTGACAATAAATGGCTTCACCCAACCAATAGTCATGAGTTGAAAAAATGATTTTGTGTTATCATTCATATTCTCTGAAAAAAAGGCCAAGAAAACGAAAGATCTGCCTGGGGATGTAAACTTTTGAGCACAACAATGTATGTAGTCATTACAAGTGACAGAGTAAATGCTAGATAAAGAGGCAAAGCCACATGAGCTGAGCGCACATAAGAATAAAAGAGGGATGTTTGTCATGTCCGTCTGTCCCACCGTCTATGAGAGCTTTGTTCTGGCTCTCATAGACTTGTATTGAGCACTTGTGATGTAACTTTTGACTTCCGGCCTTCCGAAGTTCCAGGCACAAGATGGCAGGACCGGCGTGGCGTCGGTAACAGGTGAAGATGCCGGAAGGTGAATGTATGACCGGGGACTTCGATTTATAGCGCCATTCCAACTCTGAAAGAAAAATAAAACTCTGGTGTGGTGCTTTAACACTGCAGCCTGTGCCTCATAACTTTTGCCGCTGCCTCCCATGCTACAAGTTGGAAGTTCAAATCATGGGTAGACTAGACTTCAAGAAAAGAGAAGACTAGTCGAGCCAGTGTTTCTGTTTACAGTGCACAGACCCCAGAGGAGGAAGAACTATGGAGCAATAAACAAAAACAGTAAAGACTTCGCTGACAGTGAGTGACAGTCGGGACATAGCCCTGACCTTCTGGGACGTTTCCTCTAAATTGGGACTGTCCGACTGGTTCCGGCATGGTGAGGAGCTACGCCAAACTGGTCATGCTGGATGATGTTGCCGGCAATATAACCTTCACCGTGGAGTCTCCAGACTCTTTCCCACCTATCACATGGGCTCAGGGTGACTCTGCCATCATCTGTGAAGAAAACGGGACATCAATGGTGGACCTGACAATTCTGGTCTCCTCTGGTAAATGCCAATCAAGCTGCCCGATGCTGCACTGTAGATACAGGTCCGACTACAAGACGTCGGACCCTCATGGAGTCTGTCTGACAGTTTGGACACTAGTGGAGGTCATTTTGTAGGGCTCTGGCGGTCTCGTCCAAGCACAAAGGAGCGGACACCGGTCCTGCTGGGCTGATACTTTACTATAGGTCGTTTCCCTGAGACAAAATCCGCAGTGTGGCCCTAAATGTGAAATTTATGTGTGAACAGTCCCTTGAAGCTCTGAAGCCACAATAGATCTGTACCAGTCTCACCGCCATGTGTGGGGTGTAATAACAGTGACGTCTATGTGGCCGAGCAGCGCGATTGTGTAATGTCCGATAATCAGATACTTTTGGGGTCCAAAACGTGGCAGATAAGCAGGATTTTCCAGTATAAGTATATATGGATGATGACTAAGCCCCCGGGGTGCGATACTGACACATCAATCACATTCAGGACCTCTGCCTCACATATGGACACCCTCATGTGATGTTCCAATGCTTCAATGACTATTCCAGTCAATGTTTGGGCTGTGCCAGGGTAGAAATGACTGTATAACGAGACACAATGATTTCAGCTTTCTACATGCTGGCACCTATGGTTCTACAAGAGGAGTAAGGTGCAAAATACACACACACAAAGATATATACATATATTGTAAATCGCGCTAGAAGAAAGTTTGATCCTCTTCGAATTCCGTCGCACTCCAATTTGATTGGTTAGAAGGTGTCACGTGATGCGTCGGCAGCCGCGGGGCAAGATGGCGGCGCCCTGGTGAGCATGCTGCAGTAAGTGGCAGAGAGGTAACTGTAGGAGTGGGCGTAATGGGGGCGACTGTAGATATCGGGGGGCAAAGTGAGCGTGCATAGCCCGAAGGGAGGGGGCGGGATAACCTGCGTGCTCCAATCCAGAGAGCCTCAACCTCTCTGTGTCCAGGAGTTGGAAACCCAGAACTCCCAGCATGGACTGATAACCCTCAGCATGATGGGAGTTGTAGTGTAGCAACAGCTTGAAAGCCACAATCCGGAGAACCCTAATTTTTTATATATATATATATATATATATATATATATATATATACACACATATATACATACTTTCAGCTAATACACGCGCTATATATATATATAATATATTTCTAGAATCTCTAATAACCTGTATCCATGGCAACGAGGAGACGCCGTACACTCCGTCCAGCTGCGGTTCTGATTCTTCCTCTGTTGTGATCTACGTTCTTCGCTCCTCATCTTTCCACGCGGTTTAATTGTAACTATTTGTTATATCCCCTGGACATTGTTCCTGCTGCACACAGATCCATTGGTCGATCACGGCCGGACAGGAGGCACAAGTGCACGGTAGCAGCAAACGCTGCTAATTCCAGGCTCCTGCTGTTTCTTATACAATTTACTCCTTTTTTTTTTTTTCCTTCTCCATTTGCACCCAACAAATGACAAGTAATTTCTCAGTGCAATAAAAGGAAATGTGAACACTGACCTGCAGCCATTATAATCTACGTAACAGAAAAATGAATAAAATCCCCCCATAAAAGTACAGAAAAAAAAGTTTGTACTTACCATTAGTGGTTCACAATAGCAATATACTTCCAGATGCAGACTGGTCCCAGGGATGAAAAGCAAAATAATAATATAATATTTATTCATTTATATAGCGCTATTAATTCCACAGCAATTTACATACATTGGCAACACTGTCCCCATTGGGGCTCACAATCTAGGTTTCCTATAAGTATGTTTTTGGAGTGTGGGAGGAAACCGGAGAACCCGGAGGAAACCCACGCAAACACGGGGAGCACATACAAACTCCTTGCAGATGTTGTCCTGATGATCAGGCACTCACACATCGGTCCTCCATTCTCTGGGGGATGGGGCCTCAGCTGCAGAGTATTAGTCTGCTGACTGACCACGGGTGTCTTGATCCGAACTTAGCAGCCAGCGTCTTTCCGCACCAAATTTCCTTCAGGCCTCTTTCACACATCTGTGCATTTAACGCACATGTGACAGTCCTTGGTCAGTATGTTTGTCCATGTGTATGTTCTCTGTGTGACATGTGGATAGCATACGGACAGCATGAGTTGGTATAATTACCTGTCCCGCCGATGCTGCTGTTAATTCCGGGTCCACGGTCACTGCAGTGAATATGCATGAGGCATAATGAGAGGGACTCGGAAGCAACAGCACCACTGGAGACAGGTAAGTATAATTTTTTTTTTTTTTTTTTAAAGGGACAGGTCTTTTCTCCAGTACGCAAATGCATATTTTATCTGTATATTTTCATCATTTCATTCAAGTCTGGGGAAAAGAACACAATTAGGGCTCATGCGCACGTTGCCGAATTTCATGCATTTACGCTGCGTATTGCACTGCAGCGTAAATGCATGCGACCTGCGTCCAATGCACAATCTATGAAGATTGTGCATGAGACGTCCGCATGTTGCGTTTGAGAGCGCAGCGATTTGGATGCCAAAATTTTGTTCCAAATCGCTGCGTTCTGAAAAGCAACATGTCAATTATTCCGTGCGCTTTGGTGCAGCTCCTGCTCTGTCTATGGTGGGGGCTTTTTTTTCTGCAGAAACACCACATTCATTCTGCAGTGTTTTTGCAGCGATTTGACGCGCACATGTGCTGTCAAATCCCTGCAGAAATTTCTGCAGGGACACGACGTGACGTGCGCATGAGCCCTTAAAATGCACATTTACCGCATGAGAATTTGACATGTTGCAGTTTGAAAGAAAAAGGCACCGCAGGTTAATTTCCACAACGTTAACAGATATCAGCGTGGGCATGAGATTTACAGACATCTCATCCACTTTCCTGGAACTAATAGAGAGCTTCACAGAGAATCTCCAGGAAGATTCCCCCTACTGCTATAACCAATGCTACTACTTTTTATTTCCCCATCCAGGTCCATCTGATGATCTCTATCGCTTATAGGCTCCATTCTTTTCCACGGACGCTTTCATCCTTCATATTTAAATACCTGACAAGGATTCCCCGTACATTCACGATGGAGGGGGCTGCACCCACCCAAGAAGAGACTGTTATCACAGAGGGGAAAGCCAATGTCATCTATCCCAGCGCCAACCAAGTGTTTTATAACCCAGTGCAGGAATTCAACAGAGACCTGACGTAAGTGGACATCTGCCTGCAGGGATTATATATATGTATCATGTAGTCAAGGTATATATCGTAGTTTATAGAGGTCACTGGTCTGCATTATATTCTTCTATTTTATCTGCAGATGTGCGGTCCTCACAGAGTTTACTCGTATGCAGCTGGCGGAGAAAGGCATCGACCGTGAGTATGAGGTTTCTGCAATGCTCTAACACATGGAGGATTTACTGCAGGATTTGGCTGGGCACCCCCATCCTCCACATGTATATACGCACGGACATTTACATGCATATTCACATTGAGCGCACGTACATGCAAATGCACACAAGCATTGTCACTGTATATCCAGTTTATTTACAAATTTGTGCTGTTTTGTTTTAAAAAGAATATGATTATTGTGGTTGTTTTTTGTTATTTTCAGTAATTTGATAGTAAAAAACAAACAAAAATCCAACTTTAATTTTACCCCTAATGTACAGGTATTTAGAGATGTATATGTATATAGAGATGTATCTATATGTACCTGTACAATATGCCTGTAAAGAAGAAGAAGAATACGGTTTAGATCTTTAGGTAAATCCTTCTCTTGCGACTTATTAATAGGCTTACTGCCTGCCATGCTAGAGGTTGTGAGTTGGTTGTGAGTGCTCCCTCGGTGTGGCCGAGCAGTTCGGTGCTCCCTCGGTGTGGCCGAGCAGTTCGGTGCTCCCTCGGTGTGGCCGAGCAGTTCCCAGCTACTTGTTTTCCATGTGAAAAAAAAACAAACAAAAACACATTATTCACATTCAGGTCTGTTCTGACCCATGGTAAGGTTTAGTTTAGCTACCATCCTGATTTGGGTACACCTTGTCGCGGTGGGATGGCGGTATGCTTTTTTGATTAAAAATAGTGTTTACTAATAAGTACCTTATGTTATTTAGATGCACTATTGCTTTTTACTTATTTTTAGCAGGTTATACGTCCATGTTATTTTTCTTAGATTTTTCTTTTTTTAACGGCCGGGTGTAAACAATCCCTTATAATTTGTTCTTACTCTGGCTCATTCTTTCGATTTTGTTTTCCATCTATTTCCACCCTCCGCGGTCTCCTGTAACATCAGAGCTGTCAGTCAAGGAATGGAGGGCGGTGAGAGATGAGAAACATGTAGGTGGGAAAGTGCACTGAACTGGTTGGCCACATCGAGGGTGCACCGAATCCACGTGCTTGGTTTGAACAGTCACTCAATGTTGACAGACTCTCCTTAATTTATGTCATTAAGAACTACCACAAATTTGCTTCATTGACAATATGAGTACTGGTTCTAGGATTGCGTCCTGCACATTTTGGGTTGGATGACTGTCCCTGTCTCCTTACACTTATGTGTCTGTATCTTCCTGTGCTTTGCAGTGTTGGTGCCGGGGGAGAGGGAGCAGCACAAAGTGGTGGTGGATCTCTCAGATAATGGAGAGGACTGTGAGACTCCCGCCCCTGAGGAGACTCCCGCCCCTGAGGAGACTCCCGCCCCTGAGGAGACTCCCGCCCCTGAGGAGACTCCCGCCCCTGAGGAGAGACGCACGGTGACTGTAGGAGAGGCCTGTCCGGTGAGTGCTCCATTATTATAGCCGGAGGGCGTCTACAATGTCAGTGCCCAATTATCTGATCACCAAATGCCACATTGTTCTTTTTACCTTTAATGTTTTTTTCCACTGATTATTTTTATTATATATTAAAAATGGACCCATGGGGGTAATAAGAACAAAGAACTGGAAACTCACCTATCCTCCGATATTAGATGGGGGATGTGCAGTGCGGTTAGGTTAACCCTTTACAATAACAGCTGTATATTTTAAGAAATTGCTCTGGGCAACAAGTAATATGGCCGCCATGTAGCTTCCACATGGGTTGTCATTTAGCTTTCCAAATGGCTGAATAGTAAAGCATCCTAGAAAAGCAGGCGGCACCACCAGGGATGAGTGCACTTCTCTCAGCCTAATTTCTGAGCTATGTCTCCCTCTGTCAGGAGGGTCTGCGGGTCCTGGAGGGTCTGGCAGCTTCTGGGCTGCGCTCCATCCGTTTTGCCCGGGAGGTGCCGGGGCTGCGGAGCATCGTAGCCAATGACTTCTCTGCCAGTGCGGTGGAGCTGATCAAGAGAAACATACAGTTCAACGGCGTGGAGCAGCTCGTGACGGCCAGCTATAGTGATGCCAGGTGAGTACACGGGGTTAACGAAGCAAATAATAATTTATCCAAAAATGGCAGACGGGGGGGCACAGTTTTTGGAAAGGGGTCCATGCTTTTTTGGTAAAGCTTATACAGTGGTTGCAATTGGGGACAGTATATTCCTGCCCCTATTTTTACCTGCTTGCATGGGGCAAGACACCCATTTGCTGACTCCTAATTGGTGCTGGGGAGGTCTATTTTTGATGGGGGCACAAGACCCCTATTGGAGTGCAGGTGAAGTATTGCTTACCTGCTATCGCAGCCATTGCTGTGGGACAGTGCAGGGATATTTTGGACTCTGCCTGAACCAGTTATTACCCGGGCACATTGTTAGTATTGATAGGAATGTGGCTATGTTGCTGACTCACCCTGGAATTAGGTATAATTGCTGTTTATTCCTCATGCAATGGGCCCTACTTTCCGGCTTTAGATTGTACCTATTCCTGCAGCCACCACTAGGGGGAGTGCAGACCCCACTGATCTCTGCAGTAACTGCTCCCTCTGGTGGTGACTGGGTGTCATTTCCATGTAGGATGCTGATGTATAACCGTATGGGGAAACACGATCGCTTCGATGTTATCGATCTGGATCCCTACGGCAGCCCCGCCATGTTCCTGGATGCAGCGGTGCAGAGTGTCGGTGAAGGAGGTAGGGGGCGCTGTTTGATCCAGGATCCCTTCCATTTGTGCTGTGAAGTTATAATGGAGGAGCATAAATCCTTACAGCCATTCTGTGTCATAACCACGGCGTTATGTATTCTCTCCCCTCCACAGGGCTGCTCTGCGTTACTTGCACTGACATGGCCGTGCTCGCAGGTAACAGCGGGGAGACATGTTACGGCAAATACGGCTCCATGTCCCTGAAGTCCAGATTCTGCCATGAAATGGTGAGATGCGGCTGTGTGCATGGCATGATTTGTAATATTACATTGTGGTCCGGTTTATTTTTTTTCAGACTTTTTTGCTTCCCAGTGTTTTTTTCCCTATATTAAGGCCACTAGGTGGCGCTGTCTATGGAGAATATAATACCATTCTGCACTTCTTTCATTCTCGCACTACATTGTGCATGATGTTCCTATATTTTCCGCCTTCTCCAGGCCCTGCGGATCCTTCTACACAGCTTAGATCTCCGCGCCAATTGTTACCAGCGTTACATCATCCCTCTGCTCAGCATCTCTGCCGACTTTTACATCAGAGTGTTTGTGCGAGTCTACACGGGTCAGGCCAAGGTAAAGATGTCCGCCAGGTGAGTGCTGCTCTGGAGGGTGCAGAATTGCATTTATAAATAAACACCAGATAAACCCCTAATCCCCCCCCCCATTTATCTCCATAGTAAACAAGCCCTGGTATACCATTGTGTGGGCTGCGGAACGCACCATCTGCAGCGCATGGGGAGAGCCGTCGCTCATGGAAACAAGTGAGTTGACTGGAAAATCACTGGGAAATTTGCGAATGTTACAGAAATTACATGAGGGAAGTGAATAAGGAGACCCTAAATATCCTCGAGTTTTGAGGAACGCCTTTAAAGTGTCTTAGCCCATGGGAAGCCTTCCCATCACATAGACGTCACACATCGGACCCGGCTGTCAGGGACTTGTGGATGGAAAACACTCGAGAAGCTTCTAATCGCTTGATCGATTGTGCAAAGCGCATTTTTTAACAGTGCCCATAGGATGGGGTGTGATTGTGAGGTGCCAATGGGTTGCCATGGCAGTGAGACCTATTGAGGCCTACTGTGCCACCATATTTGTACTCCCATGAAGCCTGGTTATAGAGACGAGAGGTCGTCAGTTCTTCTGTATACTGCAGCGATATTCCAGTATATAGTACAAGTCATCAAAAGTCCCTTAGAAGGACAAAAAATAAAATAGAATTTTTGTAAACATTTTATTTATAATCTATAAAAAAAAAGTTTATTTGTCCCAAATTTTCCTTATCCAAAAATAATAATACTTAAAAAGGAAAAAAATATATAAATAAATATATAAGAAAATAAAAAAATAAAATTGAATACATTAAAAAAAAAAGAAAAGTAAAATGTGTGTGTGTACAGTGATATGAAAACGTTTGGGCACCCCTATTAATGTTAACCTTTTTTCTTTATAACAATTTTGTTTTCTTTTTCGCTCCTAATTGGGAGACCCAGACAATTGGGTGTATAGCTACTGCCTCCGGAGGCCGCACAAAGTACTACACTCAAAAGTGTAAGGCCCCTCCCCTTCTGGCTATACACCCTCCCGTGGGAGCACGGGTCCCCCAGTTTTTTGCTTTGTGCGAAGGAGGTCAGACACGCACGCATAGCTCCACTGTTTAGTCAGCAGCAGCTGCTGACTATGTCGGATGGAAGAAAAGAGGGCCCATACAGGGTCCCCAGCATGCTCCCTTCTCACCCCACTTTCTGTCGGCGGTGTTTGTTAAGGTTGAGGTACCCATTGCGGGTACGGAGGCTGGAGCCCACATGCTGATTCCTTCTCCATCCCCATTAGGGCTCTGGCTGAAGTGGGATTTTACCGGTCTCCAGGCACTGAGACCGTGCTCCATCCGCAGCCCCTGGAGAAGCCGCTGGATATGGAGCTGAGTATCGTCAGGGACAGGGCCCTGCTCCGTCAAGGTACTCTGTGTCCCCGTGCATACGCGCGCACACCGCAGCATTGCTGGATGTGTTAGTGCGCCGGGGACATCAGCGCTGCTGCGCTTGTGCCATTTCCTCACTACAGCTCAGCTGAGTGGGTAGACTAGGGCGAACGGTCGCGCCAGGCCGCTGGGGTCAGTCGCACTGCGACACTGCTGTGACTTGTGGTGCGCCGGGGACTTCCGCGCTGGCCGTGCATATTTCACGGCCGCGCTTATTACTACAGTCCCCGGCTTTTGCGGCCTAGTTTGTCTCGTTCCCGCCTCCGCACCTGCCAGTCAGGAGGAGGGCGGGACGCTGTATAGAGCATCAGCGCTGAGGGCTGGAGTCTTTTTTACATACTCCAGCCCTCACACTAGGCACAGGGGGACGCAGTTTCCCGCACTTTTGTTTGGGCACGCCCACGGTCCGCCCCTCTGCACACAACGCCGGCAGCCATTCCTGCCTGCACGCTGAGCTGCAGAGGGAAGACTGGGAGACCCAGACACGGGATTCTGCGGCCTCATACCCGCTGTTCAGCGGGCGGTAAGCAGCCCTCAAGGGCTCACCCCCACTTGTGCCGTTTGTGTACTTGGTATTTTGTGTTTGCAAATACTTTGCACTGTGCGGTCGCTGGTGTTTTTTCTCGGCTATATACCCTCCTAGATTACAAGGAGGCAACAGCATGTCGTCCGCAAAACGCAAGGGTGCCAAGGCACAGACGTTATATGCTGCCTGTACCGCATGTGGGGCTGCTCTACCGGCAGGTTCCGCTGACCCCCATTGTGTGCAGTGCTCGGCCCCTGTGACACTTGCACAGCCGGGGCCTCTGCTAGACGTGACCCAGGGGGTTCCACCTGTGAATGCTGTCCAGGTGACAGGAACAGAGTTTGCAGCTTTTGCTGACAGATTGTCTATGACTATGTCTAAAATTCTTGAAACATTACAGTCTAGACCAGTTACTCAGACCATGGACACTGTTGAATCATTGCTCCCTGGTCCCCCTCAGCTGGAACACTTCCGTGCTCCAGGGGTGTCACACGCACCCCAGGGTGACGACTCTGACTCGGACGACAGTCCCAGACAACCCAAACGGGCTCGCTATGAGGGGCCCTCAACTTCGTCTCAATGGTCAGGATCCCAGCGGGATGAATCTATGTGTGATGAGGCGGATGTAACTGATCAGGATTCTGATCCTGGGACCGCTCTCAATCTAGATACACCGGATGGTGACGCCATAGTGAATGATCTTATAGCGTCCATCAATAAGATGTTAGATATTTCTCCGCCAGCTCCTTCTGCGGAGGAGTCAGCTTCACAGCATGAGAAATTCCATTTCAGATATCCCAAGCGTAAATTAAGCTCTTTTCTGGACCACGCTGACTTTAGAGACGCAATCCAGAAACACCACGCTTATCCTGATAAGCGGTTTTCCAAAAGGCTTAAAGATACACGCTATCCTTTCCCCCCTGACGTTGTCAAGGGCTGGACCCAGTGTCCCAAGGTGGATCCTCCAATCTCCAGGCTTGCGGCTAGATCCTTAGTTGCAGTAGAAGATGGAGCGGCACTTAAAGATGCCACCGATAGACAGATGGAGCTCTGGTTGAAATCCATCTATGAAGCTATTGGAGCGTCGTTGGCGCCAGCATTCGCAGCCGTATGGGCACTCCAAGCTATTTCAGCTGGTCTTACACAGATTGACACGGTCACACGTACATCTGCTCCGCAGGTGGCACCATTGACCTCTCAGATGTCTGCATTCGCGTCTTACGCGATTAATGCTGTCCTAGACTCTACGAGCCGTACGGCGGTGGCGTCAGCCAACTCCGTGGTTTTACGCAGAGCCCTGTGGTTGAGAGAATGGAAGGCAGATTCTGCTTCCAAGAAGTGCTTAACCAGTTTGCCTTTTTCTCGTGACCGACTGTTTGGTGAGCGTTTGGATGAAATCATTAAACACTCCAAGGGTAAGGATTCATCCTTACCTCAACACAGACAAAACAAACCCCAACAAAGGAGGGGTCAGTCTAGTTTTCGGTCCTTTCGAGGCTCAGGTAGGTCCCAATTCTCCTCGTCCAAGAGGACTCAAAAGGATCAGAGAGGCTCAGATTCTTGGCGGACTCAATCACGCCCAAAAAAGCCAGCAGGAAGAACCGTTACCAAGACGGCTTCCTCATGACTCTCAGTCTCCTCTTTCCGCATCCTCGGTCGGTGGCAGGCTCTCCCGCTTTGGCGACATTTGGCTGTCACAGGTCAAAGACCGTTGGGTGAGGGACATTCTGTCTCACGGGTACAGGATAGAGTTCAGCTCTCGTCCTCCAACTCGTTTCTTCAGAACTTCTCCACCGCCCGACCGGGCCGATGCTCTGCTGCAGGCGGTGGCCGCTCTAAAGGCGGAAGGCGTGGTGACTTCTGTTCCTCTTCAAGAACAAGGTCACGGTTTTTACTCCAATTTGTTTGTGGTACCAAAAAAGGACGGATCGTTTCGTCCCGTCCTGGATCTAAAGTTGCTCAACAAACACGTAAAAACCAGGAGATTCCGGATGGAATCTCTCCGCTCCGTCATCGCCTCAATGTCTCAAGGAGATTTACTAGCATCAATAGACATCAAAGATGCTTATCTCCACGTGCCGATTGCGCCAGAGCATCAGCGTTTTCTACGCTTCGTTATAGGAAGCGAACACCTGCAGTTCGTAGCGCTACCTTTCGGGCTGGCAACAGCCCCTCGGGTCTTCACCAAGGTCATGGCAGCAGTAGTAGCAGTCCTGCACTCGCAGGGTCACTCTGTGATCCCGTATCTGGACGATCTACTGATAAAGGCACCCTCTCAAGAGGCATGCCAACACAGTCTGAACGTGGCACTGAAGACTCTCCAGAGGTTCGGGTGGATTATCAACTTTTCAAAGTCAAATCTAACCCCGACCCAATCACTAACATATCTTGGCATGGAGTTTCATACTCTCTCAGCGATAGTGAAACTTCCACTGGACAAGCAGTGCTCGCTGCAGACAGGGGTGCAATCTCTCCTTCAGAGCCAGTCGCACTCCTTGAGGCGCCTCATGCATTTCCTAGGGAAAATGGTGGCAGCAATGGAAGCGGTCCCTTTCGCGCAGTTTCATCTGCGCCCCCTACAATGGGACATTCTCCGCCAATGGGACGGGAAATCGACGTCCCTCGACAGAGACGTCTCCCTCTCTCAGACAGCCAAGGACTCTCTCCGGTGGTGGCTTCTTCCCACCTCATTGTCAACAGGAAGGTCGTTTCTACCCCCATCCTGGGCGGTGGTCACGACAGATGCGAGCCTATCAGGGTGGGGAGCAGTGTTTCTTCACCACAGGGCTCAGGGTACGTGGACTCAGAAAGAGTCCACCCTTTTGATCAATGTTCTGGAAATCAGAGCAGTCTATCTTGCCCTTCGAGCCTTCCAACAGTGGCTGGAAGGCAAGCAGATCCGGATTCAGTCGGACAATTCCACAGCGGTGGCGTACATCAACCACCAAGGGGGAACACGCAGTCGGCAAGCCTTCCAGGAAGTCCGGCGGATTCTAACGTGGGTGGAGAACACAGCATCCACCATATCCGCAGTTCACATCCCAGGCGTGGAAAACTGGGAAGCAGACTTTCTCAGTCGCCAGGGCATGGACGCAGGGGAATGGTCCCTCCACCCGGACGTGTTTCAGGAGATCTGTCGCCGCTGGGGGACGCCGGACGTCGACCTGATGGCGTCACGGCACAACAACAAAGCTCCGGTTTTCATGGCACGGTCTCACGATCACCGAGCTCTGGCGGCAGACGCCCTAGTTCAAGATTGGTCGCAGTTCCGGCTACCTTATGTTTTCCCACCTCTGGCATTGTTGCCCAGAGTGCTCCGCAAAATCAGGTCCGACTGCCGCCGCGCCATTCTCGTCGCTCCAGACTGGCCAAGGAGGTCGTGGTACCCGGATCTGTGGCATCTCACGGTAGGCCAACCGTGGGCGCTACCAGACCGTCCAGACTTGCTGTCTCAAGGGCCGTTTTTCCATCTGAATTCTGCGGCCCTGAACCTGACTGTGTGGCCATTGAGTCCTGGATCCTAGGGACCTCAGGTTTATCTCATGAAGTTGTTGCCACCATGAGACAGGCTAGGAAACCATCCTCCGCCAAAATCTACCACAGGACGTGGAAGATATTCCTATCGTGGTGCTCTGCTCAGGGAGTTTCTCCCTGGCCATTTCCATTGCCTATTTTTCTTTCCTTCCTGCAGTCTGGGTTGGAAAAAGGTTTGTCGCTTAGCTCTCTTAAAGGTCAAGTCTCCGCGCTATCCGTATTTTTTCAGAAACGCCTAGCGCGACTTCCTAAGGTACGCACGTTCATGCAAGGGGTTTGTCATATTGTCCCCCCTTACAAGCGGCCATTGGAACCCTGGGATCTGAACAAGGTTCTAATTGCTCTCCAGAAGCCGCCTTTCGAGCCTATGAAAGAGATTTCCTTTTCTCGGCTTTCTCAGAAAGTGGCTTTTCTAGTGGCGGTCACGTCTCTTCGGAGAGTGTCAGAGCTGGCGGCGTTATCTTGCAAATCTCCCTTCCTGGTGTTTCACCAAGACAAGGTAGTTCTGCGTCCAATTCCAGAGTTTCTTCCCAAGGTGGTATCTTCCTTTCATCTCAATCAGGATATCACTTTACCATCTTTGTGTCCGCATCCAGTTCACCAATTTGAAAAGGGTTTACATCTGTTGGACCTGGTGAGGGCACTCAGGATCTACATTTCCCGCACGGCGCCTCTGCGCCGTTCGGATGCACTCTTTATCCTGGTCGCTGGTCAGCATAAAGGGTCGCAAGCTTCCAAATCCACCCTTGCGCGGTGGATCAAGGAACCAATTCTTCACGCCTACCGTTCTGCTGGGCTTCCGATTCCTTCTGGACTGAAGGCCCATTCTACCAGAGCCGTAGGTGCGTCCTGGGCATTACGGCATCAGGCTACGGCTCAGCAGGTGTGCCAGGCGGCTACCTGGTCGAGTCTGCACACTTTTACCAAGCATTATCAGGTGCATACCTATGCTTCGGCAGATGCCAGCCTAGGTAGACAAGTCCTTCAGGCGGCGGTGGCCCATTTGTAAGAAAGGGCTGCTTGACAGCCCTATCACGAGGTATTCTTTTACCCACCCAGGGACTGCTTTTGGACGTCCCAATTGTCTGGGTCTCCCAATTAGGAGCGAAAAAGAAGAAGGGAATTTTGTTTACTTACCGTAAATTCCTTTTCTTCTAGCTCCAATTGGGAGACCCAGCACCCGCCCTGTTTTTCTTAGGGTATTGGTTTTTCGGGTGCACATGTTGTTCATGTTGATAAGTTCTGTTCTCCGATATTGTCTATCGGATTGAATTTGTTTTTGAAACAGTTATTGGCTTTCCTCCTACTTGCTTTTGCACTAAAACTGAGGGACCCGTGCTCCCACGGGGGGGTGTATAGCCAGAAGGGGAGGGGCCTTACACTTTTGAGTGTAGTACTTTGTGCGGCCTCCGGAGGCAGTAGCTATACACCCAATTGTCTGGGTCTCCCAATTGGAGCTAGAAGAAAAGGAATTTACGGTAAGTAAACAAAATTCCCTTCTTTTGCAGCAGCTATTTCAGTCTCATATATCTAATAACTGATGGACTGAGTAATATTTCTGGATTGAAATGAGATTGATTGTACTAACAGAAAATGTGCAATCCGCATTTAAACAAAATTTGACAGGTGCATAAGTATGGGCACCCTTATCAATTTCTTGATTTGAACACTCCTAACTAGTATTTACTGACTTACTAAAGCACTAAATTGGTTTTGTAACCTCATTGAGCTTTGAACTTCATAGGCAGGTGTATCCAATCATGAGAAAAGGTATTTAAGGTGGCCACTTGCAAGTTGTTCTCCTATGTGAATCTCCTATGAAGAGTGGCATCATGGGCTCCTCAAAACAACTCTCAAATGATCTGAAAACAAAGATTATTCAACATAGTTGTTCAGGGGAAGGTACAAAAAGTTGTCTCAGAGATTTAAACTGTCAGTTTCCACTGTGAGGAACATAGTAAGGAAATGGAAGTACACAGGTACAGTTCTTGTTAAGCCCAGAAGTGGCAGGCCAAGAAAAATATCAGAGAGGCAGAGAAGAAGAATGGTGAGAACAGTCAAGGGCAATCCACAGACCACCTCCAAAGACCTGCAGCATCATCTTGCTGCAGATGGTGTCAATGTGCATCGGTCAACAATACAGCGCACTTTGCACAAGGAGAAGCTGTATGGGAGAGTGATGTGAAAGAAGCTGTTTCTGCAAGCACGCCACAAACAGAGTCGTCTGAGGTATGCAAAAGCACATTTGGACAAGCCAGTTACATTTTGGAAGAAGGTTCTGTGGACTGATGAAACAAAGATTGAGTTGTTTGGTCATACAAAAAGGCGTTATGCATGGAGGCAAAAAACACGGCATTCCAAGAAAGCACTTGCTACCCACAGTAAAATTGGGTGGAGGTTCCATCATGCTTTGGGGCTGTGTGGCCAATGCCGGCACCAGGAATCTTGTTAAAGTTGAGGGTCGCATGGATTCAACTCAGTATCAGCAGATTCTTGACAATAATGTGCAAGAATCAGTGACGAAGTTGAATTGTTTGTAAGCAGGAATGGTCAAATCTACCTTCATCCAGGATCCAGGAACTCATTAAAAGCTACAGGAAGCGACTAGAGGCTGTTATTCTTGCAAAAGGAGGATCTACAAAATATTAATGCCACTTTTATGTTGAGGTGCCCATACTTTTGCACCGGTCAAATTTTGTTTAAATGCGGATTGCACATTTTCTGTTAGTACAATAAACCTCATTCCAATCCAGGAATATTACTGAGTCCATCAGTTAGAAATAGCAAAAACCCAAATTGTTATAAAGAAAAAAGGTTAACATCAATAGGGGTGCCCAAACTTTTTCATATGACTGTATATTTATAACTCTGGCCATGACAGGGTTTTGATGTGGTGGCCCTTCATCCACACATTGATTGACCTAGCTGTGTGGCATGGTGCATTGTCCTGCTGGAAAAAACAGTCCTCAGAGTTGGGGAACATTGCCTGAGCAGAAGGGAGCAACTGTTTTTCCAGGATAACCTTGTATGTGGCTTGATTCATAAATCCTTCACAAAGTTTTATCTGAACAATTCCAGTCTCTCTGAAACATCCCCAGATTATCATCATCACTGATCCTCCACCAAACTTCACAGTGGGTGCATAACACTGTGGCTTGCATGCCTCTCCAGGTCTCCGTCTAACCATTAGATAACCATATATATATATATATATATATATATATATATATATATATATATATATATATATATATATATATATACAGTGCCTACAAGTAGTATTCAACCCCCTGCAGATTTAGCAGGTTTACACATTCGGAATAACTTGGCATTGTGACATTTGGACTGTAGATCAGCCTGGAAGTGTGAAATGCAGCAAAAAAGAATGTTATTTCTTTTTTTTATTTTTTTTTTAAATTGAGAAAGGTTTATTCAGAGGGTCATTTATTATTCAACCCCTCAATCCACAAGAATTCTGTTTGGTTCCCCTAAAGTATTAAGAAGTATTTCAGGCTCAAAGAACAATGAGCTTCACATGTTTGGATTAATTATCTCTTTTTCCAGCCTTTTCTGACTAATTAAGACCCTCCCCAAACTTGTGAACAGCACTCATACTTGGTCAACATGGGAAAGACAAAGGAGCATTCCAAGGCCATCAGAGACAAGATCGTGGAGGGTCACAAGGCTGGCAAGGGGTACAAAACCCTTTCCAAGGAGTTGGACCTACCTGTCTCCACTGTTGGGAGCATCATCCGGAAGTGGAAGGCTTATGGAACTACTGTTAGCCTTATACGGCCTGGACAGACTTTGAAAGTTTCCACCCGTGCCGAGGCCAGGCTTGTCCGAAGAGTCAAGGCTAACCCAAGGACAACAAGGAAGGAGCTCCGAGAAGATCTCATGGCAGTGGGGACATTGGTTTCAGTCAATACCATAAGTAACGTACTCCACCGCAATGGTCTCCGTTCCAGACGAGCCCGTAAGGTACCTTTACTTTCAAAGCGTCATGTCAAGGCTCGTCTACAGTTTGGTCATGATCACTTGGAGGACTCTGAGACAGACTGGTTCAAGGTTCTGTGGTCTGATGAGACCAAGATCGAGATCTTTGGTGCCAACCACACACGTGACGTTTGGAGACTGGATGGCACTGCATACGACCCCAAGAATACCATCCCTACAGTCAAGCATGGTGGTGGCAGCATCATGCTGTGGGGCTGTTTCTCAGCCAAGGGGCCTGGCCATCTGGTGCGCATCCATGGGAAGATGGATAGCACGGCCTACCTGGAGATTTTGGCCAAGAACCTCCGGTCCTCCATCAAGGATCTTAAGATGGGTCGTCATTTCATCTTCCAACAAGACAACGACCAAAAGCACACAGCCAAGAAAACAAAGGCCTGGTTCAAGAGGGAAAAAGTCGAGGTGTTGCAGTGGCCTAGTCAGTCTCCTGACCTTAACCCAATTGAAAACTTGTGGAAGGAGCTCAAGATTAAAGTCCACATGAGACACCCAAAGAACCTAGATAACTTGGAGAAGATCTGCATGGAGGAGTGGGCCAAGATAACTCCAGAGACCTGTGCCGGCCTGATCAGGTCTTATAAAAGACGATTATTAGCTGTAATTGCAAACAAGGGTTATTCCACAAAATATTAAACCTAGGGGTTGAATAATAATTGACCCACACTTTTATGTTGAAAATGTATTAAAATTTAACTGAGCAACATAACTTGTTGGTTTGTAAGATTTATGCATCTGTTAATAAATCCTGCTCTTGTTTGAAGTTTGCAGGCTCTAACTTATTTGCATCTTATCTATATACACAAATACAAGGTTGGTATGACTGAAATCATACTGATCCAGAGAATCTCATTACCAGGTCATTTTTGTTGCACAATAAATGCTCCCACCCCCCAAAAAAAAGGTGAAATTGCATTTTTTAGGTGGGGGGTTTCCACCATACTTGGAATTTGTTCCACTGTTCTTCATTGTGTAATATGGTAGTATAAATACTGTCATGCAATATTACAATTCATCCCACAAAAAAAAAAACAAGCTCTCGTACAACGATGTTGGCGGGAAAATAATAATGTAATGGCACGTGGACGAAGGGAAGAGAAAAAAAACTAGAGTGCATAAAAAAAGCCTGAGCATGCAGAGGTTAAAGCGTAACTAAACTTTGAAAAAAACTTTTGACATGTTTGAAGAATAAGTTCAGATTTGTTGGCCGGTTTCTGATATGACGGGCAGAAGAAGTCTGATATGACGGGCTGATCCCCGGAGCGGCGAGGTTGTCATTGTGAAGGCGCAGGGGCTCTACAGAACTGCTCATGGCTCTGCTCACCCTCCAAGGGTCAACCGAGCAGAGATAAAGGGGGTCAGCTATCATCCGAGGGTTTATGGCAGGGTGGATAAAAATCTTGATTTTTTTAAAAAAATCAAAAAAATCAGATTTTTTTGATTTAAATCAGATTTTTTTGATTTAAATCATTTGATTTAAATCAGATTTTTTAATCAAGTCGTACACAAGCAAAACTTTGTCTTTTTGCAAATCTAATTGTTTTACACAAATAAAAATATTAAAACAGTTGATTATGAAACCTAATAATTTTTATTTGCACTATTAAACACTCAGAATTGAACTACAGAGAGTAAAGGTCCAGTCACACTAAGCAACTTACCAGCGATCCCAACAACGATAGGGATCGCTGGTAAGTTGCTAGGAGGTTGCTGGTGAGATGTCACACAGTCAGACGCTCCAGCGATCCCACCAGCAACCTGACCTGGCAGGGATCGCTGGAGCGTCGCTACACGAGTTGCTGGTGAGCTCACAAGCAACCAGTGACCAGCCCCCAGCGCCGCGTGGAAGATTCTGGGCTTGGTAACTAAGGTAAATATCGGGTAACCAACCCGATATTTACCTTGGTTACCAGTGCACGGAGCTACACGTGCAGAGAACAGGGAGCACCGCACACTGAGCGCTAGCTCCCTGCTCTCCTAGTTACAGCACACATCGGGTTAATTAACCCGATGTGTGCTGCAGCTAAATGTGCACAGAGCAGGGAGCAGCGCACACTGAGCGCTGGCTCCTTGCTCTCCTAGTTACAGCACACATCGGGTTAATTAACCCGATGTGTGCTGCAGCTAAATGTGCACAGAGCAGGGAGCAGCGCACAATGCTTAGCGCTGGCTCCTTGCTCTCCTAGTTACAGCACACATCGGATTAATTAACCCGATGTGTGCTGCAAGCTACATGTGCACAGAGCAGGAGCCGGCACTGACAGTGAGAGCGGAGGAGGCTGGTATCAAAGGTAAATATCGGGTAACCAAGGACAGGGCTTCTTGGTTACCCGTTGTTTACATTGGTTACCAGCCTCCGCAGATGCCGGCTCCTGCTGCCTGCACATTTAGTTGTTGCTGTCTCGCTGTCACACACAGCGATCTGTGCTTCACAGCAGGACAGCAACAACTAAAAAATGGCCCAGGACATTCAGCAACAACCAACGACCTCACAGCAGGGGCCAGGCTGTTGCTGGATGTCACACACAGCAACATCACTAGCAACGTCACAAAAGTTGTTCGTTAGCAGCGATGTTGCTAGCGATGTTGCTTAATGTGACAGGGCCTTAAGTACTTTTTAACAATAGCCTATCTCTAACGTTTGAAGTAAGCAAACATCTTCAGTGAATACATCAGTCCTTTAACCCCATTACGACCGCGTTACGTTTTAAAACGGCACTAAAAAAGGGTACTTATTCCTTTCTGCCGTTTTAAAACGGCGGTCGGAAAAAAGGGTCTAGCGCCCCCCAGAGTCAGAAAATTTCCGGGGTCTCAGCTGCCGGGGGTAGCTGAGACCCTGGAGATCATGATTCGGGCCGGTTTTTCCGGTCCCCGCTCACCTGATGACCGGTATACACCGTATACCGATCATCAAGTTATAGTAAATGACCGCGCCGGTAAAAAATCATTTATCTCCCATCTGGCATGATCAAACATGCCAGATGGGAGATAAATCTTTTTCCCGGTTCCCTCCGGTCCCCTCGGTATCCCCAAAGTGCCCCCCCCGACCCCCAACCCCCTCCCGAAAATCCAAGATGGCCGCGCGCACCGGCGATCACAGCAGCGCGCCGGCCGCATTTACACTGTTCCTATGGTTTCTGTCGTATGTGCCATAACACATACGACAGAAACCTGCTCCCTAGGCCCTGCCGGGATCCCCCCTACCCCCCCCCTGGTGTTCCCCGGTGTCCCCCGGTGTCATACATACCTGTCGCAGCTCTGATCCCCCGCGGCCCCCTCCTCCGGCTCCTTCTCAGCAGACTCCGGTCACATGTGCAGAGCGCAGCTGTCAGCTTCCTGTGTTCAGGACGCTGGCTGCTCAGCACTGTGCAGCTGTGACCCGGGGAGGGTGGGTGCAGCTTTTTGCACCCACTCTCCTCAAATGGAGGGTCTGCCCTCCTAGAAAATGGGGGATACGTTCCCTGAACGTGTCCCCCATATTCTAGAAGGTCCAGAGGCGACGTGGGACATCCAAATGGATTATAGTGGATTTTTTTTTTCTTTTCAATAAATTGGTCAATCAGGGAATGTTTTGGGGAGTGTTTTTTCAAATAAATTTTTTTTTGTTGTCAATTTTTTTTCTTATTACTGTCAATTAGTTATGTCGGGTATCTGATAGACGCCGTGACATAACTAATTGCTGGGCTTGATGCCAGGTGACATTACACACCTGGTATCAACCCCATTCATTACCCCGTTAGCCAACGCACCAGGGCGCGGGATGAGCTGGGGCGAAGCGCCAGAATTGGCGCATCTAATGGATGCGCCACTTCTGGGGCGGCTGCGGCCTGCTATTTTTAGGCTGGGAAGAGTCCAATAACCATGGCTCTTCCCATCCTGAAAATACCAGACCCCAGCTGTCAGCTTCACCTTGGCTGGTGATCTAATTTGGGGGGACCCCACGTTTGTTTGTTTTTTTTAATTATTTATTTATAAATAATTAAAAAAAAAAAAACAGCTTGGGGAGCCCTCCAAATTGATCACCAGACAAGATGAAGCTGTCAGCTGTGGTTTGCAGGCTACAGCTGTCTGCTTTACCCTAGCTGGCTATCAAAAATAGGGGGGACCCCACGTCATTTATTTTAATTTTTTTTTTTTTTTTTTTGGGCTAAATACAAGGCTAGGCATCCTTTAGTGTCACATGAAAGGCACTAAAGGGCGCCAGCTTAGAATATGCAGGGGGGTGGGACGTTATATATGTTTGACATCTATCCATTCATCCACTGTAGCATTTTACGCTGTGTGCCCACAATCAGGGTTTGCAGCGTTTTGGGCGCAGAGTGTTTTCCCTGCGTCCATAACGCTGCGTTGTGCAGTAGAAGCACAGTGGCAGGATTTTTAGAAATCCCGTGCCCACTGTGTTTCTTTTCTCCGCAGCATAAACCGACCTGTGGCGCAGCTTCCCGAGCCTCAGCATGTCAATTTATGCTGCGGAGATGAGTGTTCTTTGCAGGTAGAATAAAACTAAAGTCCACAGCAGCCTGAACCCAAATCGTGGGCATGGGCAGCTGCGTTCTCCCGTGGACAACACTCACATTTCTGCAGGAGGCTGACACTGGGTACTAGACGCCGTGTCGCTGGATCATGGCCACATAGCCTAAAGGCTACTTTACACGCTGCGATATCGGTCCCGATATCGCTAGTGTGGGTACCCGCCCCCATCTGTTGTGCGACACGGGCAAATCGCTGCCCGTGCCGCACAACATCGCGCAGACGCATCACACATACTTACCTGCCCGGCGACGTCGCTGTGACCGGCGAACCGCCTCCTTTCTAAGGGGGCGGTCCGTGTGGCATCACAGTGACGTCACTGAGCGGCCGCCCAATAGAAGCGGAGGGGCGGAGATGAGTGGCCGGAACATCCCGCCCACCTTCTTCCTTCCTCATAGCGGCCGGGAGGCAGGTAAGGAGAGGTTCCTCGTTCCTGCGGCGTCACACATAGCGATGTGTGCTGCCGCAGGAGCGACGAACTACATCGTTACTGCTGCAGTAACGATAATCGAGAATGGACCCCCATGTCACCGATGAGCGATTTTGCACGTTTTTGCAACGATGCAAAATCGCTCATCGGTGTCACACGCAGCAACATCGCTAATGCGGCCGGATGTGCGTCACCAATTCCGTGACCCTAACGACTCCGCATTAGCGATGTCGCAGCGTGTAAAGCCCCCTTAACAGTGAGAAATTTGTTGCTACAGCAACATTTTTGTGAAGTACCTGTGGATTCAAAATGCTTACTATACTCCTGAATAAAATCCTTGAGGGGTCCAGTTTCCAAAATGAGGTCACTTGTGGGGGGTTTCTGATGTATAGGTACCCAAGGGGCCCTGCTAATGTGACATGGTGCGCGCAATTTACTTCAACTTTTCCAAAATTCAAATGGTGCTCCTTCCATTCCAAGCCCTCCCATTTATCCAAACAAAGGTTTTTGGCCACATGTGGGGTATCCCTGCGCTCACAAGAAATTAGATAACAACCTGTGGGGTACACGTTTTGTTGTTGCCTCTTGAAAAAGTGAAAAATGTGTCGCTAAATCAACATTTTTGTGAAAAAAATGAAAATTTCAATATGGCAACCTAAGCTTATCAAATTCTGTGAAGTATTCGTGGATTCAAAATGCTCAATATACACCTAGATTAAAGCCTTGAGGGGTCTTATTTCCAGAATGGGGTCACTTGTGGGGGACCTCCACTGCTTAGGCACCTCAGGGGCTCTCCTAATGCAACATGGCGTCCGCTATTGATTCCAGCCAATTTTGCAGTCAAGTTGCACTCCTTCTCTTCTGAGCCCTGTAGTGTGCCCAAACAGTTGATTTCCACCACATACAAGATATCAACAAACTCAGGAGAAATTGCGCAATAAATTTCATGGTGATTTATTTCCTGTTACCCTTGTGAAAAAAAAAGCTACCTGGTTGAAGTAACAATTTTGTGGTAAAATTTTATTTTTTTATTTTCATGGCTCAACGTTATAAACTTCTGTAAAGCACCTGGAGGTTCAGGGTACTCACCAAACATCAAGATAAATTCCTTGAGGGGCCTAGTTTCCAATATGGGGTCACTTGTGGTGTTTTTTTGCTGTTTACGTACCTTAGGGGTCCTCCAAATGCGACATGGTGCCTGCAATCTTTTTCAGCCAAATTTCCTTTCCAAAATTCAAATATTGCTCCTTCCGTTCCAAGCCCTCCCATTTCTCCAAACAAAGGTTTCAGACCACAAGTGAGGTATCACCGCGCTCATAAAAAAGTGGGTAACAAACGTTGGGGTCAAATTTTTGGAATTACCTCTTGAAAAAGTGAAAAAATTGATGCTAAAGCAACATTTTTGAGAAAAAAATGAAAATTTTCAATGTGACAACGTAACGTTATCAAAATCTGTGAAGTACTTGTGGATCCAAAATGCTCACTATACCCCTAGATAGAAGCCTTAAGGGGTCTAGTTTCCAAAATGGTGTCACTTGTGAGGGGTTTCTGCTGTTTAGGTACCTTAGCGGACATGTAAATGCAACATGGTGCCCGCAATCTATTTCAGCCAAATTTGCTTTCCAAAATTCAAATATTGCTCCTTCTGTTCCGAGCCCTCCCATTTGTCCAAACAAAGGTTTCTGACCACATGTGGGGTATTGGCGCGCTCATAAGAAAGTGGGGAACAAGTTTTGGGGTTCATTTTGTTGTGTTATTTCTTCTAAAAGTGAATAAATTTGGGGTAGAGCAACATTTTAGGTAAAATTTTATTTTTTGCTTTTTTTCATTCCACTTTGCTTTAGTTCCTGTGAAGCACCTGAAGGGTTAATAAACTTCTTGGATGTGGTTTTGAGTACTTTGAGGGGTGCTGTTTTGAGAATGGTGTCACTTTTAGGTATTTTCTGTCACTTAGGCCTCTCAAAGTCACTTCAAATGTGATGTGGTCCCTAAAAAAATGGTTTTGTGAATTTTGTTGAAAAAATGGGAAATTGCAGATGAACTTTGACCCCTTCTAACTTCCTAACCCCAAAACATTTTGTTTCAGAAATTGCGCTAATGTAAAGTAGACATGTGGGAAATGTTATTTATTAACTGTTTTGTGTGACATAACTCTCTGGGTTAAGGGCATAAAAATTAAAAGTTTGAAAATTGCAAAATTTTCAAAATTTTCATCAAATTTCCGATTTTTTCACAAATAAAAGCAAAAAATATCGTTCTAAATTTATCACTATCATGAAGTACAATATGTCACGAAAAAACAATGTCAGAATCACCGGGATCCGTTGAAGCGTTCCAGAGTTATGACCTCATAAAGTGACACTGGTCAGAATTGCAAAAAATGGCCTGGGCATTAAGGACAAAACTGGCTTCGTCCTTAAGGGGTTAAGCCTACTGTTTATTTAGGACTTTTAATAGGAAAACCAGTTGTCCTGCTTTAGCAGTTCCTAAGCGGCTTCGGACTGTTGTGTGCACAAAACCAAATGAAGACCTACCTATTGCCATATAGTAAAACAAAAAAGATTTTTACTTACTTTGGGGTCCCCCCCTCACCCTGGCGTTAGATCGTTGCCCCTAGTTTCGTCCGTGTAACTATGGGCGCACATGCACACTGCTCTCACTTCTCATTTTAATCGTGATTTATATTAAAAAAAAACCTTTTGATTTAAATCAGTGATTTAAATCATGATTAAAATCATGATTTAAATCGATCCGATTTAAATAGAAAAAAATCTTTTGATTTAAATCGTGATTTAAATCATGATTTAAATCGGCGTGATTTAAATCAATCCACCCTGGTTTATGGTCCATCATTTCAGTGATAATGGGGTGTCCAGACCCAGACGCCTACAAATCACAAGTTTTGATATATCAGAGTGTCAAGGGAGGAATTTTGGTGAAGACTGCTAACGGAGTTTTCGTTTGGGATATTCAGAGACTGTGCCGTATTAGCTGTATATCAGTGCCAATATATCAATTTATATAAGACAATGAACACACATCTACATTTTGATTATTTATATACACAGATATTCTTATTACGTTTGAACAAACAAGCTATAGCTTAGTGCCACCTCCACAAGAGGAACATGTTAACATTTTGTCAATGTTTATTTACTCCTTAAAGGGGTTGTCATTTTTTTTAAATCTTTGTTTTCTTGCTTAAATGCATGTATTTTGGAGTGAAAAATATTTTTTTTATAATTGAGTTTCATTTAAAAAAAAACCCAAAACATTGTTGCCTTCTGTAGCCTGTGCATTGCACTGTGTATTGTTGGCTGAGTTAACTGAGCATCTGTCAGTGAGCTCGTTCTAATGTTCTGGCTGCAGAGTTTCTGATTCTTATCTGACTTTTTCTGAGCTCCTCTCAGCTGAGATCACATCAGTATTGAATGTCAGGGGAAACAAAGAGCCTGCAAAAGCAAAATGGTGCAATATTTTGAATGAAAACTAATTGGAAACATGTTTTAACTCCAAAATAAAATGTCTCCAAAGGTGGACAAACCCTTTTTAAGACTTCCTTCTGTAAGAAAACATTTGGTGAAGGTATTAAAATTAGAGGAAATTTCAATCCTATTGAAAAGCATTACCACTAGCCTGAAATGGCTGATAACAGGGAGCAATAGCGAACTCAGATAGGAGACTGCAGATTCCTAATAGACGTTGGTGCTGTAGTTAATGGATGTATCATGTCTCACTGAGCAGTATGAAGTACTCGGCTGGGACCGGACCTCCTGTAGGAACGAGCTGCGAGTTTTGCCATCAGAAGCATCAGGTAGGGAGACCGCCCATTATGTGGCGTCCACCGGTCCTGCACCTGCCCCGTGTGACACTGTGCTTGTGTTTCAAGGTCGGAGGACCCATCTGGGCTGAGCCCCTCCATGATGTAACTTTTGTACAGAAACTTCTGACCGCGTCGGAGAAAAACCCAAAACGCTTTAAAACTTCGGACAGGATAGAGGGAGTGCTGAGCATGGTGACTGAGGTCAGAGAGCGCCCCCTTCTGGCCATTGTTTGTACAGACATGCACCTGCCACTTCTTTGTTATTAGGTGTAATGTAAGATTTGCCATACAGAAGCATTGGGAAAGCTGTTTGTCCGGCTATTCCTGGCAGAGCGATAATTCTCTCACCTGTCAGCTGATGGCATTTACACTTCTCTTCTCATCAGGAGCTGAATATCCCATTATACTACACCCTGGACAACCTGAGCAGCACCATCCGCTGTAACACTCCCTCCCTGCTGCAGTTCAGGTGAGTTTCTGATTTCCTTGCATTTCCTACATGCCTTCTTTTATGTTTTCAGCAGGGCTTGTGCAGCTCCTTTTATGTCTGCGTGCAGCTCCTCTTATGTCTGCGTGCGGTCCTCTTACATCTGCGTGCGGTCCTCTTACATCTGCGTGCGGTCCTCTTACATCTGCTTGCGGTCCTCTTACATCTGCTTGCGGCACCTCTTATGTCTGCGTGCCGCTCCTCTTACGTCTGCGTGCCGCTCCTCTTACGTCTGCGTGGGGCTCCTCTTACGTCTGCGTGGGGCTCCTCTTACGTCTGCGTCCAGCTTCTCTTACGTCTGCGTGCAGCATCTCTTACGTCTGCGTGCAGCATCTCTTACGTCTGCGTGCAGCATCTCTTACGACTGCGTGCAGCATCTCTTACGTCTGCGTGCAGCATCTCTTACGTCTGCGTGCAGCTCCTGTTACGTCTGCGTGCAGCGCCACTTACGTCTGCGTGCAGCGCCACTTACGTCTTTGTGCAGCGCCACTTGCGTCTACGTGCAGCGCCTCTTACGTCTGCGTGCAGCTCCTCTTACGTCTGCGTGCAGCTTCTCTTACGTCTGCGTGCCGCTCCTCCTACGTCTGCTTGCAGCATTTCTTACGTCTGCGTGCCGCTCCTCCTACGTCTGCTTGCAACATCTCTTACGTCTGCATGCAGCTCCTCTTACGTCTGCTTGCAACATCTCTTACGTCTGCATGCAGCTCCTCTTACGTCTGCGTGCAGCTCCTCTTACGTCTGCGTGCAGCGCCACTTACGTCTGCTTGCAACATCTCTTACGTCTGCGTGCAGCGCCACGTGCGTCTGCGTGCAGCGCCACTTACGTCTGCGTGCAGCGCCACTTGCGTCTGCATGCAGCGCCTCTTATGTGTGCGTCCGGGTTTCAGACACTGCTTCATATGGGCATTGTTTTCTCGTCAGTCAGATATCAAGTCCTTGAGTTGAGATGAATAAGACATGTGCATGATACCTAACGGGCATTTATCATTTAGCCACCTCTGTCAGTTCTGAGTGACGATACACAACCTCTTTTAACCCCTTATCTTCCAGGTCGGCCCTGCTGCATGCCGGGTACAAGGTCTCACTGTCTCACGCCTGTCAGAATGCAATAAAAACCGACGCGCCGCCCTCCGTTATCTGGGATATAATGAGATGTTGGGTAAGGGACTCAACATGTATCTCTTCACCTGCACAAATTTTTAATGGGTTTTCCCTTCCCTGGGCTGTCCTTCACAATTGTGGGGCTAACTAGGTGCCATTTTATTGTAGCCCACAGCTGTGTTCTGAGCTACAATTTTACCATCACCTTTCAAATAGTGCCCAGGGGTGAGAAAATAATCAGGGGCAGTGATAGTGAGTACAGGTCGGGCAGCCTGACATTGCACTACTACGACCAGGCTACCAATCTGTTCTCACAGCTGGAAGTCCCCGCCACGGGGCTGCTCTGAGCTCCAATGTTGGTGAGCTGAGCAGCTCCGAGCTTGCTGCTGAGCTCAGTGATCGACTGCAGCGTTGACTATGCAATGTTCATGCTGCAAGCAATAACAGTCACCAGGAGCAGCGGTGGAGAGTCAACCCTGGACCTGGGAAAGGCGAGTGAAGCACAAAAAATATATATCTGAAGGACAGGGGACAGGAGTTTTCCGAAACTGGAAATCCCTTTTAAAAATGTTTCTACCACCGACGATATCCTGCACTTTTATCTGTTACCGGGAAAGCTGGGTGACGACCAGTATGGCCTTTATTATTGGGGTTTTCTGGGGTCTTAATAATATAGGGACCTTCCAAGTTGGGTAGATGTCTCGGTGATCACCTCTTCTGCCCATATTGATTGTCAGCAAGCAAATTAGCTGCTGCAGAACCTCTTCAGCAAGAGAAAGGAGAGCTTCAATATTAATGAAGGAGTCACACAAGAGTCCCATGTGAAGCCATATTAACAAAGTCAGGACCTTTGACCATTCCTATTGACCTGACATGGAGCTATATACCGGAATATCAGGATATAGGGACCATAAAGTGCCAGATTATAGAGTTCTAAATAGATTCTATCCCTAATAGGAGCAACTGAATCCAGTTAAAAGGGAGAAACTTTCGGAGACGAGCCCGGCCCATCACATCCTCGGTACAGAGCCCAGGTAGGTGTGTGACATAACGGGGCTGTAGAGTATAATCTCTGATGGCCGTTTCTTATAACAGGAGACCCCCCCCCCCGCCCTCCCCATCTCTTCTGCGTTAATTCTTTGCAGGATTGAGGCCAATTTTGAAGTCAGACAGGACGCAAATCCGAACTCACGGCGGATGGGGCTAAAGAGGTTCCAGGAAAATCCGGAGGCCAACTGGGGACCAAAAGCCAGAGCCAAGGCCGGGTAATTACAGAGTCCGGCACGTCGGTCTAATGGTGGTGACATAACTGCTGCTGCATCGGTTGGGCAGGGCTCAGCCGCTGCCATGCTGGGTACACGTAGTGTGAGGGTAGCCTGGGCTATAGATTATTTGTTTAAATGTAATAAGATTATCTGTGTATGTTTATAATCAAAGTATAGATGTCATTGCATAATTATCTGTGTGTCTATATGACAATTGCACAGACGCCATAATGTATCTGCGCAGATAGATAATTTGGACCCGTCCTTTGGATTTGCCCTGAACAAAGACTCCCTTAGCAGTCTTACCTAAATTTCTCCCTTGACACTGGCACACAGCTCGTAAACTAGGCCACGTAATGATCGTGAGTCACATCACGTCTCCAGTCACATCCAAAGCTGCGCTCCAAAATCTATTACAGTACAGCTCCTAGCCAGTGGCTCTCCAGCTGAGGATGATGAGGGTTGTAGTTTTTTCTTCACAGTCCAAGGCTCCTAGTATTGTGTCTTACTAGAATCACTGAATTGTCTCCTGCAGGGGAGGGATATCGACGTCTCTGGACGAGAGGAGGAAACATAATCAAAACAAGAGAAAAGTCGCCCCGGAAGAGCCGAGCCTCAAACAGTTCACGTGCAAGAAATACAAGCAGGTGAGTGCTGAGACTTGTGGTGCGAGTACCTGATGTGTACGGTCATAGGTAGGTGCTGAGAACCACAGCCTCCAATACATTATATGTACCCCAGTAGTACTCATCCCCTGCCAGCAGAGGGCACTGTAGAGACCGAGCGGCTGAAGGAGCAGCCGTGTGCAAGAAAGGAATGTCACAACTTACCCGAATTTTTAACGCAACGATTCTTCAGGTCGGTGCGATTTCCGGTGGTACTAAACATGTAGTCAGATAATAAAAATGATTAATAAAAATTATGAACTTAAAAAAAAAAAAAAAATTACAGATCTCTGAATTTTATTTTTTTTTTGCGTGGCCAGCTGTAGTTTCTATTGGTCTTTTTGGAAACATACGTATGTCGTCTTTTTTTTTTTTTTTTCTGGTTACATCGATCTCATTGGTATGTTTTATTAGATACTAGCTGTACTACCCGGCTTCGCCCGGGTTAATAACTGCTGTTAACAAAATAGAATGTATTAACAAAAATGTATTCTGCACACAAAAACCACAAAACAGAAATAAATGTAATTATGTCTGTCTCCCCGTCTGTATATATCTCTGTCTTTCTCTTTGTCTGTCTCTTTCCCCGTGTCTGTCTCTTTCCCTGTCTCTTACCCTGTCTGTCTCTTACCCTGTCTGTCTCTTACCCTGTCTGTCTCTTACCCTGTCTGTCTCTTACCCTGTCTGTCTCTTACCCTGTCTGTCTCTTTCCCTGTCTGTCTCTTTCCCTGTCTGTCTGTTTCCCTGTGTCTGTCTCTTTGTCTGTGTCTGTCTCTTTGTGTCTGTCTCTTATCTGTCTATGTCTGTTTCTTTCCCTGTCTATCTCTTTCCCTGGCTGCATTGTGACACGCCAACATTCCATATAAGGGCGTGGCTGCGCATTCTTCTGAAGTTCTGGCTGCACTGTGGCTCCCAGCTTCATTCGCCTTAATGGAGGCAGGTTTTTTTGCGAATAACTGTAAAGAGTGGGGTTAAAATTTCCCCTCAAAACATAGCCTATGACGCTCTCGGGGTCCAGAAGTGTGAGTGTGCAAAATTTTGTGGCTGTAGCTGCGACGGTGCAGATGCCAATCCCGGACACACACACACACACACACACACACACACACCTTTATATATTAGATTTTCCTGCTTGTCAGTTTAAGGTAAACCAGAAGGCCAGGCATGTGATTGGTAATTAGAGTAACACAATCATTCCATTACACTTGGGCCTCCATTAAGCCATTGTTCTCTCAGCCACTAGTCCTTAGTACGTGGATGGGAATTGTAGACTCAGTGGAAACGACACCAAAGGGGATCTTACATGAAGTCCCAGGTGAGGGGGCTCTGCCTCAGGAAAATACAGTTAGGTCCAGAAATATTTGGACAGTGACACAATTTTCGCGAGTTGGGCTCTGCATGCCACCACATTGGATTTGAAATGAAACCTCTACAACAGAATTCAAGTGCAGATTGTAACGTTTAATTTGAAGGTTTGAACAAAAATATCTGATAGAAATTGTAGGAATTGTCACATTTCTTTACAAACACTCCACATTTTAGGAGGTCAAAAGTAATTGGACAAATAAACCAAACCCAAACAAAATATTTTTATTTTCAATATTTTGTTGCGAATCCTTTGGAGGCAATCACTGCCTTAAATCTGGAACCCATGGACATCACCAAACGCTGGGTTTCCTCCTTCTTAATGCTTTGCCAGGCCTTTACAGCCGCAGCCTTCAGGTCTTGCTTGTTTGTGGGTCTTTCCGTCTTAAGTCTGGATTTGAGCAAGTGAAATGCATGCTCAATTGGGTTAAGATCTGGTGATTGACTTGGCCATTGCAGAATGTTCCACTTTTTTGCACTCATGAACTCCTGGGTAGCTTTGGCTGTATGCTTGGGGTCATTGTCCATCTGTACTATGAAGCGCCGTCCGATCAACTTTGCGGCATTTGGCTGAATCTGGGCTGAAAGTATATCCCGGTACACTTCAGAATTCATCCGGCTACTCTTGTCTGCTGTTATGTCATCAATAAACACAAGTGACCCAGTGCCATTGAAAGCCATGCATGCCCATGCCATCACGTTGCCTCCACCATGTTTTACAGAGGATGTGGTGTGCCTTGGATCATGTGCCGTTCCCTTTCTTCTCCAAACTTTTTTCTTCCCATCATTCTGGTACAGGTTGATCTTTGTCTCATCTGTCCATAGAATACTTTTCCAGAACTGAGCTGGCTTCATGAGGTGTTTTTCAGCAAATGTAACTCTGGCCTGTCTATTTTTGGAATTGATGAATGGTTTGCATCTAGATGTGAACCCTTTGTATTTACTTTCATGGAGTCTTCTCTTTACTGTTGACTTAGAGACAGATACACCTACTTCACTGAGAGTGTTCTGGACTTCAGTTGATGTTGTGAATGGGTTCTTCTTCACCAAAGAAAGTATGCGGCGATCATCCACCACTGTTGTCATCCGTGGACGCCCAGGCCTTTTTGAGTTCCCAAGCTCACCAGTCAATTCCTTTTTTCTCAGAATGTACCCGACTGTTGATTTTGCTACTCCAAGCATGTCTGCTATCTCTCTGATGGATTTTTTCTTTTTTTTTCAGCCTCAGGATGTTCTGCTTCACCTCAATTGAGAGTTCCTTAGACCGCATGTTGTCTGGTCACAGCAACAGCTTCCAAATGCAAAACCACACACCTGTAATCAACCCCAGACCTTTTAACTACTTCATTGATTACAGGTTAACAAGGGAGACGCCTTCAGAGTTAATTGCAGCCCTTAGAGTCCCTTGTCCAATTACTTTTGGTCCCTTTAAAAAGAGGAGGCTATGCATTACAGAGCTATGATTCCTAAACCCTTTCTCCGATTTGGATGTGAAAACTCTCATATTGCAGCTGGGAGTGTGCACTTTCAGTCCATATTATATATATAATTGTATTTCTGAACATGTTTTTGTAAACAGCTAAAATAACAAAACTTGTGTCACTGTCCAAATATTTCTGGACCTAACTGTACCTCTACAATGTAAAGTTAGCTTTAGGGGGGCTCTATCCCGGGGGGTGGCTTGAGGAACATGGAACACTGACAAGTGGATGGGAGGGGTGTTGTTGCCAGCTGGAGCTGGATACACGTGCTACAGTCATGGTATCTATCATCTGAAGAAGCATAGGCTGTGACTAGACTACAGTGTGTCCACCACCATTAACTTGAGAACGGCGGCAGCTATAGGCATAGAAGTGGTGTCTAGGTATAGTAAAGTAGCCATGCGCTACACAATGAAACCTCTTATAGCACCACCTGTTGGAAAACAATGGAGTTAGCATTTTTATCTCAAAAAACGGAACGAGATAAAGAAAAAAAAGTGAATTACAAAGTTTTAGGACATCATCAATTCAATATGAATCGACACCTTGCATACAGAAATGCTATGATTAGAACGTGTAAAACTCACAAGGCTGCGGACGTGAAGCGATACCTCATGGAGACCTTCCTACAAGGCATTGGGTATGGTGGCTGTGTGGAGTGGCCTCCGCTCACCTGACCTGACCCCATTGGACTTCTTTCTGTGAGGCCACATCAAACAGCAGGTGTATGCGACCCCTCCACCAACATTGCAGGACCTACCACCACGTATCACAGATGCTTGTGCAAACGTGTCCCCTACCATATTGCACAACGTGCAGCAAGATACAGTATGCTGTGCAGAGCCCAGATGTGCATTGCAGCCGACGGGGGCCACTGAGCATCAAAGTTATATGAGCGCCATATGCGTGACCAGCATTCAAGAAAAAAAGTTAGCTCCTCCATACCATGATATACCACCCCCCCGAGAGCACAGTGTGGGGTTGTGTCACTACTGTATCCTCTCTGGTCTGTGAGGCAGGACATCTGAAGAGTGTTTGGGGCTTTCCAGACAGATTGGTCCTTGCCATCATACCCCTGTCCGCACGCCCCTCAGAGCCCGACTGTGCAGGGAGGGAAGACTGAACAGGTACCTTCCAGACAGCACCAGCGATGTCTGATAGTCTTCCATGTTCATCCTGCGAAGAAGGATTCCAGGATCTTCAGGACAGGTATCCCCTGCTCTATTGTTCTTCTCTTTACAATTACCGACCGTTCTCAAGATCGTGATAACCTGTCGCTCATGGAAAGATAAGCAGGTCTGCATGAATAGGATGTTATTGAATTGGGCCCAGGTCCCGGGAATATTATTTAGGTAGTATTTAGTTCAATTATTCCCAAATAATCTTTATTTATGATATAAAAATCACACCACCAGTGTACAATATAAATATAGTGACCAATTAGGTCGCTTGCATATAGACATATTCCAAGACAAATTGAAAGATAAACATCGATATTTATCAAACGTGAGGGTTCACAGATAAGGGATCACATCAGAGCCCAGGACTTAACTTAGGGGCCGTAATTCGGTTATTCAGGCAGCGCCACACAGTATGACGGGCATTGACGCGTTTCCCCACATAAAGGACATGTGTGGACGCCTCTCTGGACTGTGGCAGCATCATCTTTTCAGCATTGCCTGTCTTGCTATGGATCCTCTCTGACTGGCGCCATGGACCTGCATATCTGATACCATATCTCTTTGGCCTCCTGATGAACCACATGTCCTTTATGTGAGGAAACGCGTCAATGCCCGTCATACTGTGTGGCGCTGCCTGAATAACCGAATTACGGCCCCTAAGTTAAGTCCTGGGCTCTGATGTGATCCCTTACATGTGAACCCTCACGTTTGATAAATATCTATGTTTATCTTTCAATTTGTCTTGGAATATGTCTATATGCAGGCGACCTAATTGGTCACTATATTTATATTGTGCACTGGTGGTGTGATTTTTATATCATAAATAAAGATTACTTGGGAATAATTGAACTAAATACTGCATGAATAGGATCCCTTGTTTTGTTTCCTTCTCAGGCTGGTCACTGGTTTAGGACCAAGACGGACAGGCCTCACCTCACACTCCCAGTACCAGTTTCCTCAGGCTGAGCTTGTCTTCATCTGTCTTCTCTCTTTGCAGTTTTCTCTCATATGCTGGAAAAAAAAAATCTCCATTTTCTATGAAGATTCCTTTCTCAAGCCAGTTGCACTCTGCTGCCCAAACAACTAGTTGGTTGTTTCCATCTCTTCTTCTGCCATTCAGGAGTTATCATCCTCGGTGTCTAACATTGTTGCCTTGCATCATTGGGTCCTGGTTTCAGACTCCACCATGGACAGCTCCGCCGGGAGTTTGTATGTTTTCCCAATTTTCACTTAACTTACGCCAGTACCTCAGATTTTCTCTTCTACATCTATTCTTGTCCATGGCTGGACAGTACCGCTCGCACTCTTCTGCATCTCCAGTTTTCTTCATCGTTCCTTATGGGAGACCCAGACCATGGGTGTATAGCTTCTGCCTCCGGAGGACACACAAAGTACTACACTAAAAGTGTAGCTCCTCCCTCCGAGCATATACACTCCCCGGATGACAAATCCAACCAGTTCAATGCTTTGTGTTCAGGAGGTCACACACACACATGCATCCTCTGAATTTTGATTTTTGATTTCAAAGATTTGGAAGAAAAGCGGGTCCAATCTGGACTCCCGGCATGTCCCTTCTCACCCCACTGTGTCGGCGGTGCTGTTAAGGTTGATTTTACAAGGCTGGAGCCTTCACATGCCGCGCTCCTTCACCATCCCCTGAGGCTCTGGCTTGAAGTGGGAGCCATCACGGTTCTCACTGCTTTGCAGGAGACCGGTCTCCATCCGCAGCCCTTTTTCAGGATCCTGCCGGACGGATCGCTCACCCCCCAGGGACCTGGCACCTGCGTCTCACAAGCTAAGTACTGAGACGTTATTACCACAGACAGTGGTCTTTCCAGGGGTCCCTTGTACTTTATATGTTGGGGAGAGTGTGTTATCTGACTGTGTTAACATTTCCGGCCGGTTCTCCAGTTTTCACTGGAGAACCGCGCCGATGGTGCCTGCACGCTGGCCGCATGTTTAAATCTAGGCCCCGGCTTCGCCTGAGGCCTAGTTTCGATTCACTACCCCTGCATGTCAGTCATGCAGAGGGACAGTGTGGCTCCGCCCAGCGGCTGTTCAGCACAGGGAACGGACACTCCTCACTGAGGAAAGATTCCCTCCCCTGTATACCTCATTTGCCCTCCAGATCCTGCTCTCAGAGTAGGCCCCGCCCCCTCTCCTCGCTCCGGCGCCATTTTCTCAGCGTTCTCAACGTCTGCATAATGTGACAAATGGAGGCCTGGGCTGGGGGATCTGGAGGGCACAGAGATGTCCCTATGTTAAACGGTCTGGCAAGCCACAACCTCCGGTTGTGCAGCTGCTTATATACTCTGTTTATATACTCTGCTGGGGGTCATTCTGGACAGAGCCCCCACTTCTGCAGCATGTCTCACATCAGAGCAAAGCTGCAAGGCTGTTCTTATTATGCACTGCATGTAGACTCGTACTGCCTGTACCGAGCACATAACCACATTGTGATGCTTGCTCTAACATAGTGGTCTCTCAGCCTGGATGCTTGGTCCCTCCAGCTGCTCCGGCTCCGGTGGCTGATCCCCCGGTTTGGGCAGAATCCCTCTCTCCAGGGGACAGCTGTCCCGGACACTGCTGAGCATGCATCAGCCCCCTTCTCAGGGCGCTTCTGCTGCTACGGCTCGCTCAGCAAAGCTCACAGAGGATTCCTCATCTGGTCTCAGTCCCCGTCCTCCTAAAATGGAGTCGCAGGGTCCCCTTTCCTTCCTCGTCCCGCAGCTCTGATTCACGAGCTGTCTCGCAGGACGAGGAGGATCCCTTTACTAGGGGCTCGGACGCTACTTCATGTACCCCATTGATCTGTCCGAAGGTGACGCAGATGCTAATGATTTGATTGCGTCCATTATATTGGTACTGGACCTCAATCAGCCTGTATCAGGGGTGCATTCCACTCTGGCAGAAAGGCATTAGTATACCTTAAGAGAACAAGGAGTGTGTTCCTTAACCACTCCAGTTTGTCAGCCCACTGTGACCAAGCCCAGAGCCTGTCCTGACAGACGCTTCCCAAAGCGTGGTTCTGATGACTGTTTTCCCCTTCCACCAGAGGTGGTCAAGGAGTGGGCTCATTCACCAAGGGTGGACCCTCCGGTGTCTAGGCTTTCAGCCCGGACAGTTGTTTCAGTGGCTGACGGCTCCTCTCTAAGGATCCCACTGTCCGCCAGGTTGTCCTTCTGGCCAAATCTATATATGAGGCGGCAGGGGCCTCGTTCTCCCCATCTTTTGCAGCAGTGCGGGCTCTCAAAGCCATCTCTGCTTCTCTGGAGGAGATGCATCCCCTCACCTAGGGACTTTATGCCCGAAATGGTTGCCTTAACTTCCAGGCTTCAGTCTTTTCATCCTACGCCATGTCTGCCATGCTGGAGACTGTCACCGCACTGCGGTGGCCTCGGCTACTTCCCTCGCTATCCGCAGGCTCCTGTGGCTTCGAGAGTGGAAGGCAGATGCTTTTTAAGAAGTTCCTTGCTGGGTCCCCTTTGCTGGGACCAGTCTATTCGGTGAACAACTGGATGAAATTATTACGGAAGTTTTTTGGCAGGAAGAGTACTTCCATGCCACAAACCCAGGAAACCTGTCCAAGGCAGGAACCAGTCGAGGTTTCGTTCCTTTCGTTCCTCTAACTGGTCGTCCTCTAAGCCCTCGGCCTCGTCCACTAACTCAGCCAAGGTCCGTAAACCAACTGGCGCATGAAGCCGCATCCTCAGAAGTCCGCAGGAGCTGCGGCCACCAAGGCAGCCTCCTCTTGATTATCTGGCCGCGCCAGCAACGTCCTTGGTCGGTGGCAGGCTCTCCCTCTTGGGCGACGTGTGGTTTCAACACGTCTTCGATCAGTGGGTGTGGGTTACCATCTCCCACGGCTACTAGAATAGAATTCTATCCAGCCCGCCAAACAGATTTTTTCTGTCAACTCCCCCCTGCTCCAAGGCCGCCGCCTTCTCACAGGCCGTGGCATTCTTGCAGGCCAATGGAGTAATTGTACCAGTTCCCGACTGGGAACGGTTCTGAGATTTCTACTCAAATCTCTTCCTAGTCCCCGAAAAGGACGGTGCTTTCCGACCTGGATCTCAAGCTTCTCAACAAGCATGTCAGGTGCAGCATTTTTGCATGGAATCTCTGTGATCAGTCAATGACCCAAGGAGATTTCTTAGCATCCATCGACATCAGAGATGTCTTTCTGCTTGTGCCAACCGCAGTTTCTCACCAGCGTTGGCTACGTTTTGTAATCGGAGAGGAACATTTCCAATTCGTGGCTCTCCCCTTCGGGTTCGCCACGGCCCCTCGTGTATTCACAAGGTCATGGCAGCAGTGGTTGCGGTTCTGCACCTCCAGGGGTTGGTAGTGATTCCTTTCCTGGACGACCTTCTAGCAAGGCTTCATCCAGTGCAGACTGTCAGTGGAGTGTCTCGCTCACTCTCAGCGGAGTGTCTCGCTCACTCTCGCCACGCTTGCAAGTCCACTCTGACTCCGACCCAGGACCTTGCGTCCCTAGGGATGCAATTCGAGACTCTGCTGGCACTTGTGAAGCTGCCCTTAGTCAAACAGCAGTCCCTTCATCTGGCGGTTCGCTCTCTGCTGAGGCTCCGCCGTCATTCCATCAGGTGCTGGGTCAGATGGTGGCGTCAATGGAAGCGGTTCCCTTTGCCAGTCCCATCTGCGTTCCCTGCAGCTGGACATTCTCCGCTGTTGGGACAAGCGGACCTCTTCCTTGCACAGGCTGGTGGCTCTGTCGCCACAGACCAGGAGCTCTCTTTAGTGGTGGCTTCGGCCCCTCTCTCTGTCCCAGGGACGCTCCTTTCTGGCCCCGTCCTGGGTGATTCTCACCACGGATGCCAGTCTATCCGGCTGGGGAGCAGTGTTTCTCCACCACCGAGCACAGGGCACTTGGACTCCGTCCGAATCAGCCCTCTCAATCAAGGTGCTGGAAATCAGAGCTGTGCTCCTAGCTCTCGTAGTTTTTCACCACCTGTCGGTGGGCAAGCACATTCGAGTCCAGTCAGACAACGCGACAGCAGTTGCCTACTTCAATCACCAAGGCGGGACTCGCAGCCGCCTAGCAATGTTGGAAGTTCAACGTATCCTTCAGTGGACGGAGGACTCCAAGTCCACCATATCCGCAGTCCACATCCCAGGCGTTGAAAACTGGGAGGCAGATTATCTCAGCCGTCAAACCGTGGACAGCGGCGAGTGGGCCCTGCATCCGGCAGTGTTCCGGTCAATCTGCCGCAGGCGGGGCACTCCGGAAGTGGATCTAATGGCATCCTGGCACAACAACAAGGTCCCGGTTTACGTGGCTCGCTCCCACGATCCTCAGGCCTTGGCAGCGGACGCGCTGGTTCAAGATTGGTCCCAGTTCCGTCTGGCCTACGTGTTTCCCCCCTAGCTCTCTTGCCCAGAGTCCTGCGCAAGATCAGAATGGAGGGCCGTCTGGTCGTACTCATCGCCCCAGACTGGCCCAGGCGAGCTTGGTTCCCAGACCTGCTCCGTTTGTCCGTAGAGGTGCCGTGGCATCTCCCGGACCGGCCAGACCTTCTCTCACAGGGTCCGTTTTTCTGCCAGAATTCTGCGGCTCTCAGATTGACGGCGTGGCTCTTGAGCCCTGAATCCTTACGGCTTCAGGCATTCCTTCCGAGGTCATCTTCACTATGACTCAGGCTCGGAAGTCTTCCTCGGCCAGGATTTACCACAGGACTTGGAGAATTTTCCTGTCCTGGTGTCGTTCTTCCGGCCATGCTCCTTGGCCTTTTTCCTTGCCGACCATCCTGTCCTTTCTACAGTCCGGTCTGCAGCTAGGACTGTCCCTCAATTCCCTCAAGGGACAGGTCTCGGCTCTGTCAGCGTTGCTCCAGCGGCGTATCACCCGGCTGGCCCAGGTGCACACCTTCATGCAGGGCGCATCTCACATCATTCCGCCTTACCGGCGGCCTCTGGATCCCTGAGACCTTAATCTGGTGTTCACGGCCTTACAGAAACCCCCCTTTGAGCCTCTTAGGGAGGTTTCGTTGTTTCGTCTTTCACAGAAAAGTGTTTTTTCTGGTGGCCATAATTTCTCTCAGGAGAGTCTCTGATTTGACTGTGCTCTCTTCGGAGTCACCCTTTTTGGTTTTTTTCACCAAGACAAGGTGGTTCTCCGTCCGACTCCGGGCCTTCTCCCTAAGGTGGTGTCTCCTTTCCACCTTAACCAGGACATTTCATTGTCTTCCCTTTGTTCGGCCCCTGTGCATCGCTTTGAGAAAGCGTTGCATGCTTTAGATTTGGTGCGGACGCTCCGGATCTCTGTGTCACGCACTGCTGTTCTTAGGCGGTGCACCTCTCTTTTTGTGCTGACCACAGGTCAGCGCAAGGGTCTCTCGGCTTCTAAACCGACCCTAGCTCGTTGGATTAGGTCGGCCATATCCGATGCCTACCAATGTTCTCAGGTGCCTCCCCCGCCGGGGATTAAGGCGCACTCGACCAGAGCTGTCGGTGCCTCTTGGGCTACGGCTCAGCAGGTCTGTCAGGCTGCCACTTGGTCTAGTCTGCACACCCTTTCGAAGCACTACCAAGTGCATGCTCATGCTTCGGCAGATGCGAGCTTGGGCAGACGCATCCTTCGGACGGCTGTCGCCCATTTGTGAAGTTAGGTTTTGCCTACTTCTCTGTTTCTGTTTATTTCCCACCCATGGACTGCTTTGAGACGTCCCATGGTCTGGGTCTCCCATAAGGAGCGATGAAGAAAAAGAGAATTTTGTTTACTTACCGTAAATTCTTTTTCTTATAGTTCCGACATGGGAGACCCAGCACCCTCCCTGTTGCCTGTTGGCAGCTTTCTTGTTCCGTGTGTTTTCACCGGCTGTTGTTGTAGACAGAGGTTCCGGTTATTCCGGGTTTTACTCTATCTCTACTTATGGGTGGATGTCCTCCTTCAGCTTTTGCACTAAACTGGTTGGATTTGTCATCCGGGGAGTGTATATGCTCGGAGGGAGGAGCTACACTTTTAGTGTAGTACTTTGTGTGTCCTCCGGAGGCAGAAGCTATACACCCATGGTCTGGGTCTCCCATGTCGGAACTATAAGAAAAAGAATTTACGGTAAGTAAACAAAATTCTCTTTTTTGTACATGTGTTCTCATACGCCTCAAGTAGGAGTCTGCGCTCTCAGTGTTAACCGTAATGGAACAGATAGGGCTTCTTCCACTTGGCGGCGGTCTGTAAAGATGCCTCATTTGACTTACCTTTTTTAGCTTGCCAAACAGTTCTACAATCTCACGATCCGGTCTTGGCGTTCCCCTTTGGCTTAGCCACTACCTCAGTGTCCTTCCAAAGATCTTGTCAGTGGCATAACCATCCTGTGCACCAATGGGATCTTAGTCTCCCTTATCTAGTCTTTAGAGTTCAAGGCTTTTGGTTTTCTTCATAACTTTTAGTTTGGGGTCGCTTTTAATCAGGTCATTTGCCTCCTATCTCAACCCAGTGTCAAGTCATTGGATCACACAGTTTCTCATTTCACACAAGCAAAGAGTCCTCCTCTCTATAGAAAGGATCTCCACCTTTCTTAATCGATCTCTGGGACCTTCCGGTTCCATGTTCCTTTTCATCCTTTGCAAGACACTTTTCCAAAGCACAAGAAAATCTTGTTGGCGGTCTCCAATATATTCAGTAATGGTACTTTACTCCAGTATCTTCTACCAAGCATCTATTAAGACTACACCACGGCATTCTTCCTACAAGGTGGAATCCTATCATGGCAGATGCCTCTGGCCATGGACTGTACAATGTGTGCCGGTGTCTTCAGCTGCTCACATCCTTGGATCAATCTCTGGACTGCTGGCTTTCTACCTGCCAAAGGCCTTTCACTGGAGAGTGCTTGTCTCATCAGATGGTCTTCATCCATAGCTGATTATGGTGGAGTATTTCCCAACTTCTGATGGCATCCAGTGTGCTGCAGGGTTCCTCAATTCGTATTCAGCACCTCTGACCCTATAGAGGTGGTCTCTGGCGCTCTGGTGGCCTCCTGGACTACCCATCCTCCCGTTTTCTTTGGGCTTATAGAGGTAGACACCTCGTGGAAACTTCCATATCTGTTTCTCAGGGCTCACTTTTTTTTCTCCCCACCAGAATTTAATTCTCTCAGGTTAGTGGCTTTGCTAGGAAGTTGCAGCGCTTTTATTTATTTATTTTTTTTACCAATCAGGTCATCGATCATGATCAAAACAGGAAAGAATTTACGCACTATTCACATGCTAATAGCTCCTGGTCTCGCATTGACTACTTTCTTATTTCAGGGAACCTGGTACGTGCGCTCCACTCAGCTACTATCCAGGATTTGGTGATTTCTGACCATGCCCCGGTGGTGCTAGACCTAGCAAACATTTATCCCAGAGGAACGGACTATCTGTGGAGATATCCTTCCTTCCTTAAAGATAACGAAGATTTTTCCTTGAAATTAAAGGAATGGTGGACGGAATTTATGGTACATAATGATCAACATAAAGACACACCTATGTTATTATGGGACACGGCGAAGGCAGTATTACGGGGCAGAACGATAGCACATGTTTCCTATTTGAAGAAAAAGGCTCATCTTAAATTTACTGAAACCTCCCATAAATTGAGGGAAGCATATACTTCTTTTCAAAAGCATCCTGATAGGGACCATAGAGATAGATGGGTAATAGCCCAAAGAGCTTTTAATGAGTGGGCGGAAAAACGGGAACAAATGGCTAGGTCAATGCAAGAAGCTACATTACATCGCTTTGGAAATAAAGCAGGGAAAATACTGGCCAACTTAGCGAAAAATAGGATTATAACTCAGGGACCCATGGAAATAAAAAATCAAAAGGGGGAGATACACAAAAACCCTAAGACAATAATTGAGACTTTAGGCACGTATTATAGAAACCTTTATTCGTCGGAAAAGCGAGACAAATTTCCTGATAATAATCTTTTATCTAAAGTGACACTACCTCGACTCACAGAAGAGCATCGCACTTTTCTGAATGCCAAAATTACGGGGGAAGAAGTATTGGGGACAATCAACTCCATGCATAATTATAAAGCCCCTGGCCCTGACGGATTTACAGGAGAATTCTATAAAACAGTAAAGGAAGAGATCTTACCTACATTACTAGAGCTGTATAATAGCATACTAGACGGTAATGCGTCTTTCCAAAATAATAACCGGGCATATATAAAATTGATCCCTAAACAGGGGAAGGACCCGAAGGAGCCGGGTTCGTATAGGCCCATATCACTTATCAACCTAGATATGAAGATAATGTCAAAGATTATGGCAAATCGTCTAGCTATAATTCTTCCCCAACTGATTTCCCCAGCACAGGCCGGTTTCATTCAGAAAAGATCAGGGACACTAAATATTAGAAAAGTTCTTCTTGTCCTGGATAGGGTTAACCTTCGGCCTCTGAAAGGAGAATCTCCCGCTTTGCTTACAATAGATGCCGAGAAAGCCTTTGACAATATTGAGTGGTCATGGCTTTATAGAGTTCTAGATGAAATGCGTTTTTCGGGGTCATTTTATACCTACATTAGAGAAATTTACACAAATCCGAAGGCTCAAGTTTACATTCCAGGATATCTGTCAGCCCCTTTTCCGTTACTGAAAGGAACCAGACAGGGTTGCCCCCTTTCCCCATTACTTTTTAATCTGGCTCTGGAACCATTGGTACGATTGTTATCTACACATAGCACCTTCCAGGGTATTTCTGTAAATAATAGACAAATTCAGTCAGCTTTTTTTGCGGATGACATTTTGCTTTTCCTTTCGAATCCAGCTCAGCAGGTCCCCGAGATTTTACAAATTTTGCGAGAGTTTGGAGCGTATTCAGGCTTCAAGATTAATGCGTCAAAGTGCGAGCTCCTATACCTGGGAGGGACAAATGTTCAAACACGGGAGCAGAACCCTTTTGAAGGAATTACAGTGGCTAAGTCATATATCACATACCTGGGAGTTAAAATAGGTAAGGTTCCGGCAACCCTTTATAGTCTAAACTATCCACCCCTTCTGAGCCAAATAGAGCAAGATCTTAAAAGATGGCACGACCTTCCATTGAACATAATTGGTAGAGTCCACCTAATTAAGATGATGTCGATATCAAAATTAATGTATCATCTTCAAACACTTCCCCTGCTTCTCAAGCATAAAGATATTGTCCAGCTAAATAGAGCTTTTTCACACTTCATTTGGAGGGGGAAACGCCCTCGTATAGGGCTTAAGAAGCTGATGGCATCTAAGGTTCATGGAGGTCTGAGTTTGCCGAACATTCGGGGTTACAATATAGCCTGTTTGACTAGATATATATTGGATTGGATTAAAGGCTCTAGGCATTATTCAGCGTTGGAGCTTGAGAGAGACTATGCACAACCTTGGGATCTGGTGGCATTGCTTCATACTAGGCAGGCTAATCTCCCAGTGAAAATCAAGCACTCTTCCTTATTTAAAGACACGATTGCAGCGTGGAAGGCGTTGAGGAAAAACTACAAACTTCCCCATAAAATATCCAAATACTTGCCTATATGGGGGAATCCAGAGTTTGTGCAGGGGACAAGCAATAAGCTGTTTGAAGAGTGGAAGGTGCGGGGTATAAGGACTGTTGCTCATCTCTTGCACACCTCAGAGCCTAGATGGTTGAGTAGAGACGAAATTATAGCGCAGTATGGCCTGGGGCCTAACCAAGTAATCCAATATGACCAAGTGAGATATAGTATTATGACTCAGTTGCATGATGTGACCCAGGAGGTAGTATTTAACTCTTTTGATTGTCTGGTAAAGAACTCAATAACTTCATCATCTATCTCTTTTCTTTATGGAGCCATGCGTGATCTATTAATAGGACAGCACCCAGAAGGTTTATTTAAATCTTGGGAAAAACAATTTGAAGACCCGTCTATGGGGGTAAAAATTAGGGGAGGGTGGAATGCTCTTCGTAAATCAATTTTAAATGAGAATTGGCGAGAAACCCAATTTAGAATTATGCACAAGGCAATTTATGGTTTTAATCTCCCTCCATCAGCAACAAAGCCAGACAGGCTTACGTATTGCCCTAAGTGTAAGAGTAGTGGAACTGATCTCCTTCACGGGTTGTGGTCCTGCCCCCATTTGAGTCCATTATGGTCACAGATCAAAAGTTGTATACAAAAGGTGTGGGGTCTTGAAGTTCGGCTCTCACCTGGGTTCGCTATTTTTCACCATTGGGAGGAGGGGAACGATACCAAAGGGAAGATGACTAACCCACCCAGACTTATACATGTGATACTTCTGGCAGCCAAGAGAGCGATACTAAAAAATTGGTTGGAGTCTAGGGTCCCCGCGATTGAAGAGATCTTGGGTCAGCTCATGCATCTTCTTGAAATAGAAGGATTGGATGCAGAAAGGAGGGCGGATAGAATACGACAGCACTTTAACAAATGGAAGAAATTCATACTGGCCTATTGTACTCGGGAGGAGATAGTCAGGATTATGTCACCTTTCAAAGACACAGTCTGGTATCATACTGAAAAATTGAAGGATACATTGGATGGCTTGGAGGTGGGGGAGGAAAGGCCGAAAGCTGACTAAAAGGAGAGGGGGAAATAACCGATTTGAGTGGGACTTCTTTATTGTATGTCATTACCATGTTCACAAGGGTTCAATGGGGGGAATGATAAGAATGATGGGTTAAGGGGTCGCTGCTTTCCTTTGCTTTATCTTGCCATGTTATGGTTATTGATTTTAAAAATTGGTATGGAATTTGGGATGATCAAACATGACAATGTAATGTTGAATTTACAATGCTGAATTCGCTTATGCCAATGTTATGTTATTGAAAAATTTGAATAAAAATATAGTTAAAAAAAAAAAAAAAAAAAAAACAGGAAAGGCCCTCTTCTTTCTTCTTTTTGTGCTTTTCTCTTGGTAAATGCCTTTCCCAAAGGACCTTTGTCCGGTTTGTCCCTTAGTTCTCTCCTGGGTCCGGTTACTGCTTCAAGATCTTCTATGTATCTGGCTTACGTTCTCAGATTGAGATTACCTGAGGTGGGCACACTTAGTAATTTTCTAGCAGCTTCCCTTTGTTTTCTGGGACCTCATATGGTGTTCAACACTCTCTACAGATCTCTCAACAACTCCTCTCTAGTTATGTCTCCCTGTCCCTTGGAAGGTTATTCCCAATAACGATCACTTCCATGGGGTTTCTTCAGAACTAGCAACTCCGACTCATTGTCCTTTCACCTGGCTATGATGGTTCTGTGTCCGGTTCCCTCTTTTCTCCTCAGGTGGTTTTACAACCTCTCCCTACAAGGGAAAGCCTCTCCTTCCCCTTCTCTCTCTTCTGATGGGTCTCTAAAAAAATAATTGCATCTGGTCAGAGTACATCTGTGGCCCTTTCAGGCTAGGACAGAGGCCCTCAACCTCTCTGACCTTGAGAGAGACATTCAGCACAGAGAGAGGGTTGCGAGAAACATCCATCTTCTGCTCCTCTTAGGAGTAGTGACACCCAGAGGCTCCGCATTACCGATATAACGACAGCCAAAAGATTATTTCCATAGAAATCATACAGGCCATACCATGATCCAGGGGTTCCTACCTTACCCTTATACAGATCTGCTCTTCTGTTTGGGACTACTCACAAAAGTCCCCAACTGTAGACCTCCTCTTCATAGCACCAGGTCTACCAAAATGCTAATGCACCAAGCTGGAAAACAGTGGCAAGCCACTCAGCACGGGAGCCTGAGCCACGGGTTGTAAACACCTGGTCTAGGGCATCTTCGGTTGATAGAATTCCTGCTTGGTAATCCAAAGAGTCATTCTAGTGGTCTTCCTAACTTTAGGGCTACTATTGCTGTTTGATCCGCTCAGCTATTGATTCTAATTGGGCAAGGGAGCCAGCGCTCCCACAGAGTACCAAGTTCTACAGAGCACTCTTTATTCCTTCTCCTTGGCAGAACTACAATGGCTGGGTTCCTACCCGAGAATCTCACTTTCCTTCCCACCCTTGGCAACCGCTTTAGGACGTACCATAGTTTTCTGTGTCTCGAAATGAAGCAAGAGAGAAAAGAAGATTTTTGGTACTCACCGTAAAAATCTAAGAGCCTTCATTGGGGGACACAGCACCCACCCTACTTAAGTGCTCCTCCTCACTATGCTCCAGGACACCGTTCTTTCTTGGTTCTCCTCTTACCTCTCTGACCGCTCATTCACTGTATCCTTTGCCGGCTCCTCTTTCCCTTACGGTCGGGGTTCCTCAGGGTTCAGTCCTAGGCCCCCTCCTGTTCTCTCTATACACAGCCCCTATTGGACAAACGATCAGCAGATTTGGTTTCCAGTACCATCTCTATGCTGATGACACCCAACTGTACACATCTTCTCCTGACATCACCCCTGCACTATTACAAAATACTACCGATTGTTTGTCCGCTGTCTCCAACATCATGTCGTCCCTCTATCTAAAACTGAATCTATCAAAAACTGAACTTCTCCTGTTTCCTCCCTCCCCTAACCTTCCGAAACCCAATATTACCATTTGTGTGTGTGGCTCTACCATTACGCCCCAGCAGCACGCCCGCTGTCTTTGGGTTATATTTGACTCCGATCTTTCCTTCACTCCCCACATTCGTTCACTTGCTCATTCTTGTCACTTCCACCTCAAAAACATCTCTAGAATTCGACCTTTTCTTACCGTCGACTCTGCAAAAACGCTTACTGTCGCTCTCATTCATTCTCGCCTGGATTATTGTAATTCTTTACTAATTGGTCTCCCTGTTACTAAACTCTCCCCTCTCCAATCCATCCTGAATGCCGCAGCCAGGATCATTTTCCTCTGCAACCGTTTCACTGATGCCTCTGCTTTTTGCCAGTCATTGCACTAGTTGCCTATCCGCTACAGAATCCAACATAAACTTATCACTCTCAAAGCTCTCCACGGTTCCGCACCACCCTACATCTCCTCCCTCATCTGTCTATCACCCCACCCGTACCCTCCGCTTTGCTAATGACTAGAGTTGAGCGGATCGCTTATATTTCGGGTCAGGCGGTTCATTGTCACGTTGACACAGAAGTCCGAGATCCGATCCGGAATCCGGCCAATATATGTCTATGGGGAGCGGAATCCGGGACACGAGAGAGAGAAAAAAAAATCCCAAATCCGGGTCGGACTCGGATCTGCCGCTCAAACCTCGCGGATCCGGATTTTTCAGGTTCGGGTCCGCTCAACACTACTAATGACTTAAGACTGACATCCTCAACAATTCGAACCTCCCACTTTCAAGATTTCTCACGAGCTGCACCTATGCTCTGGAACACACTACCAAGAGCAATCCGATTAATTCCCAACAGCCACACATTTAAGCGGGCCCTAAAAACTCATTTCTTTAGACTAGCCTATCACCTCACTGCCCTGATCTAATCTAGACCCTTTCTGCCCTTCATAACAAAATGTACTTCCAATTCTTGTCCCCTGTACCTGCATAAATTCTGGCCAATGACAGGTTAATGCAGCTACTTTTGAATCCCCTATTAAATCGATAGCTGGACCATATATGACAAGCTTTTCTCCCCCCCATTCACCTTTTGTGTCTCCCCTATTTCCTCATAGACTGTAGCTTATGAGCAGGGCCCTCACTCCTCCTGGTATCTTAATTTTATTTTGTATTGTCTCTGTCTGTACATGTCCCCTCTGAATTGTAAAGCGCTGCGGAATATGCTGGAGCCATAGAAATAAAAAATTATTATTAATAATTAATAATAAGTGTCTGTTAGGACAACCCCAAATTAAATAAAATCCAATTTATTGCAAAATTATGTAAAATCCATGTCTGGTCAGAGCACGTGGATTTTAAATAATAATTTTGCAATAAATTGGATTTTATTCATTTGGAGATTTCAGTTTTTCCTTGCAATATTGGACCGACAGCCCAGACCCTGGATCAATCTCCGACTAATGTGGATAATGTTTTTTTCCCATTCAATTATGGTGAGCCTCAACTTTTCTCTTTGGTATTTGTCTGTTAGGACTGTCTATTTTCGGTTACTTCTCCTGCTGATTTCACACTAATTGATGGACTTGGCTCCGGTCGGTGGGTGCATCCTACTGAGGAGGAGCCAACCCCCCCCCCCCCACTTGTATACACCCATTGTTTCTTTATCCCCCATGAAAGTAGATTTTAATGTGAGATTTTGGTGTTGCTGATCTGTACCCACCGTAGATCTGTTACTATCTATGGTCTACGCTAACAGGGATCTTTTTTGGGGGGGGGGGGGGGCGGGGCTGTATGAGAATCTTTAAAGGGAATATGTCGCCTTGTTTTTGCCACCTAATCTGAGGACAGCATAATGTAGGGTAAAGCGGGCTTTACACGCTGCGACATCTTTATATATCGTCGGGGGTCACATCGTTAGTGACGCACATCCGGCGCCGTTAGCGGCATCGCAGCGTGTGACACCAAGGAGCGACGATTAACGATCGCAAAGACGTCAAAGATAGTTATTCGTTGACTCGAAGGTGGTGCATGCCGCTGGTTGTTCGTCGTTCCTGCGGAGCACACATCACTATGTGTGATACCGCAGGAACGACAAACATCTCCTTACCTGCGTCCACCGGCAATGAGGAAGGAAGGGGGTAGGCGGGTTGTTCCGGCCGCTCATCTCCGCCCCTCCTCTGCTATTGGCCGGCCGCTTAGTGACGTCGCTGTGACGCCAAACGCACTTCCCCCTTGAAGGAGGGATTGTTCGGCGGTCACAGCGACGTCGCTGAACAGGTATGTGCGTGTGACGCTGCCATAGCAGCAATAACCAAATGTCGCACGACATCGCTATCTCTAGCGATGTCGCAGCGTATAAAGCACCCTATAGAGGATCCTGATTCCAGCAATGTGTCACGTACTGGGCTGCTCTGTGTAGTTGTGATAAAAAGCACTGATTAATAAGCAGTAATTATCATTACAGGACTACTTAGCTTGCTGCAGGTAGTCCAGCATATTCATGAGCGCTGTATAACTGCAGCAGAGAAAACATTGATTTTATCAAAATAACACTAAACTGCTCAGTAAGTGACACATTGCTGGAATCAGGGTCTCTGTCTCTACATTATGCTGCTCTCAGATGGGGAAGCAAAAACCTACTGACAGATTCCCTTTAAGTGAAAACTTAAAGGAAAATTTAAAATTCTCCCCAAAAAGCGCTACTATTTGATTGTTTTTTTTCTCCCCGTCTTCTCCAGGGAACCTGTGACTTGGGCAACACCTGCCGTTACTCTCATTCACTTGAGGACTCAGAAGAAGTGGGGACACAGGACACCCCTCAATCAGAAGAAAATACAACAACCTCCTGAGGGCGCTGTGATTTATTCAACCACTACTAGGACTGTGGAAGTTTCAGTTTTGTTTTATTTTTAACATTTCTCTGGAAGGAAAATTAAACTTCTGGAGTATTTTATTTTCTTTGGAAAATAGATTATATTTGAGCCCTGTCACACAGGGTACAATGCATTGTCAGTAAGGCACAAGGTTTCCAGCTGCGGAGGTTCCCTCCCATAGGGGGTGCAATCAACTACCCCAACCGGAATATTTTCTGTACTGGACGGTAGCGAGGAAGGTGCGGATCTCCATGGGGTTCAGTGTGACGTTTGTAGGGTCCAGGAACAAGGAATTGTCTCCTCTGGGCAAATCGGAAGCTGCAAAAGGGGAAAAACAGATTGTAAAATATTAGAGCAAAATCTGCTTCATTAAAAGGGTATGAATACTTTTGCAATCAGAGTTTTTAAATGGAATGCATCAAAAATATTGTACAGCTATGAGGAGGAAATCTTACCCAGGGAGGTGCAATGCTCTGCAGACCTAAACCAGTGTTTTGTTTTCCTCTACAAACTATTGACCCCCCCCCTCCCCCCGGATGCAATATAGTTGTAAAAGTATTCATACCTGTGATCTTTTTCACATTACACTCAAAAACTTAGTGTTTTAATAGGCTTGTGTGTGATATGCCAATTTTGCGTTTTCAATAACAGGGCTGGTGCCGGCACAGCCTCAGTCAGTGCATAGCAAAGGGCGCTTGTAATCGTGCCCCCGGCCATGGCTGACATTGGTCTCTAATGCCGAGCCGGCTGTCAGGGCGACGCAGTTACAAATGCCGATCGCTATGCAAGGAGCAGTGACTTAAGCAGCGTCAGCACCACCCCTATTACTGAAAATGCGAGGCTGCCAGGAGGAATATAGTTAATTTCCTCCTGGCACTGGGGCTCTCAGTGCAGACACCGGGCAGCTCCAGAATGCTATTAACGTTTTTTGTTTTTTTTTTTTGGTTTACACACCAGACAGGTTCCCTTTTAAAAAAAAATTAAAAAAAAATCTAAATCTGAAAATTGTGATGTGCATTTGTTGACGTTTTTCCCCTTCTTTGCACACTCGCTCTGTGAGATTGGATGGAGACGTCTGTGATCAGCAATTTTCACATCTTATCACTGGGATTTGGGTCGACTGGGCCGCTCACACACAGAAATATGCTCTGATCTAAACCCCCCATTGTAGCTCTGGTAGGAGGTTTAGGGTCGTCGTCCTGCTGGAAGGTGAATCTACACCCCGGTCTCAAGTCTTTTGCAGCCTCTAACAGGTTTTCCTCCAGGATTGGCCTGTATTTCGCTCCATCCAGCGTCCCTGCCCCTGCTGAAAAGCCTCCCCACAGCAGGATGCTGTCTCCACCATGTGTGACGGTGGGGATGGTGTTTTCAAAGTGATAGGCAGCGTTAGTTTTCCATCACACTTTCATTTACCCCAAATTCATCTGACCAGATCACCTTCCACATGCTCGCCGTGTCCCCCTACATGGCTTTTTGCAAACTACAAACGGGACTTGTTATTTTTGCTTTAAAAATGTCTGCCTTTCTTCTTGCCACTCTTCCATAAAGCACAAATTTGTGGAGTATATGACCAATAGTTGTCCTAAGGCCAAATTCGCCTCTCGGCTGCTTCTCTAATTAATGCTCTCCTTCTTGGGATATCAGTTTAGGTGGACGGCCATGTTTTAGGAGTAAGGCACAACTGCAAAACTACTATTTTTGGATGATGTATTGTACAGTGGTGCTCCATGAGATGTTCAGAGCCTGGGCTATTTATTTTTTCTTTTTTAATAGAACCCTTCTTTACAACTTTAACTCTGACCTGGCTGGTGTGTTCCTTGGTTTTCATGATGCTGTTTGATCCTTAATTTTCTCAATCAAACCTCTAAGACCTTCACAGAACATCTGTAGTTATATTAAGAAATTACATATAGGAGGACTCAATTTACTAATTGGGCAACTTCTGGAGGCAAATGGTCACTCAGGCTTTTGTTTAAGGGCATTAGACTACAGGGGGTTGAATACAAATGCACATCACAATTTGTTGATTAATATTTAGAAAACTTATTTCATTTTACACTTCAAATACTTGCTACTTAGTTGGTTTCTCACATAAAATACATGTAAATGTGGGTGTAACGTGAAAAGTTCACAGGATATGAATAAGTTTGATCACTAAACTTGCCTCAAACTATTTTTCACTGTATAAATCTTTCCTTAATTTAATTGTACATTATGGTTTATATAACCCCGGAGCTGTATTCAGAATTCTGCATAACCATTTCTAAATTTTAGCATCTCCGGCTCTCACCTCCGTCCGCTCTCCATTGCAGACGATTCATTCTACTCTTTGGCAGATTTGCAGATAAAGTCATCTCTTCTACTTCGGATAAGACGAGGGTGGAGAACAGCTCCTGTAGGATCAGACACCATATTATATACTGCCATATTATATACCGTACGGATACACACCATGGGCTGAGGACTCACCTGGAGGTTGATGGTGACGGGCTGGGAGTAGTTACTGCTCTCGTGTCCCTGGAACGGATGCTCCAAGCGGAGGAGAAGCTTGTTGGGTTCGTGTAGGGCGAGGGTGAGGAGGTGGACGTTGGTGGGGAGCGGGGACCGCAGGGCTGAGAACTTCGGGGGAAAAAAAAAAATTAAACGAATAAGGAAAATATATTGTATAGTATAATGGACCCAAAGCGCCATGGAATAAATGGCGCTATAATAATAAATAATAATAATAATAATAATAATAATAATAATATGTGGCTATGGAATATTCCATATAGCTGCACCACTGGTTACATATACGGTAATCATACAATAATGTCACAGAGAGGGCAATCCCTTTATCAAAACCCCACCATATGAGCCAGCGGCACTTACTTGGGTGGCGGGGCCCTGCTCCGAGCTATAGGGAACCCCATCCCCAGAGGAAAGGATGATTTGGGGCGACATGTATTCTTGTAGCGCCAGAGTCCGATGCAAATCAGCAGAATCTTGTGGGGTGTCCAACAGCAGCAAGTGTCTCCCCCGCACTACAATCCCCTCTCCGTACGGCCCGGGCTCCAGCAATGGCTCCCCCACCCCACGTGCATCGTCATACAGGAGGCGTCTGTGAACCTAGAAGGAAAGAAGAGATTGTACATGTCATACCGGGAACATAGCGACTACTCGGACACTTGGTGATGGCTGACAACTACCACCTCCAACTACTCACCATCAGCTCCAATTACTCACCATCAGCTCCAATTACTCACCATCAGCTCCAATTACTCACCATCAGCTCCAATTACTCACCATCAGCTCCAATGAGCCATCAGTGATGCTGGATCCTCCCTGTGATCGGTCCGTCAATACCGTGAACTGAATATTTTTGTCCTGCAAGACAGAGGAACATCTTAGGTTATTAGAGAGGGGAGGGGGAGGAATGTTATATAGTATCTATATTGGTTCTCACCCCCTCCAAATTATCCTCCACCAGCATTAAACATAGTTTACCTTAATATATATCCGGCTGGTCACTGGGTAATAGTTTCCAGCTACGGGTTCAGTCTGCACCAGTGGCCAGGTTTCCCGAAAGTCTCGCCTATGTGGGGAGAGAAAAAAAAAAAAAAGTTGGAGGTATAGCCGTGACACATGGTGGCTGCTCCTCCCTCCTAACGTGTGGTAGGAGGAGCAGACTCCAATGTGATAGTCAGGAGGGAGGGGCTACAAGGTGATAAAACGGAGGAGCCATGTGGCTTGGCGTCAGCCCCTCCCACCACAGTGAGTCAGAAGGGAGGAGCCATGTGGCTTGGCATCGGCCCCTCCCACCACAGTGAGTCAGAAGGGAGGAGCCATGTGGCTTGGCGTCAGCCCCTCCCACCAGTCAGAAGGGAGGAGCCATGTGGCTTGGCGTCAGCCTCTCCCACCAGTCAGAAGGGAGGAGCCATGTGGCTTTAATACTCCTCCCACAACAGGGTGATGGAATCTGCTCTCTCACTTCACCACACACAGGGTGATAGTCAGAAAAGAGGAGCTAAGTGACTTGGATGTGCTCCCCCCACAACAGGATGGAGGGAGGAGCTATGTGATGTGTTTACTCCTCCCACCACAGGGTGATACAGTCAGAAGGGAGGAGTTGTGTGACATGGACTCCGCGCCTCGCACCATAGGGCGAGTTACCTCCTCTGCAGGATTTGTCTTCCGTTTGCATCAGTATAGAACATGCCGTTAGTCTGTAACTTGGAGTCGAATCGGCTGATCACTTCTTTGCCTTTGCCGTCACTGAAATAAAAAGTCAATTATAAACAAATCTTAAATGAGCAGCGTGGAATCCCCTCTCCAAAATGAGTGTGCACTCACCTCAACGGAATAGGCCCCACCGTCCACTCCAGCTCCACGTAGCGCTGGTCCGAGTACAGTCTGACCACTTGTGAGCACCAGGAGGAGAAGTTCTGGTAGACCTCCTGCACCAGCGAGTTCTGCACACAATCACACCGCACGTATCAGAGGCCAACCACCGCATAAAGAGGCACGAGCTGTAAGATCTCTGCTTGCTTAATAATAAACAAAGACTTCCCACCTGCACCAGGTAACTGCGGACGGTCTGCGTCATAGGTAAAGGGGTTGACTGGTTGGGTCTGAAGATGTACGCTCCAGAGGCCTGCGTGCTGTCATCATTGCCAATACTGGCGTTATACCTGCAGGAGAATAGGGGTAGCAAAACAGCAACATTAATCTATATCACAGGAGAGCAAAACTGGCCGTGGCAGGAGTCCTTCGTATACCATGTCATGGCAAAACAATGGCTCCCTGTGATGCCAATGGCATTCGTTGCACGTATATAGATACACAGACTGGGAGAAACGCTGGGGTTTCTCCAGGAAAAGAATTATAGCTTAGATCTGGAAAGGATTCCCTTCCCTTAAAGCACAGGAAGGGTTCTCACCAGTAAAAGTTGTGGGTTATAGGTAAAGAGATCCCCTTCTCCAGATTATGAATGCCTGATATAAAGCCGGTCTCCGGGTGAAATTCCACTCTGTAATACTGGAGAGAGCAGAGATAGTCAGCGGATCACGGACACGAGCAGCCGAGGAGCACCTTTAACGTTAGAACGCACTTTATTCTCGATCTTTGCCGGACTCGTCCTCTGGTTTGGCTTTGTGAAGAATCTCTCCTGCACAGACACTTTCTGAACGGTGAACTTGCTGAAACCTAGCGGAGGGATCTGAGCCCGGAATAGGAGCTCCCGCTCGGCTGCTCCCCGATCTCTGCGGACCGCCTTTGTGAAATTAGATACCGGAGTCACCTGCAAATTGGAAGATGAAATCATATGAATAACCAAACAACAACAACAACCACCACCCCAACAAAAATCAATTACTCAAAATCCCAACATTCCGCTCCGGAACTCAGCATTCCCGGCAGCTGGGGCAGAGAACAGCTGATCGGTGGGTGCCGGACCCCGGCCGACCAGACATTGATGACTTCTCCTAAGAAGACGTCATCAATGATTAAAAGGTTGTTCTCTACTTAATCTTAGAAAACCGACCACAGGTAGAACAAAGTAATTCTGAAATTTAGAGGAAAAACCTCACATCTCACCTCACTGGGCACCACGTCCCCCGAGGAGCCCTTTACTGTGTAGACGACACCATTGACCGGAAGACGAACGATCCACGTTACTGCACGGCCCAGGGGGTTATACAGGAATACATTAAACTGTAAGAAAGTGATAAAATAATGAGCTAAAAAGTGCATTACAGGAAACCCAAATAATATAGAACAATCAAATGTGCAGAGTTAAAGGAAAGGCATATTACTTAGACTATATTATATCCAGAGCTGCACTCACTATTCTGCTGGTGCAGTCACTGTGTACATACATTACTGATCCTGAGTTACATCCTGTATGTACACAGTGACTGCACCAGCAGAATAGTGAGTGCAGCTCTGGAGTATAATACAGGAGGTAACTCAGGATCAGTAATGTATTATACTCCAGAGCTGCACTCACTATTCTGCTGGTGCAGTCACTGTGTACATACATTACATTACTGATCCTGAGTTACATCCTGTATTATACTCCAGAGCTGCACTCACTATTCTGCTGGTGCAGTAACTGTGTATATACATTAAATTACTTATCCTATACTAAATTCTGAGTTACCGCCTGTATTATACTCCAGAACTGTACTCACAATTCTGCTGGTGCAGTCACTGTGTACATACATTACTGATCCTGAGTTACATCCTGTATGTACACAGTGACTGCACCAGTGAAATAGTGAGTACAGCTCTGGAGTATAATACATTACTGATCCTGAGTTACATCCTGTATTATACACCAGAGCTGCACTCACTATTCTGTTGGTGCAGTCATTGTGTACATACATTACATTACTTATCCTGTACTGATCCTGAGTTACCTCCTGTATTATACTCCAGAGCTGAACTCACTATTCTGCTGATGTTATTCTGTCCATACAATACTTGACTTATTTTGTAATGGACTCACACTCTTAGCCTGCTCGGTGGTCGGACACACACTGATGTTCAGTAAATTGCAAAATGTGAAACTTTCCTTGGCCCCGGTCAGACTGGAGAGAGCGTTACTGATCACAACCTGCAAGATAATAATGAGAGAAAAGATGCTGGGAGGAGACAAGGCAGGACAATGTAAGAAGTGTCTGCTCTATGTGTGCTATCGTGCCAGCTAAGCGTCCTAAACGTGTAGGATTAACTAATAAAGGAAATGTATCAAAAAGTTTTAACATAATATCATCACTGGCCCTTTAAGAATCAGTGCGATCCATTCACAAGACCTAAATGAGAAGAACTCTCTCTTTCAATTTGAAAATCCATATAAAGCAAATCCTCCAAAGTGAGTGACGAACCTGACACGACTCCCATCCTCTGTACAGCCGCAAGGTGTAGTCATCATTCACCTGCTGCTTTGCGGTTCCAGTGACCGCATCATGGTGCTGAGCTACTCCCATAGCACGTCCTAAAGAGTAAAAATTACATCAGGAGCCGGGTTACTGTAATAAGAGGTTACAGGGGTAATAAGAGGATCAGGAGCCGGGTTACTGTAATAAGAGGTTACAGGGGTAATAAGAGGATCAGGAGCCGGGTTACTGTAATAAGAGGTTACAGGGGTAGTAAGAGGATCAGGAGCCGGGTTACTGTAATAAGAAGTTACAGGGGTAATAAGAGGATCAGGAGCCGGGTTACTGTAATAAGAGGATACAGGGGTAATAAGAGGGTCAGGAGCCGGGTTACTGTAATAAGAGGATACAGGGGTAATACGAGGATCAGGAGCCGGGTTACTGTACTAAGAGGTTACAGGGGTAATAAGAGGGTCAGGAGCCGGGTTACTGTACTAAGAGGTTACAGGGGGTAATAAGAGGATCAGGAGCCAGGTTACTGTAATAAGAGGTTACAGGGGTAATAAGAGGATCAGGAGCCGGGTTACTGTAATAAGAGGTTACAGGGGTAATAAGAGGATCAGGAGCCGGGTTACTGTAATAAGAGGTTACAGGGGTAATAAGAGGATCAGGAGCCGGGTTACTGTACTAAGAGGTTACAGGGGTAATAAGAGGGTCAGGAGCCGGGTTACTGTACTAAGAGGTTACAGGGGGTAATAAGAGGATCAGGAGCCAGGTTACTGTAATAAGAGGTTACAGGGGTAATAAGAGGATCAGGAGCCAGGTTACTGTAATAAGAGGTTACAGGGGTAATAAGAGGATCAGGAGCCGGGTTACTGTAATAAGAGGTTACAGGGGTAATAAGAGGATCAGGAGCCGGGTTACTGTAATAAGAGGATACAGGGGTAATAAGAGGATCAGGAGCCGGGTTACTGTAATAAGAGGTTACAGGGGTAATAAGAGGATCAGGAGCCGGGATACTGTAATAAGAGGTTACAGGGGTAATAAGAGGATCAGGAGCCGGGTTACTGTAATAAGAGGTTACAGGGGTAATAAGAGGATCAGGAGCCGGGTTACTGTAATAAGAGGATACAGGGGTAATAAGAGGATCAGGAGCCGGGATACTGTAATAAGAGGTTACAGGGGTAATAAGAGGATCAGGAGCCGGGTTACTGTAATAAGAGGTTACAGGGGTAATAAGAGGATCAGGAGCCGGGATACTGTAATAAGAGGTTACAGGGGTAATAAGAGGATCAGGAGCCGGGTTACTGTAATAAGAGGTTACAGGGGTAATAAGAGGATCAGGAGCCGGGTTACTGTAATAAGAGGATACAGGGGTAATAAGAGGATCAGGAGCCGGGTTACTGTAATAAGAGGATACAGGGGTAATAAGAGGATCAGGAGCCGGGTTACTGTAATAAGAGGTTACAGGGTAATACGAGGATCAGGAGCCGGGTTACTGTAATAAGAGGTTACAGGGTAATACGAGGATCAGGAGCCGGGTTACTGTAATAAGAGGTTACAGGGGTAATAAGAGGATCAGGAGCCGGGTTACTGTAATAAGAGGTTACAGGGGTAATAAGAGGATCAGGAGCCGGGTTACTGTAATAAGAGGTTACAGGGGTAATACGAGGATCAGGAGCCGGGTTACTGTAATAAGAGGTTACAGGGTAATACGAGGATCAGGAGCCGGGTTACTGTAATAAGAGGTTACAGGGTAATACGAGGATCAGGAGCCGGGTTACTGTAATAAGAGTTACAGGGGTAATAAGAGGATCAGGAGCCGGGTTACTGTAATAAGAGGTTACAGGGTAATACGAGGATCAGGAGCCGGGTTACTGTAATAAGAGGATGACGCAGGGTAACAGGACACTCACTCAGTGTCAGGCTGCTGCCGGTCCCGTACGGTCCATGTGCGGCTGCGGCTCCGGTTATGGCCTCCAGTTGGTTGCAGACCTGATTATATACAATATAATGCTCATATCTCCGGGGGTGATATCTCCTCTGTGATATGTAACATATGATATATTGTCACCTGGAGGAAGTTATTGCTCAGCCTTTCATAGCGCTTGAACGCCGGGCGGCTGGTGAAGTATCCGGTCCAGAACATGTGCTGACCATCCGCATACGGAAAGAAGTCGTCCATCTTCATTGGCCTGAGGCAAGGAGGGAGCAGGGAGCAACACTGAGTGCGGACACCACAGGCAAGAGCGGAGCCTGTGCGCAGGCAGATTGGGCTATAAGTAGAGCCTCAGTGCAGGAAATCCTCCGTACAGCCGCGGACCCCCGGCTCCTGCATTCACATATGCCCCCTCACCCACACACCACAGATTCCCCTCCACCCCCCCCCCCCCCCCCGACCCCTCCTTCCCTTGGCACACACAGACCCCCTTGGCTTCTACACTCGTAGATGTCCCCTCCCCCCCACCCCCCCCCCGGCACTCACCAGCTCAGGTTGGCTTTGTGTAGTGCAGTCAGGTAGCAGGTCGGTGTGGAGTAAATCACGTTCACTTTGCTGCCATTCACTTGCTATAAAGTAAAAAACACAAGTCAGTGATCCCGCACCGACCCCCCCAAAGATTAAGAGAGGCTTCACTGTGGCCGCACCTGAGCATTCACCAGATTTATGAGTTTGTCCATGTTCTTGTACCACAGCATGGCGTTCTCATACTGAAAATCGGAGCCCATGGTCATCACTAGGTGATTGGAGCGATACTTGGCTGCCTGAGGGGACAACATTACAATTAATACCGCCACACACCAGTGCACACATCCCCTCCGCACAGCACTGAGTGCGGCATTATACATTACCTGCAGGTCCACAGCCTTCAGGAATGATGACAACACGGTGTCCACATTATTGTCCTCCATCTGCGGATTATCCATGATCGGGGGATCCGCGCACAACTGGTCCCAGCAGAATCCGTCCGGAGGGTTGTAACCATTGGGCAAAACACCTGGTGACAATGGAGACATGGCGGCCGGTATCAGCACAGCTCACACATTGCTCGACTACTGGCGGATGTAGCAGAGCTGGAATGGTCACACAGCTTTTATAGGTTGCCATGTTGTATGAATCTGAGCCTGTGCATCCGATACATGCGGCTCCTTGTGACGGCACACTGACAGCTGCAGTCCTATGTAAATTGCAGATGGAAGATAAATCTACTTATCTGCTAATTACATTTCTCACTGCATTAGGTCAGGAAACGTTGGGAACCACAAGAGAAATTTACTGTATGACACCATTATGTAATTCTATCACGCCACTGACCGGTGAAGAGGTCGGCAGCGGGCGCAGGCAGGTCATCACTGCCCCTCCAGATCATCTCCATCTTTTTGGTGCTCCCACGATTCAATTTGTCCTGATAATCCAACCGCCCGAAGAACAAGCCATCATATCCCATCTACATGAGCAAAGGAAGACCGTATTACAGCATAGTACAAACACACATAGGGGCAGTATTATAGTAGTTATATTCTTGTACATAGGGGCAGTATTATAGTAGTTATATTCTTGTACATAGGGGGCAGTATTATAGTAGTTATATTCTTGTACATAGGGGGCAGTATTATAGTAGTTATATTCTTGTACATAGGGGGCAGTATTATAGTAGTTATATTCTTGTACATAGGGGCAGTATTATAGTAGTTATATTCTTGTACATAGGAGCAGTATTATAGTAGTTATATTCTTGTACATAGGAGCAGTATTATAGTAGTTATATTCTTGTACATAGGGGCAGTATTATAGTAGTTATATTCTTGTACATAGGGGGCAGTATTATAGTAGTTATACTCTTGTACATAGGGGGCAGTATTATAGTAGTTATATTCTTGTACATAGAGGGCAGTATTATAGTAGTTATATTCTTGTACATAGGAGCAGTATTATAGTAGTTATATTCTTGTACATAGGGGCAGTATTATAGTAGTTATATTCTTGTACATAGGGGGCAGTATTATAGTAGTTATACTCTTGTACATAGGGGGCAGTATTATAGTAGTTATATTCTTGTACATAGAGGGCAGTATTATAGTAGTTATATTCTTGTACATAGGGGCAGTATTATAGTAGTTATATTCTTGTACATAGGGGCAGTATTATAGTAGTTATATTCTTGTACATAGGGGGCAGTATTATAGTAGTTATATTCTTGTACATAGGGGGCAGTATTATAGTAGTTATATTCTTGTACATAGGGGCAGTATTATAGTAGTTATATTCTTGTACATAGGGGGCAGTATTATAGTAGTTATATTCTTGTACATAGAGGGCAGTAATATAGTAGTTATATTCTTGTACATAGGGGCAGTATTATAGTAGTTATATTCTTGTACATAGAGGGCAGTAATATAGTAGTTATATTCTTGTACATAGGGGGCAGTATTATAGTAGTTATATTCTTGTACATAGGGGCAGTATTATAGTAGTTATATTCTTGTACATAGAGGACAGTATTATAGTAGTTATATTCTTGTACATAGAGGACAGTATTATAGTAGTTATATTCTTGTAAATAGAGGACAGTATTATAGTAGTTATATTCTTGTACATAGAGGACAGTATTATAGTAGTTATATTCTTGTACATAGGGGCAGTATTATAGTAGTTATATTCTTGTACATAGAGGACAGTATTATAGTAGTTATATTTTTGTATATAGGGGGCAGTATTATGATAGGTATTTAATATACCTGAGCAAAGAGAAGTGCTTGTTCTCTGGAGTGTCCAAAGGGATCGATGTGCCAGGCCACGCGTGGTCTACCACATTCACCAAATGCGGACTGTAAGAACTGCAATCCGAGGGTCATCTGGTCAATAATTGGACTGTAATGTGCGGCTGCTTCGTCGTTCATTGTCCAACCTCCGTTGATAAACTCCAATCGACCTATGACGTAGAGGGGGGGGGGGGGATATGGTCAATAACCGTGAGTGCACACAGGTCACCACAGCGCCCTCTAGTGCTCACCTTCCTGTATAAGCTGAACCATATCTCTCTTTGCAGACTCCCCCTGCTCCTGCCACCACAGCCAGAAAAAAGCGCTCTCCACGTAGATAAATCGTCTCCGGGGGTCCGCAAGAAGCTGCTGGACGACCGAATCGAGGATATACTGCACCCCGGCGTGCTGAATGTTGTTACGTGCTGCAAAGCATAAAATGTGAGTGTGAACTGCACCTACACAACTGCATTACAAGGAGGTTTTGGAGAAGCAGAGGCACAATATTGGTGGGAATCCAGGTTTTTAAGACTTTTTTTTACATCTGGAAAGCCCTATTAAAAAGAAAAGTCAACTTCAGAGTTACAGTCTGCATTTTGGGGAAGCGATAAGAAGTGACACTTCCCTCTTGTAGAGGATTTCCTGGGTCTTGTAATTTTTTATCTTGTGATAAGGCTAAGTGTGAAATACTCAAGATGGATGATTGACGTGAATAGTCAGGGGAAGGGCAGAGGCCTGGGATAGTCGCCGGCGGTGGGGCAGAGGCCTGGGATCGTGGCCGGCGGTGGGGCAGAGGCCTGGGATCGTGGCCGGCGGTGGGGCAGAGGCCTGGGATCGTGGCCGGCGGTGGGGCAGAGGCCTGGGATCCTCGCCGGCGGTGGGGCAGAGGCCTCCGATCCTCGCCGGGGCAGAGGCCTCCGATCCTCGCCGGGGCAGAGGCCTCCGATCCTCGCCGGGGCAGAGGCCTCCGATCCTCGCCGGGGCAGAGGCCTCCGATCCTCGCCGGGGCAGAGGCCTCCGATCCTCGCCGGGGCAGAGGCCTCCGATCCTCGCCGGGGCAGAGGCCTCCGATCCTCGCCGGAGGCTTCTTACCTCCATAGTAATACTGATCCACCGTCTTCAGCCAGCCCACGTCATTGTGCGTGTGAGGGATGAGGTGCACGTTGAGGAAGCCATCGGGGGCCGCAGGGCAGGTCTGTAGGAAAATCACCATGAAGATTTAATGAGGATCCAGGTCCTACATGACCATCCCTCCCCTCCTTCGCCGTAGACCGCACCGCTCTCCGGCACTAGAACTCTCACCGTCATCACCTCCTCCAAACATCCAAGGTGATGACCTGAATGACCCTCGCCCCCCCCCCCCTCCATCACTGAATGAGGAAGAGGAGAACTGAGCATTAGTTATCAGGAGATGTGAGTGTGGACATGGCTGACGACACTGCGAGATACGGGCGTTGAAGCTTTCAGGTGCACTGAAAAAAAAGTCGCAAACTTTTGGTGGAACTCAAAGTTACAAGGAAAGCCACTGGAGAGGGTATACAGTATATAGAATCAAAGATAGCTAGGTATCCCAGCAAGACTCACGCCTAAAATTTAACTTTTAATATAATATGGTTAAAAAAGACAAAACAAATAACGCATAGGACGCGCCAATTAACATGTCACTCTCTGCGCTGCTGCTTCTTAGATTTTTGAAGCTTAATCATAAACACAGGAAAACAAATAGAGAAGCAGCAAAAAATTCCCATATAAAGGATAAACCATACCCAGGGAAATAACCAGTCTTCACAACAATGTAGGTGGGCGTTCCTTAAAACTTGCCAGTCTAGTGTGACCACGTAATAGATCCCCCGATCCTCCCAGGTATTCAAAAAGGATCCAAACAATAGGTCATAGAAGACAATGCAGGACTTCACTCTCAACGCGTTTCAAAACATCCTCAGGAGAGTATGAAGTACGTCCAATAGCTAATCAGTGTCCAGAAAGGACCCGACACGTGGCACGCATAGATGCTGGAACTCAAACTTAGTCCAAAACTGTGCAACCTTAGGCAATGTCACGCCAGATTCTCCCAGCGCCACCAAAATAGACGAAGCCGGGGAGAGACGCCGCAACGCGACTCATGCTAGAAAGCTTCCTCCAATCTCAGACTGCAGGGAGATTTCTGGGGTGACGCTCACAGACGCCCCACATCCTCTGACTCCACCACAGCCATTATCCAGAGAACCGGTGACCGCACTGCTACTGCTGAGTCCAGCCCCAAGGTCCTAGGACACTCGCCTCCCTATAATCATGCAGCTGCGATCACCCAACAACGAGCAAAACGCCGCTCATCAGGGAAAACGGGTTTTGGTTTCCTCAAACAAATCTTCATTCTCGACAACAAAATATCCTGTGTAATAACGACCTGCGCTGCTGAGAATAATGGCAACGTATGCGCACCGAGAAATCACAACCACAGCACCTCAAACAGTGCAGCCTGCCGGTATAAGCAGACTGACAAATGACCCCATTACACTGCGCCCATCTCTCCCCCCCCTCCCTCAGTACACTGCGCCCATCTCTCCCCCCCCTCCCTCAGTACACTGCGCCCATCTCCCCCCCCCTCAGTACACTGCGCCCATCTCCCCCCCCTCAGTACACTGCGCCCATCTCCCCCCCCTCAGTACACTGCGCCCATCTCCCCCCCCCTCAGTACACTGCGCCCATCTCCCCCCCCTCAGTACACTGCGCCCATCTCCCCCTCCCTCAGTACACTGCGCCCATCTCCCCCCTCCCTCAGTACACTGCGCCCATCTCTCCCCCCCCTCCCTCAGTACACTGCGCCCATCTCTCCCCCCCCTCCCTCAGTACACTGCGCCCATCTCCCCCCCCCCCTCAGTACACTGCGCCCATCTCCCCCCCCCCCTCAGTACACTGCGCCCATCTCCCCCCCCCTCAGTACACTGCGCCCATCTCCCCCCCCCCCTCAGTACACTGCGCCCATCTCCCCCCCCTCAGTACACTGCGCCCATCTCCCCCCCCCCTCAGTACACTGCGCCCATCTCCCCCCCCTCAGTACACTGCGCCCATCTCTCCCCCCCCTCCCTCAGTACACTGCGCCCATCTCTCCCCCCCCTCCCTCAGTACACTGCGCCCATCTCTCCCCCCCCTCCCTCAGTACACTGCGCCCATCTCTCCCCCCCCTCCCTCAGTACACTGCGCCCATCTCTCCCCCCCCTCCCTCAGTACACTGCGCCCATCTCTCCCCCCCCTCCCTCAGTACACTGCGCCCATCTCTCCCCCCCCTCCCTCAGTACACTGCGCCCATCTCCCCCCCCCCTCAGTACACTGCGCCCATCTCCCCCCCCCCTCAGTACACTGCGCCCATCTCCCCCCCCCCTCAGTACACTGCGCCCATCTCCCCCCCCCCTCAGTACACTGCGCCCATCTCCCCCCCCCCCTCAGTACACTGCGCCCATCTCCCCCCCCCTCAGTACACTGCGCCCATCTCCCCCCCCCCCTCAGTACACTGCGCCCATCTCCCCCCCCCCTCAGTACACTGCGCCCATCTCCCCCCCCCCTCAGTACACTGCGCCCATCTCCCCCCCCCCCTCAGTACACTGCGCCCATCTCCCCCCCCCCTCAGTACACTGCGCCCATCTCCCCCCCCCCCTCAGTACACTGCGCCCATCTCCCCCCCCCCTCAGTACACTGCGCCCATCTCCCCCCCCCCCTCAGTACACTGCGCCCATCTCCCCCCCCCCTCAGTACACTGCGCCCATCTCCCCCCCCCCCTCAGTACACTGCGCCCATCTCCCCCCCCCCCTCAGTACACTGCGCCCATCTCCCCCCCCCCCCTCAGTACACTGCGCCCATCTCCCCCCCCCCTCAGTACACTGCGCCCATCTCCCCCCCCCCCCTCAGTACACTGCGCCCATCTCCCCCCCCCCCTCAGTACACTGCGCCCATCTCCCCCCCCCCCCTCAGTACACTGCGCCCATCTCCCCCCCCCCCTCAGTACACTGCGCCCATCTCCCCCCCCCCCTCAGTACACTGCGCCCATCTCCCCCCCCCCCCTCAGTACACTGCGCCCATCTCCCCCCCCCCCCTCAGTACACTGCGCCCATCTCCCCCCCCCCTCAGTACACTGCGCCCATCTCCCCCCCCCCTCAGTACACTGCGCCCATCTCCCCCCCCCCTCAGTACACTGCGCCCATCTCCCCCCCCCCTCAGTACACTGCGCCCATCTCCCCCCCCCCTCAGTACACTGCGCCCATCTCCCCCCCCCCCCTCAGTACACTGCGCCCATCTCCCCCCCCCCCCTCAGTACACTGCGCCCATCTCCCCCCCCCCCTCAGTACACTGCGCCCATCTCCCCCCCCCTCAGTACACTGCGCCCATCTCCCCCCCCCTCAGTACACTGCGCCCATCTCCCCCCCCCCCTCAGTACACTGCGCCCATCTCCCCCCCCCTCAGTACACTGCGCCCATCTCCCCCCCCCCTCAGTACACTGCGCCCATCTCCTCCTCCCCCCTCAGTACACTGCGCCCCTCTCCTCCTCCCCCCTCAGTACACTGCGCCCCTCTCCTCCTCCCCCCTCAGTACACTGCACCCCTCTCCTCCTCCTCCCCCCTCAGTACACTGCGCCCCTCTCCTCCTCCCCCCTCAGTACACTGCGCCCCTCTCCTCCTCCTCCCCCCTCAGTACACTGCGCCCCTCTCCTCCTCCCCCCTCAGTACACTGCGCCCCTCTCCTCCTCCCCCCTCAGTACACTGCGCCCCTCTCCTCCTCCTCCCCCCTCAGTACACTGCGCCCCTCTCCTCCTCCCCCCTCAGTACACTGCGCCCCTCTCCTCCTCCTCCCCCCTCAGTACACTGCGCCCCTCTCCTCCTCCCCCCTCAGTACACTGCGCCCCTCTCCTCCTCCCCCCTCAGTACACTGCGCCCCTCTCCTCCTCCTCCCCCCCTCAGTACACTGCGCCCCTCTCCTCCTCCCCCCTCAGTACACTGCGCCCCTCTCCTCCTCCTCCCCCCTCAGTACACTGCGCCCCTCTCCTCCTCCTCCCCCCTCAGTACACTGCGCCCTCTCCTCCTCCCCCTCAGTACACTGCGCCCCTCTCCTCCTCCTCCCCCCTCAGTACACTGCGCCCCTCTCCTCCTCCCCCCTCAGTACACTGCGCCCCTCTCCTCCTCCTCCCCCCCTCAGTACACTGCGCCCCTCTCCTCCTCCCCCCTCAGTACACTGCGCCCCTCTCCTCCTCCTCCCCCCTCAGTACACTGCGCCCCTCTCCTCCTCCTCCCCCTTCAGTACACTGCGCCCCTCTCCTCCTCCCCCCTCAGTACACTGCGCCCCTCTCCTCCTCCCCCCTCAGTACACTGCACCCCTCTCCTCCCCCCCCTCAGTACACTGCACCCCTCATACACAGTCACCAGGGATATCACTTTGTTTCCTGTTAGTGGTGAGCCGCCGGTAATATGACATTAGTCCTGAGTACTCGCCTCCGGGCCGCAGCCGCTCCCCCGGTGCAACCGCTCCCAGCAGCAGCAGCAGCACGAGCAGCCCCCGGTGCCGGCAGCTCTCCATCACGCACTGTCACCGTATTACCGGTGCGGGAATTTACACCATCATGTGATTCTCGCTGGCCACGCCCCGATGCTGTCCGCTGGCCAAACAAACCCAGTGACATGTCACATGACCAGACAACCCATAGTACACAGCGCAGTACACAGCGTCTGCCACCAGAGGGCGACCACGAGCAGCGCTGGTCATAGTGAGCAGCGGACCTTTGGATATTCGGGTTCACTGACCCAAGGGGATGGGGGGGGGGGGGGTGTGTGGAAGATAAATGGTAGTTATACATGCCGTGTATCCCAGAGGGTAATGCTGTAGTCACACTCTCCCGCTTATTATCGTTCATGAATATTTACTGCTTCCCCCGCCCACCCTCTGTGTCCGTGTCAGTGATTGGTTGCTGACTGCTATACATGCGCTATACCCTGTGTCCACGTACGTGATTGGTTGCAGTCAGATTACTATCTAGTAGTATAAAAAAGAAACACATAAGCGCCCACCGTATTTTTATATCCAGCACGGGTAAAGCAACAGCGGCAGCCCCCACCTGTGAGCTCTACCAGTGGCTGGATATCAAAATAGAGGGTGGGGATGGGGAAAGACCTGGGAACCCCCTCATTTTTTATATCCAGCCAAGTAAAGCAGAGTGGGGGCTGGTCTTATCAGAATGGAAGGCGCCATGTATATGCCCACCCCCCCCCAGCCTAAAAATACCAGACTGCAACTTCCCAGAACTGTCGCATCCAATAAATGCAACAATTCCAGGCTTTACCTGGCTCAACACGATTGCTCCGCTGCGGCAGCAATTAGGGTAGTATAAGAGGTTTATGAGGGGGTCACAGCTACCACTAAGCCCTAGATTAGTAATGGTAGGAGTCTAGTCTATGAGAACACCCTTCCACAATTATTAACCTGTTAGTGGAAAAAAATAAATAAATATGAACATAAAAAAATACTTTATTTGAAATAAAACACACACACTTTCTCCCCTTTATTAAAATCAAAAACACCCTTGATGATCCAACATAATCCATACAAAGTCTCACAACGATCCCGGCCCTGCTACATCCGGAGCCTGGAGAGAGGGAAAACACTTCCACTCTCTGCAGGCTCTGACAAACACTGACAGAAAAAGGAGAGTCTGGGTGTGAGCAGTGACGTCACTCAGTTCACCGGAAGTCACAACCGGGTTCCCACGGTATTCGATCCATTGACCTAACTGCCTCCTTGTCGGACTGCAATACACGGCTGTGGCCCACAATCCAACATTCGGGAAGTGGCTTCAAAGTGAAAGCGAAAGTGCTGCTCGTCCAACAGTCCGGCAACACTTTCACTTTCAAGCCACTGTCGGACTGTTGGATTTCAGGCCATCTCCATTCACAGCTGCAGCTCAGTCAGTCTCTGTATAAAGCCGCAGCATGCAGCCATGTTCTGTGCCAGCACGCTGTGGCTTCAGTATTTATCAGAGCCAGGATCGTCGTGGGACCTCATGTGGATAACATCGGAACTGGATGTTTGGGGTTAATAAATTGGAGAAAGAAGATGTTTTTTTTGTATTTTATTTCAAATAAGTGATTTTTTTTTCAGTGTTTGTTTCTAGCCACTTACAGTATTAGTAATGGAGAAGGTCTCAGACTCCTCCCATTACTAATCTAGGGTTTAGTGGCAGCTGTGAGTTGTCATTAACCCGATTGCCACCACACCAGGGATTGTCGTATCTAATGGATGTGACAATTCTGGGCGGCTGCAGACTGATATTTTTAGGCTGGTGCGGGACCCCATAACCATGGGCTCCGCAGCCGGAGAATACCAGCCCGCACCTGTTGTCTTTATTATGGCTGGGTATCAATATCGAGGGGTACCGCACACAGTTTTTTTTCTTAATTTAAATAATTAAAAAAAACAACAACAAAAAACACATGTGGTTCCGCTATTTTAATACACAGGAACCATGTAGAAAAAAAGTCCAGCAGCACACTAAATCTCCGGTAAAAAAAACCTTTCCTTTTTTTTTAAATTAGACGGTGCATATTAAAAAGGCAGTGAATGACCGGGTGCAGGATCCCTCATAGACGACGGACGTTTTGCATTAAACATGCTTTCACATTGGACCCATGGAAGAGTGTTTAAAACGAAACAGCCGTCGTCTGAGAGGGATCCTGCACCCGGTCATTCACTGCCTTTTTAATATGCACCCCGAAGATTTGGTGTGCCGCTGGATTTTTTTTCTACATGGTTCCTCATACCTACAGCTGTCCTGCTTCATCAGCGAGCACCCAGAACCGGAGCCTTACTAAAGGAATACTTCTTCTAATCCGCTCCTCCCCAGGATTGTGGACAGGTCGTATAGTGTTTGGTGCAGAACCACATCTATTTTTTGCACTTATTTTGATACACAGCCAAGATAAGTGCACGGTTGGACGCTGTAGCCATATGCTTTATTAGCGCTGGGCATCTATATACGGGGGACTCTACGCCCTCTGTGAGGGGAACGAATCAGAGACGGTGGCAGTCTGACTGCAGCCAATCACAGATGCTGTCTCAGATGGTGGGTGAGTGAGGTAGTGAATGTGCATGAGGGATAATGAGCAGACCTAGAAGAAGTGTTACAGCCGCGCCGCCAATTATATATATATTATTTTTTTAAAAACAGTGATTTCCCTGGACAATCTCAGCTACGCCTATACTTGGCATGGCTGTGATAGCTCCGGAAGTGCTCACAGCCTAAAAGCTTGCTTATTGGCTGCTTGGTAAGCCTTCAACAAGCTTTATTCAGGTGACAAAACCTGAACAGGATCAGGACATACAGTCAAAAGTTTGTGTTTCGTGTTCAGCACCGAACATAAGGTGTTCAGAACGAACAGCGAATTTTACAGTTCAGGTATAGTCGTGGTATATACAGGAATATGGGGCGGCATGGTGGCTCAGTGGTTAGCACTGCAGTCTTGCAGCGCTGAGGTCCTGGGTTCAAATCCCACCAAGGACACCATCTGCAAGGAGTTTGTATGTTCTTCCCGTGTTTGCGTGGATTTCATCCGGGTTCTCCTGTTTCCTCCCACACTCCAAAGACATACAGATAGGGACTCTAGATTGGAAACACTGTCCCCATTGGGGCTCACAATGTATGTAAAGTGCTGTGGAATTAATAGCGCTATATAAATGAATAAAATTATTATTAATATCTGTGCCTGAGGCACTGCGCCTGCGGCATCACCACGATACCCAGTCCTTTTCGTTCCTTACCTGTCTTGACCCAGGCAGAACTGGATGAACAGAACAGCCATCGTCTTTGTCCTGTACGTCCATCTTTATGGCAGATATCAGACTCTGCTCTGCCAAATCCCATCAAGAGTGCTGGGATGTGAAACTACAACTCCCAGCATGCCCTGGCAGACATATCTTTGCTCTTCCCAGGTCAGGAAAACAATTCCAGAACTGCAGTGACACTGACACACTTTGCAATGTTACGGATACCATTCACCGCAGTAATCACCCACACGGCGGCCCTTCACCCCATCGTGTCAAAAATTTTTGTACTTTTTTTTTTTTTTCTTTTTTCCAAGTCATATAATTTTTCTCTGCCACCATATAAAGTCATGTTTTCACGCAAGAGAAGGGCTGGCTATAAACACAACTCTTCAGCACTTCCAGTTCCTGCCACCAGGGGGAGCAAGGCGTCAGCCGCATCCTACATTCGAAATAAGACTCTGTACACACAGTGCGATCAGCAGCTTTTATTTCTTCTAATGACTAATGGTAAAGAAACGCGGGAGCGGCCGTCACCACGGAGGAGACATGGGCTGCGGGTTCTGTAGATAGGACATGACGACGGCGGAAATGGATAACCTGGTGAGAGAGAAAGCAGAGAAGTAATGAGAGGGGTGGAGGTGTGTGTGTGGGGGGGATGGACATGATGACCCCCACCCGCCACTCACATGAAGCTGCTCATCATTTGCTTGGTGTCTTCGGAGCTCCGGGAATTCGCAAAGCTGATGAAGGAGCAATAGACGGCGATCCAGGCGCACCACTTCAGCTGCAAGACACCATGTATAGATATAGTATCTGTATGTGAACAATGCTTATAGAACTACAACTCCCAGCATGTCCTGACAACTGAGTATAATCCATATTACCCCCCTCCCCCCAAAAGTACCATGACCAAGCAACCAACCCCCAAATCCTCCACCCTTCCCATCACTCACCTTCAGCATCAGGCCGCACATACTGAAGATCATTCCCAGCAGGTTCATGTAGTCTGGGGTTGGGTCGTCCAGGGTGGGAGAACTCTCCGTGGTGGGGGGTTTATACCTGGATGGAGGAATCAGACAGAGGTAATAATTCATGTAACGCTCTCCTTCATTCAGAGTTAAAAATATATGGTTGTTTTCTTCTATAACAGCGCCACCCCTGTCTGTATCTGATATTGCAGCTCCAGTGTAAGCTGTAATACCATACCTGACCTGGGGAGAGGGGTGGCACTGTACTGGAAGAAAGCAGCCATGATTTTCTAAACTGTGATTTATGGCCACATGATATCTCTGAAACACGGCCAGATATATAGGAATAATGGGATTTATGAGAGACCCTGACACGCAGCATCCGGGGGGCTATGGTGTGTAAGGGGTCTCCCATATTATACACTGGAAAATGGGGACTAGAGAGATGGAAGGTGCAGAACAGCTGATATGTCACACAGTAATGCCTTCTGTCATTCTCGCCCCTGCCGGAGATGGCTGATAACAGGGAGCAATAGCTCGGGTTGCCAGCACAGCAGGTGGGCAATAGACATATTATATTACAGCCTGGAATAAAGAGATAAACCGGAGCTGCATCATCTGTCTGAGGCCATGAAACACCCGTGCGGGGGCTGAGAGGGAAGCCTCGTATTAATATACATTTCCAAACTATTCCTGGAAGAGCAGGGTCACCGCGCACCACGGATTATGTGTCCCCACAGGAGACCGGAGGGATTACCGGGGAAAGTAATCAGAAAGGACGGAGACCGGATCCTCACACTGTGCCATAAAGAAGAACACTGCACAGAACCCCCCACACACCGTATAAAACGCCCCAGCACAGAACCCCCACCCCCGCCCTGCAAAGGAACATCCCCGCACTGAACCCCCAACCTCACACAGGACACCGCACAGATCCCCCCACACTGCACTGAACCCCCAACCTCACACAGGACGGCGCACAGATCCCCCCACACTGTACAGAGTCCCTAACCTCCCACAAGACACCGCACAGATCACCCCACACTGTACAAAGCCCCTAACCTCACACAGGACGCCGCACAGATCCCCCCACACTGTACAGAGTCCCTAACCTCCCACAAGACACCGCACAGATCACCCCACACTGTACAAAGCCCCTAACCTCACACAGGACGCCGCACAGATCCCCCCACACTGTACAGAGTCCCTAACCTCACACAGGACGCCGCACAGATCCCCCCACACTGTACAGAGCCCCTCACCTCACACAGGACGCCGCACAGATCCCCCCACACTGTACAGAGCCCCTCACCTCACACAGGACGCCGCACAGATCCCCCCACACTGTACAGAGTCCCTAACCTCCCACAAGACGCCGCACAGATCCCCCCACACTGTACAAAGCCCCTAACCTCACACAGGACGCCGCACAGATCACCCCACAATGTACAGAGCCCCTAACCTCACACAGGACGCCGCACAGATCACCCCACAATGTACAGAGCCCCTCACCTCACACAGGACGCCGCACAGATCACCCCACAATGTACAGAGCCCCTCACCTCACACAGGACGCCGCACAGATCACCCCACAATATACAGAGCCCCTCACCTCCCACAAGACGCCGCACAGATCCCCCCACACTGTACAGAGCCCCTCACCTCCCACAAGACGCCGCACAGATCCCCCCACACTGTACAGAGCCCCTCACCTCCAACAAGACGCCGCACAGATCCCCCCACACTGTACAAAGCCCCTAATCTCACACAGGACGCCGCACAGATCCCCCCACACTGTACAGAGCCCCTAACCTCGCACAAGACGCCGCACAGATCCCCCCACAATGTACAGAGCCCCTAACCTCGCACGAGACGCCGCACAGATCCCCCCCCACACTGTACAGAGCCCCTAACCTCACACAGGACGCCGCACAGATCCCCCAACCTCACACAGGACGCCGCACAGATCCCCCCACACTGTACAGAGCCCCTCACCTCACACAGGACGCCGCACAGATCCCCAGACACTGTACAGAGCCCCTAACCTAGCACAGGACACCGCACAGATCCCCCCACACTGTACAGAGCCCCTCACCTCACACAGGACGCCGCACAGATCCCCCCACACTGTACAGAGCCCCTCACCTAGCACAGGACACCGCACAGATCCCCCACACTGTACAGAGCCCCTCACCTCCCACAAGACGCCGCACAGATCCCCCCACACTGTACAGAGCCCCTCACCTCCCACAAGACGCCGCACAGATCCCCCCACACTGTACAAAGCCCCTAATCTCACACAGGACGCCGCACAGATCCCCCCACACTGTACAGAACCCCTAACCTCGCACAAGACGCCGCACAGATCCCCCCACACTGTACAGAGCCCCTAACCTCGCACGAGACGCCGCACAGATCCCCCCCACACTGTACAGAGCCCCTAACCTCACACAGGACACCGCACAGATCCCCCCACACTGTACAGAGCCCCTAACCTAGCACAGGACGCCGCACAGATCCCCACACACTGTACAGAGCCCCTAACCTCGCACAAGACGCCGCACAGATCCCCCCACACTGTACAGAGCCCCTAACCTCGCACGAGACGCCGCACAGATCCCCCCCACACTGTACAGAGCCCCTAACCTCACACAGGACACCGCACAGATCCCCCCACACTGTACAGAGCCCCTAACCTCACACAGGACACCGCACAGATCCCCCCACACTGTACAGAGCCCCTCACCTAGCACAGGACACCGCACAGATCCCCCCACACTGTACAGAGCCCCTAACCTCACACAGGACGCCGCACAGATCACCCCACAATGTACAGAGCCCCTAACCTCACACAGGACGCCGCACAGATCACCCCACAATGTACAGAGCCCCTCACCTCACACAGGACGCCGCACAGATCACCCCACAATGTACAGAGCCCCTCACCTCACACAGGACGCCACACAGATCACCCCACAATATACAGAGCCCCTCACCTCCCACAAGACGCCGCACAGATCCCCCCACACTGTACAGAGCCCCTCACCTCCCACAAGACGCCGCACAGATCCCCCCACACTGTACAGAGCCCCTCACCTCCAACAAGACGCCGCACAGATCCCCCCACACTGTACAAAGCCCCTAATCTCACACAGGACGCCGCACAGATCCCCCCACACTGTACAGAGCCCCTAACCTCGCACAAGACGCCGCACAGATCCCCCCACAATGTACAGAGCCCCTAACCTCGCACGAGACGCCGCACAGATCCCCCCACACTGTACAGAGCCCCTAACCTCACACAGGACGCCGCACAGATCCCCCAACCTCACACAGGACGCCGCACAGATCCCCCCACACTGTACAGAGCCCCTCACCTCACACAGGACGCCGCACAGATCCCCAGACACTGTACAGAGCCCCTAACCTAGCACAGGACACCGCACAGATCCCCCCACACTGTACAGAGCCCCTCACCTCACACAGGACGCCGCACAGATCCCCCCACACTGTACAGAGCCCCTCACCTAGCACAGGACACCGCACAGATCCCCCACACTGTACAGAGCCCCTCACCTCCCACAAGACGCCGCACAGATCCCCCCACACTGTACAGAGCCCCTCACCTCCCACAAGACGCCGCACAGATCCCCCCACACTGTACAAAGCCCCTCACCTCCCACAAGACGCCGCACAGATCCCCCCACACTGTACAAAGCCCCTAATCTCACACAGGACGCCGCACAGATCCCCCCACACTGTACAGAACCCCTAACCTCACACAGGACACCGCACAGATCCCCCCACACTGTACAGAGCCCCTAACCTAGCACAGGACGCCGCACAGATCCCCACACACTGTACAGAGCCCCTAACCTCGCACAAGACGCCGCACAGATCCCCCCACACTGTACAGAGCCCCTAACCTCACACAGGACACCGCACAGATCCCCCCACACTGTACAGAGCCCCTAACCTCACACAGGACACCGCACAGATCCCCCCACACTGTACAGAGCCCCTAACCTCACACAGGACACCGCACAGATCCCCCCCACACTGTACAGAGCCCCTCACCTAGCACAGGACACCGCACAGATCCCCCCACACTGTACAGAGCCCCTAACCTCACACAGGACGCCGCACAGATCCCCACACACTGTACAGAGCCCCTCACCTCACACAGGACGCCGCACAGATCCCCCACACTGTACAGAGCCCCTCACCTCGCACAGGACGCCGCACAGATCCCCCCACACTGTACAGAGCCCCTCACCTCGCACAGGACGCCGCACAGATCCCCACACACTGTACAGAGCCCCTCACCTCACACAGGACGCCGTACAGATCCCCCCCCCCCCACTGTACAGAGCCCCTAACCTCACACAAGACGCCGCACAGATCCCCCCACACTGTACAAAACCCCTAATCTCACACAGGACGCCGCACAGATCCCCCCACACTGTACAGAGCCCCTAACCTCGCACGAGACGCCGCACAGATCCCCCCACACTGTACAGAGCCCCTAACCTCGCACAAGACGCTGCACAGATCCCCCCACACTGTACAGAGCCCCTAACCTAGCACAGGACACCGCACAGATCCCCCCACACTGTACAGAGCCCCTAACCTAGCACAGGACACCGCACAGATCACCCCACACTGTACAGAGCCCCTAACCTAGCACAGGACACCGCACAGATCCCCCCACACTGTACAGAGCCCCTAACCTCACACAGGACGCCGCACAGATCCCCCCACACTGTACAGAGTCCCTCACCTCACACAGGACGCCGCACAGATCCCCCCACACTGTACAGAGCCCCTCACCTCACACAGGACACCGCACAGATCCCCCCACACTGTACAGAGCCCCTCACCTAGCACAGGACACCGCACAGATCCCCCCACACTGTACAGAGCCCCTAACCTCACACAAGACGCTGCACAGATCCCCCCACACTGTACAGAGCCCCTAACCTAGCACAGGACACCGCACAGATCCCCCCACACTGTACAGAGCCCCTAACCTAGCACAGGACACCGCACAGATCACCCCACACTGTACAGAGCCCCTAACCTAGCACAGGACACCGCACAGATCCCCCCACACTGTACAGAGCCCCTAACCTCACACAGGACGCCGCACAGATCCCCCCACACTGTACAGAGTCCCTCACCTCACACAGGACGCCGCACAGATCCCCCCACACTGTACAGAGCCCCTCACCTCACACAGGACACCGCACAGATCCCCCCACACTGTACAGAGCCCCTCACCTAGCACAGGACACCGCACAGATCCCCCCACACTGTACAGAGCCCCTAACCTCGCACAAGACGCTGCACAGATCCCCCCACACTGTACAGAGCCCCTAACCTAGCACAGGACACCGCACAGATCCCCCCACACTGTACAGAGCCCCTAACCTAGCACAGGACACCGCACAGATCCCCCCACACTGTACAGAGCCCCTAACCTCACACAGGACGCCGCACAGATCCCCCCACACTGTACAGAGTCCCTCACCTCACACAGGACGCCGCACAGATCCCCCCACACTGTACAGAGCCCCTCACCTCACACAGGACACCGCACAGATCCCCCCACACTGTACAGAGCCCCTAACCTAGCACAGGACGCCGCACAGATCCCCCCACACTGTACAGAGCCCCTAACCTCACACAGGACACCGCACAGATCCCCCCACACTGTACAGAGCCCCTAACCTAGCACAGGACACCGCACAGATCCCCCCACACTGTACAGAGTCCCTAACCTAGCACAGGACACCGCACAGAAGCCCCCACACTGTACAGAGCCCCTCACCTAGCACAGGACACCACACAGATCCCCCCACACTGTACAGAGACCCCAACCTCGCACAGAATGCTTTTGCTCCAAACCCCTTTGCGCCATACAAAACACCTCTGCATAGGGTGCCGCACAGAACCCCCCCCAAAACAAAACCCCCACCCCACAGAGAACCCCTTACTTCCCCTCCCCTACTACTGATAGACCGTTCTCAGCTGTATGTCTGCAGCGCCTGCCATGACGGCACCAGGGGCGTCCTGCGCGGAGGTCTGCCGGGCACGCACAGCGGGCAGCACAGGATCAGGGCAGCCGCCTCCTATACGTAGGATATCATGTGTTATATAAGAACAATTTCTTCAGATCTGATAGTTTTGATGTCTTTATTCTTTACGCCTGATGTGACTACCCGCTCTGTGCACCGCGCTGTCACCACCACGCCGGCTGCCGTCACATCTTCAGGAAGAGTCAGCAGAGAGCGCCCTCTCCTGGCTGCACATACACAATGAAGGCAGGAGAGTCAGCGGCTGCCAGATACGCCTACCGGACGCTTATCTCCTCTGAGATCAAAAAGACTGGGTGCTGAACATCAGCATAAATAATCCGCATCCCCCGACATCCCAAAATACAAACGGTCGGTCCGACAGTTGTGCTGAATTGTGCGGACCTTGCTCCAATTAATATAGGGGTCTTTAAAGGGATAGTCCAGGCAATATACAATACTGTCAGAGGACTCGGAATCTCTGAAAATATCCATCCCTCTCATCCTCATCTAGTGACACCCCCGCAGATTTGTCCTGTGATTGGCTGCAGTGGTCAGGTGACTTGAACCATGTCAGTCAGGACTTCATGGCTGATATCAGAGGATTCTCCTACCCTGGCAGTCATAGAAGTAACCTTCTGTCACCAGACAGGTCAGCATTGGTACAGGGGTTATATTACAGCGCTACCGGGGGATTCCCAGAGCCAAAAGGTATCACCAATACATACAACATCGATTATACTACAATGGGCCCTTTGGGGTTACATTTTAATGGACATCCCCTTTAAGCCAAAATCCTTCCTAATGATTTCATAGAGCAGCCTCAATAGACTGTAAAAATCCCGGCTTAAAGGGGATGTCCACGGAATTAAAAGTGAAAAAATAAAGGAGCCCTGACATTGTCCTGCACCTCCTGGCACTGAGTGCTCTGCCCTCTGACCTCCTGGCACAGTCACTGTGTCATGTGATCACTGAAGCCAATCAGAGTCCTGCACACCAATGAATCCCTGTGACCGGCATTAACCCCTCCGCCCCCATCCTCAGGCAGCAGCCCGCCCCCTCACCTCTGCACCTTCCCCGGCCTCCGGGGGTCGCTGCCGCCGTTCCCGGTCATGTTTCCTCCCTTCCTCTCCGTGTAATAAGACAAATCTCCTGCTGATCAGGGAACTTCCGGAGCCGGGACCGGAAGTACAAAAATAAACTCTCCCTGAACCGGAAGTGTCTCCGGACCACGTGGTATTGTTTACACCCTCGCGCGGGTAGGATCACATGGTCCGGTCATCGCATTGGCTGCGCGCACTACACTACCCATAATCCTCAGCTGCTCCCCGAGACTCATGAAGGTGAGCGGAGGACTACAAGTGCCAGCATGGCCGGTGTTCAGTGCAGTGCATAGTCCTGAGTGGCTCACGCTGGGCCTGTAGTCCTGTGCTATGGCCGCAGCTCCTGTCACCGCTGACCCCTCTGTGTGTCCATTATTTACAGGAGGAGCTGCTCCTGCGCCATGTCCTTCCCGGCACCGAAAACCAGACCCCCGGAGCTGCCCCGACATCTGCACCGCAGGCTGCCGTGTAACCAGGGGGCAGTGCGGGCCGTGCGCTACAATGGTGAGTGACCCCGACATCTCTCCGCCCTATTGTCATTACAGCATTGCTCCGCCCTATTGTCTCACTTTGACAACATCACATAACTCCTCCCCGTTGTCTGTATGTCTCTGTGGTGGGAGGGGTAGACTACATGTCACACAGCTCCTCCTTGTTGCCTCAGTAAAACTATGCTTGGAGGGGTAGATGCTGTCGCTTAGGTCCTCCCTGTTGTCATGTCCTCCTGTGGTGGGGAAGCCTGTCTCTTAGCTCCTCCCTATTGTACATGTTCCTCTGGTGCGCTGGGCAGACTTTCTCTTTGCTCCTCCCTATTGTACATGTCCCTCTGGGTGGGGCTGACTGTCTCTTAGCTCCTCCCTATTGGCAGTGCCCCCATGGTGGGTGGGGCACATTTTCTTATAGCTCCTCCCTGTTGTCAGTGTCCCCTGTGGTGGGTAGGGCAGACTCTTGGCTCCTCCTTATCAGTTCCTCTGTTGTGGGCGGGGAAGACTGTTAACTCCTCCCTGTTGTAATATCTCCTGTGGTGGGTGGGGCAGACTGTATTAGCTCCTCCCAGTTGTCAGTGCCCTCCTGTAGTGGGTGGGGCAGATGGTTTCTTTTAGCTCCTCCCTGTCGTCAGTGCTCCCCTCACCTGAGGTGGTTGGGGCACACTTTGCTTCCTAGCTCCTCCCTGTTGTCAGTATCCCTGTTGTGGGCGGGGCAGGCGTTGCTTCGTAGCTCCTCCCTATTGTCAATGTCCCTCTGTATTGGTCAGGGCACACTTTGCTTCCTAGCTCCTCCCTGTTGTCAGTGTACCTCCTGTTGTGGTTGGGGCACACTTTGCTTCCTAGCTCCTCCCTGTTGTCAGTGTCCCTCTGTGGTGGTTGGGGCACACTTTGCTTCCTAGCTCCTCCCTGTTGTCAGTGTCCCTCTGTGGTGGTTGGGGCACACTTTGCTTCCTAGCTCCTCTCTGTTGTCAGTGTCCCTGTGGTATGCGGAGCAGGCGTTGCTTCATAGCTCCTCCCTATTGTCAATGTGTCTGTATTTGTCAGGGCACACTTTGCTTCCTAGCTCCTCCCAGTTGTCAGTGTTCCCCTGTGGCAGGCTCTGTGTGATGTAACCCTTCTCTCCTTGTGGTCGGCAGTGGACGGTAATTACTGTATGACGTGTGGCAGTGACAAGTCTCTGAAGCTGTGGAATCCGCACAAGGGCGCGCTGCTGAAGACGTACAGCGGGCACGGATACGAGGTGCTGGACGCCGCAGGGTAACCGTCCGTCACTACAGGTCTTATAGCGTAAATAGTGGATCCATTATGTGATCTGTTGGATCCCACTGCCTGGATCCCCGGATCCTCCAGATCAGGAGCCACACAGGAAATGAACTGATAAATGATTTCCCTTTTCCAAGGTTATTTTCTTATTTACAGACCAAGGCTGAAAGATTGACGTGTTCAGCGTTTGACACATTTCTATTTGGGGTTGTGCAGTTTTCTGTGTTCCCCAATAATCAGGACACCCCTCACCGCCAGCTCCGCCATCATCTGCTGGTGGCACCATTGACTGGCTCCTCTCGGCCCCCGCTGTGGTGGCGGGTTGGGGTTTCTCACTTTACGTCTCTTACAGGTCATGTGACAACAGCCAGATCTGCTCCTGCAGCTCAGACAAAACTGTGGTCCTGTGGGACGTGGCGCAGGGTCAGGTGGTCCGGAAGTTTCGAGGACACGCGGGGGTGAGATGTACTTTAAATTATTGATGTAGGAGTTAATAAATGACTGGATTCAATGGACGTGGATAGACATCCCTGGCAACCAATCAGGACGTTGCTTTTATCCCTATGAAAGCTTTGCTTGAGCGATTGCTCCAGATTTGTCTCTGGCGGTGAGGAAATCTCCCCCAAACTTAGCCATTACCAACACAAAGCTAAATCCTGCAATATTCCATCCCCTGTATATATGGTAGCAGTCATCTGATTGCAGCACATCCCCTGTATATATGGCAGCAGTCACCTGATTGCGGCACATCTTCTGTATATATGGCAGATATCATCTGATTGCAGCACATCCCCTGTATATTTGGCAGCAGTCACCTGATTGCGGCACATTCCCTGTATATATGGTAGCAGTCATCTGATTGCGGCACATTCCCTGTATATATGGCAGCAGTCACCTGATTGCGGCACATTCCCTGTATATATGGTAGCAGTCACCTGATTGCGGCACATCCCCTGTAAATATGGCAGCTATCACCTGATTGCGGCACATTCCCTGTATATAAGGCAGCAGTCACCTGATAGCAGCAGATCCCCTGTATATATGGCAGATATCATCTGATTGCAGCACATCTCCTGTATATTTGGCAGCAGTCACCTGATTGCAGCACATCCCCTGTATATTTGGCAGCAGTCACCTGATTGCGGCACATTCCCTGTATATATGGTAGCAGTCATCTGATTGCGGCACATTCCCTGTATATATGGTAGCAGTCACCTGATTGCGGCACATTCCCTGTATATATGGTAGCAGTCACCTGATTGCGGCATATCCCCTGTAAATATGGCAGATATCACCTGATTGCGGCACATTCCCTGTATATATGGTAGCAGTCATCTGATTGCGGCACATTCCCTGTATATATGGTAGCGGTCACCTGATTGCGGCACATTCCCTGTATATATGGCAGCGGTCATCTGATTGCGGCACATTCCCTGTATATATGGTAGCAGTCACCTGATTGCGGCACATCTCCTATATATATGGCAGCAGTCACCTGATTGCAGCACTTCTACCCCTTTACTCTCAGCAGCTCCTCGATGTCTGGGGTGGACTATTACTTTGTGGGTCACGTGCCGCCCCATCCTCTGTGTGGTGATTCGGTGGTGTTGTGACATTGGCCTGTTCCTCTCTCTGCAGAAGGTGAACTGTGTGGCGTTTAATGAGGAGTCCACTGTGATAATGTCAGGTACCGGCCATTGTTTCCTGGGATATGTCAGCGTTTCTGCAGAGTCTCCTGCACGTCCTGTGATTTGCTCCTCTGATTCTCTGTTCTCTGACCTGTCAGGGTCTATAGACTCTTCTATACGGTGCTGGGACTGTCGGTCCCGCAGACCGGAGGCCATACAGATACTGGATGAAGCCAAAGACGGGATTTCCAGCATCAAAGTGTCTGACCATGAGATCCTGGCCGGGTGCGTCCCTTTATCCTCCTTTATGTCTGTGGCCCGGTGGTGGGAGGAGCGGACGATTCCATTGCCCCTTTGTGTCTCCCTCCACGTATTTCGGCTGTGCCCTCCAGCCTCGCTGCCACTGATCCTCTGTCTTGTGTTGCTTGTGGCACCGGTTGGCACACTCCTCACTCGGTGATTTCTCTTAGGTCCGTAGATGGGAACTTACGCCGGTACGACCTGCGAGCGGGCGAGATGTGTGCGGATTACGTTGGCAGTAAGTCCCTGTTTATTTTCCAGCCTCGAGAGCAGTCAGAACTGGACATGTATAAGTGTGCAGCCATGTTTTATGCCTCATTCATGTCCTTGGAGGGAAGGACACCTCACACACAGGAGCGGTCACAGGCCATGAGGGGATTACACATCAAGCATTTACCTGTAGTGACCAGTCCATGTTATTACTTTCCATCAGGTCCCATTACATGTGTGAGCTTCAGCCAGGACTCGCAGTGTCTCTTGGCCTCCTCCCTGGATTCCTGCCTTCGCCTCCTGGATAAGGACACGGGAGAGCTGCTCGGAGAGTGAGTGACGTGCGCTGGGGTCAGCCGTGTCCTGTGTAGTCACATCATGTTTCATGTCACATCTTAACATGGATCGCCCCTATACTTCCAGCATAGTCCGGATTTTAGACCCACCATAGTTTTGCTCTCCTCGCTATAGCCCTGCGCTCCTCGCTATAGCCCTGCGCTCTCGCCGTAGCCCTGCGCTCTCGCCGTAGCCCTGCGCTCTCGCCGTAGCCCCGCACTCTCACTATAGCCCTGCGTTCTAGCCATAGCCCCGCGCTCTAGCCATAGACCTGCGCTTTCGCTATAGCGCTGCGCTGAATATAATACAGCTGTCCCAGTATCGACCTGCGTTCTCGCCATAGGCCTGCGCTCTCAATATAATCCAGCTCTCCCATTATATAGCCCTGCGCTCTCATAATCCAGCTCTCCCAGTATAGCCCTGCGCTCTCATAATCCAGCTCTCCCAGTATAGCCCTGCGCTGTCGCTGTAACCCTGCGCTCTCGCTATAGCCCGGTGCTCTCATTATAATCCAGCTCTTCCAGTATAGCCCTGCCCTCTCATTATAATCCAGCTCTCCCAGTATAGCCCTGCGCTCTCAATATAATCCAGCTCTCCCAGTATAGCCCTGCGCTCTCCATATAATACAGCTCTCTCAGTATAGACCTGCGCTCTCATTATAATCCAGCTCTCCCAGTATAGCCCTGCGCTCTCAGTGTAATCCAGCTCTCCCAGTATAGCCCTGCGCTCTCCATATAATACAGCTCTCCCAGTATAGCCCTGCGCTCTCCATATAATACAGCTCTCCCAGTATAGCCCTGCGCTCTCCATATAATACAGCTCTCCCAGTATAGCCCTGCGCTCTCCATATAATACAGCTCTCCCAGTATAGCCCTGCGCTCTCCATATAATACAGCTCTCTCAGTATAGCCCTGCGCTCTCCATATAATACAGCTCTCCCAGTATAGCCCTGCGCTCTCCATATAATACAGCTCTCCCAGTATAGCTCTGCGCTCTCAATATAATCCAGCTCTCCCAGTATAGCCCTGCGCTCTCAATATAATCCAGCTCTCCCAGTATAGCCCTGCGCTCTCAATATAATACAGCTCTCCCAGTATAGCCCTGCGCTCTCCATATAATACAGCTCTTCCAGTATAGCCCTGCGCTCTCCATATAATCCAGCTCTCCCAGTATAGCCCTGCGCTCTCCATATAATACAGCTCTCCCACTATATAGCCCTGCGCTCTCATAATCCAGCTCTCCCAGTATAGCCCTGCGCTCTCCATATAATACAGCGCTCTCAGTATAGCCCTGCGCTGTCGCTGTAACCCTGCGCTCTCGCTATAGCCCGGTGCTCTCATTATAATCCAGCTCTCTCAGTATAGCCCTGCGCTCTCCATATAATACAGCTCTCCCAGTATAGCCCTGCGCTCTCCATATAATACAGCTCTCCCAGTATAGCCCTGCGCTCTCCATATAATACAGCTCTCCCAGTATAGCCCTGCGCTCTCCATATAATACAGCTCTCCCAGTATAGCCCTGCGCTCTCCATATAATACAGCTCTCCCAGTATAGCCCTGCGCTCTCAATATAATCCAGCTCTCCCAGTATAGCCCTGCGCTCTCAATATAATCCTGCTCTCCCAGTATAGCCCTGCGCTCTCCATATAATACAGCTCTCCCAGTATAGCCCTGCGCTCTCAATATAATCCAGCTCTCTCAGTATAGCCCTGCGCTCTCCATATAATACAGCTCTCCCAGTATAGCCCTGCGCTCTCAATATAATCCTGCTCTCCCAGTATAGCCCTGCGCTCTCCATATAATACAGCTCTCCCAGTATAGCCCTGCGCTCTCAATATAATCCAGCTCTCTCAGTATAGCCCTGCGCTCTCCATATAATACAGCTCTCCCAGTATAGCCCTGCGCTCTCAATATAATCCTGCTCTCCCAGTATAACCCTGCGCTCTCAATATAATACAGCTCTCCCAGTATAGCCCTGCGCTCTCCATATAATCCAGCTCTCCCAGTATAGCCCTGCGCTCTCCATATAATCCAGCTCTCCCAGTATAGCCCTGCGCTCTCCATATAATCCAGCTCTCCCAGTATAGCCCTGCGCTCTCCATATAATCCAGCTCTCCCAGTATAGCCCTGCGCTCTCCATATAATACAGCTCTCCCAGTATAGCCCTGCGCTCTCCATATAATACAGCTCTCCCAGTATAGCCCTGCGCTCTCAATATAATACAACTCTCTCAGTATAGCCCTGCGCTCTCCATATAATCCAGCTCTCCCAGTATAGCCCTGCGCTCTCCATATAATCCAGCTCTCCCAGTATAGCCCTGCGCTCTCCATATAATACAGCTCTCCCACTATATAGCCCTGCGCTCTCATAATCCAGCTCTCCCAGTATAGCCCTGCGCTCTCCATATAATACAGCTCTCCCAGTATAGCCCTGCGCTCTCAATATAATCCAGCTCTCTCAGTATAGCCCTGCGCTCTCATTATAATCCAGCTCTCTCAGTATAGCCCTGCGCTCTCCATATAATACAGCTCTCCCAGTATAGCCCTGCGCTCTCCATATAATACAGCTCTCCCAGTATAGCCCTGCGCTCTCCATATAATACAGCTCTTCCAGTATAGCCCTGCGCTCTCATTATAATCCAGCTCTTTCAGTATAGCCCTGCGCTCTCCATATAATCCAGCTCTCCCAGTATAGCCCTGCGCTCTCATAATCCAGCTCTCCCAGTATAGCCCTGCGCTCTCCATATAATACAGCTCTCCCAGTATAGCCCTGTGCTCTCCATATAATACAGCTCTCCCAGTATAGCCCTGCGCTCTCCATATAATACAGCTCTCCCAGTATAGCCCTGCGCTCTCCATATAATACAGCTCTACCAGTATAGCCCTGCGCTCTCCATATAATCCAGCTCTCCCAGTATAGCCCTGCGCTCTCCATATAATACAGCTCTCCCAGTATAGCCCTGCGCTCTCCATATAATACAGCTCTCCCAGTATAGCCCTGCGCTCTCCATATAATACAGCTCTCCCAGTATAGCCCTGCGCTCTCCATATAATACAGCTCTCCCAGTATAGCCCTGCGCTCTCCATATAATACAGCTCTCCCAGTATAGCCCTGCGCTCTCCATATAATACAGCTCTCCCAGTATAGCCCTGCGCTCTCATTATAATCCAGCTCTCCCAGTATAGCCCTGCGCTCTCCATATAATACAGCTCTCCCAGTATAGCCCTGCGCTCTCATTATAATCCAGCTCTCCCAGTATAGCCCTGCGCTCTCATTATAATCCAGCGCTTCCAGTATAGCCCTGCGCTGTAGCCCTGTACTCTCAATATAATCTTGCACTTCCAATATAGTCTTATGCCTCGTGCTGCAGTATTATTTGTAAGTAGTTGTGGGATGGCGTTTGAGACACCTGGTGGCCAACAGCCAGTATTACAGTTTGCCCGGCTGCCCTGTACACAGCCATTCTCTTTTCTGTATCAGATACTCCGGGCACAAGAACGCGAGCTATAAACTGGACAGCTGCCTCAGTGAGAAGGACACGCACGTGGTGAGCTGCTCCGAGGACGGCACCGTCTGCTTCTGGGACCTGGTGGAGGTGAGGACCCTCGTAGCAACATATTCAGGATTACAGGCGGCCACTGCTTGAAACCGTAACGTAGAAGTTCAGTCGAGGATTCTAAGTGATAAGTGAGAGACAACTGCATGAAGGATAATTCCTTGAAGTCTAAGATCTCATCAGAGGCTCCTGACAGCTGCGGATTATTATGAATGGGCTGTGGCCTCTCCTATGTCGGTCTAAGCAACTCTAGTTACACCCTACACAGATCACATCTGACTCTCCACAAGACATACAGTCATATGAAAAAGTTTGGGCACCCCTATTAATGTTAACCGTTTTTCTTTATAACAATTTGGGTTTTTGCTATTTCAGTTTCATATATCTAATAACTGATGGACTGAGTAATATTTCTGGATTGAAATGAGGTTTATTGTACTAACAGAAAATGTGCAATCCGCATTTAAACAAAATTTGACCGGTGCAAAAGTATGGGCACCTCAACATAAAAGTGACATTAATATTTTGTAGATCCTTCTTTTGCAAAAATCACAGCCTCTAGTCGCTTCCTGTAGTTTTTAATGAGTTCCTGGATCCTGGATGAAGGTAGATTTGACCATTCTTGTTTACAAAACAATTCCAGTTCAGTTAAGTTTGATGGTCGCCGAGCATGGACAGCCGCTTCACATCATCCCACAGATGTTCAATGATATTCAGGTCTGGGGACTGGGATGGCCATTCCAGAACATTGTAATTGTTCCTCTGCATGAATGCCTGAGTAGATTTGGAGCGGTGTTTTGGATCATTCTCTTGCTGAAATATCCATCCCCTGCGTAACTTCAACTTCGTCCCTGATTCTTGCACATTATTGTCAAGAATCTGCGGATACTGAGTTGAATCCATGCGACCCTCAACTTTAACAAGATTCCCGGTGCCGGCATTGGCCACACAGCCACAAAGCATGATGGAACCTCCACCAAATTTTACTGTGGGTAGCAAGTGCTTTTCTTTGAAGGCCGTGTTTTTTTGCCTCCATGCATAACGCCTTTTTGTATGACGAAACAACTCAATCTTTGTTTCATCAGTCCACAGGACCTTCTTCCAAAATGTAACTGGCTTGTCCAAATGTGCTTTTGCATACCTCAGGCGACTCTGTTTGTGGCGTGCTTGCAGAAACGGCTTCTTTCGCATCACTCTCCCATACAGCTTCTCCTTGTGCAACGTGCGCTGTATTGTTGACCGATGCACATTGACACCATCTGCAGCAAGATGAAGCTGCAGGTCTTTGGAGGTGGTCTGTGGATTGTCCTTGACTGTTCTCACCATTCTTCTTCTCTGCCTTTCTGATATTTTTCTTGGCCTGCCTCTTCTGGGCGTAACAAGAACTGTGCCTGTGTTCTTCCATTTCCTTACTATGTTCCTCACAGTGGAAACTGACCGTTTAAATCTCTGAGACAACTTTTTGTACCTTCCCCTGAACAACTATGTTGAATAATCTTTGTTTTCAGATCATTTGAGAGTTGTTTTGAGGAGCCAATGATGCCACTCTTCATAGGAGATTCAAATAGGAGAACAACTTGCAAGTGGCCACCTTAAATACCTTTTCTCATGATTGGATACACCTGCCTATGAAGTGCAAAGCTCAATGAGGTTACAAAACCAATTTAGTGCTTTAGTAAGTCAGAAAAAAAGTAGTTAGGAGTGTTAAAATCAAGAAATTGATAAGGGTGCCCATACTTTTGCACTGGTCAAATTTTGTTTAAATGCGGATTGCACATTTTCTGTTAGTACAATAAACCTCATTTCAATCCAGAAATATTACTCAGTCCATCAGTTATTAGATATATGAAACTGAAATAGCAAAAACCCAAATTGTTATAAAGAAAAAAGGTTAACATTAATAGGGGTGCCCAAACTTTTTCATATGACTGTAGATGCTGGGTATTACTCATACAAATACCTGCAATGAAAAGTTGTGACATAATAGGAGCAGTATTATAGTAGTTATATTCTTGTACATAGGGGGCAGTATTATAGTAGTTTATATTCTTGTACATAGGGGGCAGTATTATAGTAGTTATATTCTTGTACATAGGAGCAGTATTATAGTAGTTATATTCTTGTACATAGGGGCAGTATTATAGTAGTTATATTCTTGTACATAGGGGCAGTATTATAGTAGTTATATTCCTGTACATAGGGGCAGTATTATAGTAGTTATATTCTTGTACATAGGAGCAGTATTATAGTAGTTATATTCTTGTACATTGGGGCAGTATTATAGTAGTTATATTCTTGTACATAGGGGGCAGTATTATAGTAGTTATATTCTTGTACATAGGAGCAGTATTATAGTAGTTATATTCTTGTATATAGAGGACAGTATTATAGTAGTTATATTCTTGTACATAGGGGGCAGTATTATAGTAGTTATATTCTTGTATATAGAGGACAGTATTATAGTAGTTATATTCTTGTACATAGGGGCAGTATTTTAGTAGGTAAAAAGGGAGACGATAAGTCACTCGACATTGGACTTAGATCACCTGGACCATGATTAGGTCGCTTTAAAAATCAGATACAAAGTGAAATCCAGCTAAATGCTTTGAGTCACTATTTCTTCATGAAGACATTACTGTGGAGTAGAATAAGGATGCAAGCGACACATTTTTTGAAGCGTTTCGAGCTTCACAAACAGACACTAATAGTCATACAAGATTTTATTACACTGTGATGTTTTTATGAAGAAATAGTAAACCAAAGCTGTGAGCTGGATATGGAACGCTAGTTTCCTAATTTTTTTGGCGTTTAGTAGTTGTATTTTTGTACATAGAAGTATTATAATACTTATTCTTGTACATAGGGGGCAGTATTATAGTAGCTATATTCTTGTACACAGGGGGGCAGTATTATAGTAGTTATATTCTTGTACATAGGGGCAGTATTATAGTAGTTATATTCTTGTACATAGGGGGCAGTATTATAGTAGTTATATTCTTGTACATAGGGGGCAGTATTATAGTAGTTATATTCTTGTACATAGGGGCAGTATTATAGTAGTTATATTCTTGTACATAGGGGCAGTATTATAGTAGTTATATTCTTGTACATAGGGGCAGTATTATAGTAGTTATATTCTTGTACATACGAGCAGTATTATAGTAGTTATATTCTTGTACATAGGGGCAGTATTATAGTAGTTATATTCTTGTACATACGAGCAGTATTATAGTAGTTATATTCTTGTACATAGGGGCAGTATTATAGTAGTTATATTCTTGGACATAGGAGCAGTATTATAGTAGTAGTGTTGCGGCTCAGCGTCTGCTTCCGTCACCCGCCATCTCTTGTACCATGCAGGGATCTCTGACGCTCCGGCTCCCGGTCAGTAAAGGCGTTGTACAGTCCCTCTCCTATCATCCCACTGAGCCATGTCTGCTGACCGCCAGTGAGGGAGAAGTCCAGGTTTGGAGGGGCGAGGCCCCGGAGGACGGTGGCAGCGGATCACAGTGACTGTTTTTATTTAATTTTGTTCATAATAAATAAAGTCAGTGACATTTTGGAAACAATCCTTTATTCTTCCCTCCCCCGTTCCCCGCCCTCCTCCCACAGACACATAACTTAAATACATAATAACATTAGTTGCTGTATAACATTACAGCCCTGCTCATCATATTCTAGGACTACACCTCCCATACACTCCAGTCACCAGAGGGGGAGCGATGGGTGGCTGAATATTTTCCTACACAGGTATACATGTGCTGCGCGGACACAGCGCGGTATAGCTACACACGGTAACATGCGCTAATCTGACGCCTGGGTCATCTCTATGTCACTTCCGCGAGGCAGCAGAGGATGGAAGCTCAATACGACGGACGGATGGACAGCCAGGAGCGCAGCATGCAGCGTGCAAACCGGAACGGACACAGGTCTGTGCATCATCAGTCCTGCTCCTTCTCTCGACCGGATAAATCCGCGTGTCTCTGGGCAAATGTCTGTGCGACAAGCAAGGGGAAGACCAGGCTGGCATCAGCGTACACCTGCAGACGAACATTACAAGAATTATACCGCTCTATGGTGAAATCTTTAATCTATGAAATCATTAAATAGGTTCATGTACTTTCACTAATATAGGTGTAATAGGATAGCAGTTGTAGTGTTGTACACGGGGGGAGGCAGTATAAAAATCACATGCGGGGCGGTATTATATTAGTTGTATTCTTTTACATAGAAGGGGGCAGTATTAAGGTATGTGCGCACGCTGCGTTCTGTCAAGTACAGAAAAAAATGCACCATCTGGCAGACTGATGCATTTTTGACAGTGCGGTCCCACTCAGCTCTGCTACATCCCCATAGAGCATGGCTGGCTGCGAGACAGAACCGCGCAATCATAATGAACTTCATTGTCATCACGCGGCTCTGTCTGTGTGCTGCAGCCTGATTTGCGGTGACCGCAAGTCCCGAGTGACTAAAGTGAGCCGTGCAATCAGCGGTGCCATCACTCAGGTTACCCACAGCCAGCTGGAGTCCTCCACCCGAGACCGCAAATCACCTGAGTGAGAGCATCGCTGATTAAGCAGTTCACATCAGTCACTTGGGCAACTTGCTGTCACAGTTCGAGGATCCAGCAGTAGCCGCAGGTAACCTGAGTGACGTCACCGCTGATAGCGGAACTCACTTAAGTTGCTGCGTGGCGCTCACAAAGAGCGGTCGTGTTCTATGGCCACTCCTGTCAGCTTCATGTAGAAGAGCTGAAAGCATCGTGGGACCTCGTGTGAATTACCTGGAAGGCTGTTTGGGAATTAAAGTGGTGAAAGAGGGTGTTTTTTTTAAATTTCAAATAAAGTTTTTTTGGTGTTTATTTACTTTTCACTACAGTTTGGTATGAAAATTGGGGGGGACCACAAGCCGTTTTTTTTTTTTTTAATTACCGTATTTTTCACTTTATAAGACGCACCCCAAATTTAGAGTAAAAAAAAAATAAAGGTAATAAAAATGGGGTCCGTCTTAAACGCCAGTGTTGTCTTACCGGAGGGGGGCCGCAGTGGTGGTGAAGCGGGGTCACAGGAGGCAGAGGCTGTGCTGGCAGGCACGGCGGCAGGTCAGTAGCGGCAGCAACAGCAGGTGAGTGTCCCAGTGTCCGCGCTCCCGATTCAAATGATAGCGCCTGGAGTAACGCATGCGCAGATGGAGCTCTCATCCAAGGGCTCCATCTGAACACGCGCTGACTCCCAGAGCGGCGCGTGCGCAGATGGAGCTCTCATCCAAGGGCTCCATCTGCACACGTGCTGACTCCCAGAGCGGCGCGTGCACAGATGGAGCTCTCATCCAAGGGCTCCATCTGCACACGCGCTGACTCCCAGAGCGACGCATGCGCAGATGGAGCTCTCATCCAAGGGCTCCATCTGCACACGTGCTGACTCCCAGAGCGGCGCGTGCACAGATGGAGCTCTCATCCAAGGGCTCCATCTGCACACGCGCTGACTCCCAGAGCGGCGCATGCGCAGATGGAGCTCTCATCCAAGGGCTCCATCTGCACACGTGCTGACTCCCAGAGCGGCGCATGCGCAGATGGAGCTCTCATCCAAGGGCTCCATCTGCACACGTGCTGACTCCCAGAGCGGCGCGTGCACAGATGGAGCTCTCATCCAAGGGCTCCATCTGCACACGTGCTGACTCCCAGAGCGGCGCGTGCACAGATGGAGCTCTCATCCAAGGGCTCCATCTGCACACGCGCTGACTCCCAGAGCGGCGCATGCGCAGATGGAGCTCTCATCCAAGGGCTCCATCTGCACACGCGCTGACTCCTAGAGTGGTGTGTGCGCAGATGGAGCTCTCATTTAAGAGCTCCATCTGCACCCGCTCCCAGCGCCATCATTTGAAACTGGGACCGCGGAGACACTGGGAAACCTGCCGCACAGTCGCCCGCACTCAGAGTGGCAGCCAGCACCAACAGGCACCCGGCTGCCGCCTGCACGCAGGCACAGGCACCCGGCCATCCGATCGCCGCACAGACAGGCCCCCCAGGTAAAGCTATATTCGAATTTTAAGACACACCCCTCATTTTCCTCCCAAATTTTTGGGAGGAAAAGTGTGTTTAAATACAGTATTTTTCGGATTATTTTTATTGCACGATATAGACCCGCCCACTGGCGGCTGTGATTGGTTGCAGTGAGAAAGCTGTCACTCAGCGTGGGAGCTCGTCTGACTGCAACCAATCATAGGCGCCGGTGGGCGGGAGAAGCAGGAAATACGAGATGGAATAATGAGCGGCCGGCATTTTCAAAAGCAGAAGAAGCCGCCGGAGCAGTGTGGACGCCGTGCAGCGCCGCGCCCGTGATCGGTGAGTATGAAAGTGGGGGTGAGAAGGAGAGACGGACCAGCGTTTTGTTTGTCAAAAAAGCATGCAGAACGCAACAAAAATGCAGTGCAAGCGCACAGCTAAACATTTTGTTGAATTATGACACACCTCATTCATTTCTATGGGTGGAAAATGCAAGCAAAACGCACAAAAGAAGTGACACTCTGCTTTTTTAAACGCATTGATTTTATCAAATATTTGGCATCCAAAACGCTGCCTAAAGAAAAAAAAAAAAAAAGCACCGTGCTCATGGAATTTGCTACATTCTCAGACTTTGCTGGGGAAGCAGAACACATGCATTTTGACTATGACATGCTGCAGTTTTAAACGCAGCCAAAACGCAGGAAAAAACGCAATGTGTGCACACAGCCTTATATATAATATATAAATAGTTATTATAGTTATTCTTTTACACAGGCGGGGGTGGTATTACAGTAGTTCTTTCATATAAGAAGGGGCGGTATTATATTAGCTGTATTTTGTTACATAAAAGGGAACAGTGTTATAGTACTTGCATAATTTTACATAGGCGGGGGCGGTATTATAGTGTTTGATTCTTTTACATAGACGGGGGCGGTATTCTAGTCTTTAGTAACTTTTCTGTATAACACTACAGGCGAGGGTTTTATGTTGAGGGCAGTAGACATATTGCTCCTCTTTCATGAGGGTAGAATAGAGTCAAGTAACACGTCCTTACCTTAACCGGATTAGCATCCATTCGGATCTTTCCCCAGGACACCGCCTCGTCTGGTCTCGCTCCCGCGTCCGATCCATCAAATTCCTGGGCTGTGTTCACATAAACAGCATAATCTGCGCCATTTCTCTGCAGAAAAAGGAAAAAACATTAGGGATGATGGCGAGTTGCTGCTTGCGGAGTATAAGTCTCCACTACAGATAGAAAGCTCAGAACTTGCTTTTCCATCAATGGGTTTTGATCTAATAGATAAGAACTAGAACCCACTGACCCCAGAATCCCCCAGCTGGCCTCATACACACACACATTTTATATATATATATATATATATATATATATATAATATTTTCTAATAATGTAATTAGAAAATATATATTATAAAATATTATATATATATAAAAAATATTTTATAATAATATAATTATATATATATATATATATATATATATATATATATATATATATATTAGAAAAATATTATATACAGTGCCTACAAGTAGTATTCAACCCCCTGCAGATTTAGCAGGTTTGGTAAGATGCAAATAAGTTAGAGCCTGCAAACTTCAAACAAGAGCAGGATTTATTAACAGATGCATAAATCTTACAAACCAACAAGTTATGTTGCTCAGTTAAATTTTAATAAATTTTCAACATAAAAGTGTGGGTCAATTATTATTCAACCCCTAGGTTTAATATTTTGTGGAATAACCCTTGTTTGCAATTACAGCTAATAATCGTCTTTTATAAGACCTGATCAGGCCGGCACAGGTCTCTGGAGTTATCTTGGCCCACTCCTCCATGCAGATCTTCTCCAAGTTATCTAGGTTCTTTGGGTGTCTCATGTGGACTTTAATCTTGAGCTTCTTCCACAAGTTTTCAATTGGGTTAAGGTCAGGAGACTGACTAGGCCACTGCAACACCTTGATTTTTTCCGTTTGAACCAGGCCTTGGTTTTCTTGGCTGTGTGCTTTGGGTCGTTGTCTTGTTGGAAGATGAAATGACGACCCATCTTAAGATCCTTGATGGAGGAGTGGAGGTTCTTGGCCAAAATCTCCAGGTAGGCCGTGCTATCCAACTTCCTATGGATGCGGACCAGATGGCCAGGCCCCTTGGCTGAGAAACAGCCCCACAGCATGATGCTGCCACCACGCTTGACTGTAGGGATGGTATTCTTGGGGTCGTATGCAGTGCCATCCAGGCTCCAAACGTCACGTGTGTGGTTGGCACCAAAGATCTCGATCTTGGTCTCATCAGACCAGAGAACCTTGAACCAGTCTGTCTCAGAGTCCTCCAAGTGATCATGAGCAAACTGTAAACGAGCCTTGACATGACGCTTTGAAAGTAAAAGGTACCTTACGGGCTCGTCTGGAACGGAGACCATTGCGGTGGAGTACGTTACTTATGGTATTGACTGAAACCAATGTCCCCACTGCCATGAGATCTTCCCGGAGCCCCTTCCTTGTTGTCCTTGGGTTAGCCTTGACTCTTCGGACAAGCCTGGCCTCGGCACGGGTGGAAACCTTCAAAGGCTGTCCAGGCCGTGGAAGGCTAACAGTAGTTCCATAAGCCTTCCACTTCCGGATGATGCTCCCAACAGTGGAGACAGGTAGGCCCAACTCCTTGGAAAGGATTTTGTACCCCTTGCCAGCCTTGTGACCCTCCACGATCTTGTCTCTGATGGCCTTGGAACGCTCCTTTGTCTTTCCCATGTTGACCAAGTATGAGTGCTGTTCACAAGTTTGGGGAGGGTCTTAATTAGTCAGAAAAGGCTGGAAAAAGAGATAATTAATCCAAACATGTGAAGCTCATTGTTCTTTGTGCCTGAAATACTTTTTAATACTTTAGGGGAACCAAACAGAATTCTGGTGGTTTGAGGGGTTGAATAATAAATGACCCTCTGAATAAACTTTTCACAATTTAAAAAAAAAAAAAAAAAAGTAACATTCTTTTTTGCTGCATTTCACACTTCCAGGCTGATCTACAGTCCAAATGTCACAATGCCAAGTTAATTCCGAATGTGTAAACCTGCTAAATCTGCAGGGGGTTGAATACTACTTGTAGGCACTATATATATAATATTTTTTCTTAATATATATAAAATATATATATATCACATGCTCAGCTCTATGGGTGCCAGACTACACGTACCATAAGGTTGGCATTGCAGATGTGATGCTTCACCAGTCCTCCTCCCAAAATAATCATTCCCGTCTTCTTAGCAAACACCACCGAAGAATTCAGCCGCCGAATGTCTAAGAAAAAAACAGGAACAATGACCCTTACTGTAATATATATCAATATTCTAGGTTTAAAGGGGCAAGAGGAGCGCCCCCCCCAGGGTACTGCGCGCAGTACAGGTGATCTGTATCTGACCCTCCATAGACAGAATACAGACCACCATAAACAGCTCCAGGTGGTTCCTTGCCCCCTACCATGGGTACAATCAGGCTTGTGAGCGAGGTTATTAATGAGAATATCGGGAACGTCACCTTCAATAATGTCCAACTTCAACCCTGGGTTCTTGTAGGAGTGAAAATACAGCATGTCCCCCAATGATCCGTCTGTGAGGGCCGGGCTGTATACCGGAATATTGTTCTGCCAGAGAGAGAAAATCATCATCAGATAAGCGGGATATGGCTCCTCCCACTGGACTCCATGTCCTGTATCTCAGCCCTCCCGCCGCTCCGTAGGTTCCACACTGCACATCTCTCTTTTTCTAAGATTTACCTTTTGGGCCCAATAATATACAGAATCGGGGTGATTAATTTCCTTTCCTAGTCGGGCGATCATCTGAGACGGTGTCCACTTAGTTCCCTGCAGAGAAGCATGTTAATGAGCTGAAGGTATAGATCCAGGATCCCTCCCCGCCCCGGAGTCCATCCTGCCCTCACCTCCGTGTCTTGTTCTAGCACCATCTGATCTAGTATCGGCGTTATCCATTCCTCGAACAGGCAGTAATTATTATTAGGAACCAGGAGATTACCGATCCTGTGAGAAATTGGGTACAAGGTCAGTAATGGCGGGGTGAACCCCGAATCTGCCCCTGTTTGATGCACACTCACCTATTGATGCCCTTTGGCCTCAGCTCTGCCCCTTTCAGGCTGAAGTCTCCTAGATATGTAGGTGCGAGACATTTGATCAAGTCCTCCTCTATCCCACCAGCGGTGGTGACAATAATATCCACCTGGACAGAAAACGGACCGTCATATATACATATATATATACACATGCATACAGTATTTAGATACGGATGTGTCCATGCGCTCACCATCTTGTGCTCCGCCAGGTACCGGATAGTCTCCCGGACCCCCGAGCTGATCAGGTTGGAGGTGTACCCCAGTAAGATGATGCATCCGCCAGGGGAGGACAGCTTAGTGTCAATCTGTACGAAGAAACAAAAAATTGTAATAAATGCCAGTTATCCCTGCGCTCTCTACTTCCTGGTCCCGCCTCTACACACAGGAAATGCTGCTCAGCCAATAAGTGGAGGAGGCGCGTCCCAGCTGCAGCCACTGATTGGCAGAGCAGGCATTTCCTGTGTGTGGAGTTGGGGACAGAAAGTAGAAACAAATGGCGGGGAATCGGGGAGGTCAGTATTGATCTGCTGATCACAGACTCCTTCCAGCATTGTGAACACGTTGCAGGGTTTGGAAGACGTTACATTAAGTATTTGTGAGGATGCATGCTGATGGGTGGCATTCATTTTTTTTACGAATATTTTCCGCATTGTTTTTCCTGCCAGCAATGCATCTTTTGCAGAAAAATCTGCTGCAAATACTAAACCTGTGCACATGGCCACTGGGTCATGAGATGTCGCAGCTATACATTTGGATGCATCTGATGTCAGGGGAGGCCCGGGGTCATGACGCTTCAGACACTCACCATGTTGTTGACCTCCCGCACCGCCTGCCCATAGTGTGTGGCCTGAAATCCGGTTGTCAGGTAACTCTGCAGCAAGGCCTCGTAGTTCACCCCACGATTAAAATCGTATCCGCGGATCTGGGGAGTTCCTTCTGGCAGGGAGTCGCTGGGCATTAGCACCGCCCCTTTGGCATCTTTGGGCAGCTCCTCAGCCATGGTGGTGATCTGGGCCTGAGATGAAGGGGAAAAACACAAGATGTCTGATAACGACGCTCCACCCCAGAGCTGAAAGCAGAATGCAGCACAAATCTCCAGATGGGAGGTTTCAGGGATCAGTACTGAAATGTCAGCGCTCAATGTCCCTGTACACACTTCACATGTATATATAATATACTAGCTGTAGTACCCGGCGTTGCCCGTGATAGTAACTGTCTCTCTGTCTCTCTCCCAGTCTCTCTGTTTGTCGCTGTCTGTCTGTTTCTATCTCTCTGTATTTGCATCAGTCTATCTGTCTCAATCTCTGTATCTGTCTGTCTCTCTCCGTCTCTTTGCCCGGGCTGTCTCTTTGCCCGGGCTGTCTCTTTGCCCGGGCTGTCTTTTGGGCATCTGTCTCTTTGCCCGGGCTGTCTTTTGGGCATCTGTCTCTTTGCCCGGGCTGTCTCTTTGCCCGGGCTGTCTTTTGGGCATCTGTCTCTTTGCCCGGCTGTCTCTTTTCAGGGCTGTCTCTTTGCCTGGTCTGTCTTTCTATGTCTGTCTGTCTTTTTCTGTCTCTCTCTATCCTATCTTATACTAACAGTTTATTTTGTTCCTATAGCAACCACTGACAGTTGCTATTTATAGCCTACTATAGCTCCCAGCTACATTCAGTTTAATGGCTGTAGTATTTTGTAACGTAACTGGAAAGCGCGGGGTTAAATTTTCCCGCCCAAACATAGTCTATGACGTTCCCTGAGTCACATGGAGTGTCTGTGCAAAATTTCGTGATTGTAAATGCGACGGTGCGGATTCCTTTAGCGGACATCCATACACACACACACACATATATACACACACACACACATACATACACTGAGCTTTATATATTAGATACACACATCACATATATATCACAGATTCATACATATCACACAGTATACATATACCACAGTATATACACACATACAGTATATACATGCAACAGATGCACACAGTATATACACACATACAGTATATACATGCAACAGATGCACACAGTATATACACACATACAGTATATACATGCAACAGATGCACACAGTATATACACACAACACAATGCACACACAATATATACACACTACCCATACAGAATACACACACATCACACAGTATATACACACATACAGTATATACATGCAACAGATGCACACAGTATATACACACATACAGTATCTAGTATTAGGGTCTTCTGAATATGGATGGAGTGTTTTAATACCATGTGAAAATAAAGAAAGAAATTATTTTATGCTGGATGTGCCGATATCCTTTCCTTCTATTCAAGTAATAGTCCACCTGGCGGACTTCATATCGTTGCACTCCATGGATGTATGGTGACCTATTCCATTGGGCGTGTCAAGCTTTCCTCCACTTCGTCTGTTGTTGTACACATACAGTATATACACGCAACACAATGCACACACAGTATATACACACTACCCATACAGAATACACACACATCACACAACACAGATATATTACACACACCCACATCTCACACAGACATATATACACCACACATACCGTATATACATCGTATATACATACAGTCTATAGACACACAGTATACAAATCAAATACCGTATATACACAGTTTACACATCACATACATACAGTATATACAAACAGTATATACACACACATAGTATATACATCACATATACATACACACAGGATATACATACATTAATTATACTCACAGTATATACATCACATACACACAGTATATACATACAATATATATTTATACACACATACAGAAAACACAAAGTATAAACATCACATATACACACAGTATATACAGTGTATATATATATATATACACACACACACATACATTAATTATACACAGTATATACATACAGTATATATACACACATACAGTATACACACAAAGTATATACATCACATATACATACAGTATATACATCACATACACACAGAATATACATACAGTATATACATCACATACACACAGTATATACATACAGTATATACAGTATATACATCACATACACACAGTATATACATACAGTATATACATACAGTATATACATCACATACACACAGTATATACATACAGTATATACATACAGTATATACATCACATACACACAGTATATACATACAGTATATACAGTATATACATCACATACACACAGTATATACACACAGTATATACAGTATATACATCACATACACACAGTATATACACACAGTATATACATACAGTATATACATCACATACACACAGTATATACATACAGTATATACATCACATACACACAGTATATACACACAGTATATACATACAGTATATACATCACATACACAGTATATACACACAGTATATACATCACATACACACAGTATATACACACAGTATATACATACAGTATATACATCACATACACACAGTATATACATACAGTATATACATCACATACACACAGTATATACATACAGTATATACATCACATACACACAGTATATACAGTATATACATCACATACACACAGTATATACATACAGTATATACATCACATACACACAGTATATACATACAGTATATACATCACATACACACAGTATATACATACAGTATATACATCACATACACACAGTATATACACACATTATATACATACAGTATATACATCACATACACACAGTATATACACACAGTATATACATCACATACACACAGTATATACAGTATATACATCACATACACACAGTATATACATACAGTATATACATCACATACACACAGTATATACATACAGTATATACATCACATACACACAGTATATACACACATTATATACATACAGTATATACATCACATACACACAGTATATACACACATTATATACACACAGTATATACATCACATACACACAGTATATACACACATTATATACACACAGTATATACATCACATACACACAGTATATACATCACATACACACAGTATATACATACAGTATATACATCACATACACACAGTATATACATACAGTATATACATCACATACACACAGTATATACATACAGTATATACATCACATACACACAGTATATACATACAGTATATACATCACATACACACAGTATATACATCACATACACACAGTATATACATACAGTATATACATCACATACACACAGTATATACATACAGTATATACATCACATACACACAGTATATACATACAGTATATACATCACATACACACAGTATATACATACAGTATATACATCACATACACACAGTATATACATACAGTATATACATCACATACACACAGTATATACACACATTATATACATACAGTATATACATCACATACACACAGTATATACACACATTATATACACACAGTATATACATCACATACACACAGTATATACAGTATATACATCACATACACACAGTATATACATACAGTATATACATCACATACACACAGTATATACAGTATATACATCACATACACACAGTATATACATACAGTATATACATCACATACACACAGTATATACATACAGTATATACATCACATACACACAGTATATACATACAGTATATACATCACATACACACAGTATATACATACAGTATATACATCACATACACACAGTATATACATACAGTATATACAGTATACACATCACATACACACAGTATATACATCACATACACACACCGTATGCACATCACTTACGTCCATCGCACTGAGCCGCTCGCATGTCTCGCTCTCCTCGGTACGGATTACGGAAGCCGGTGAGGCCGCGCGGGCCAATGGGCGGAGCTAGTACAGATCGGCGCTGTAAGATTCGACGAAATCAGGTAACCACGCCCTGGATTAGCCGGGTAACACCAGGGGGCGGAGCTTACCTAGTTTCCGGCTCTCTAGCTCCTACTTGTTGCCCGGCAACCACTCTATGGTCCCGCGGTGAGGAGTGCGCTCCCTGCTGCCGCACTCTTGTCCACTTGCACCTGGTGGTGCGGAGCTGAGGGCAGCACATAGGGGGGCCGCTGCCCAGATACTGTGGGGCACAAGTCTTATCCCCTAATCTCGTGGTGCCAGGTACAGGCAAAAGTCCCATGATGTCTATGGAGCGGCCACTGGTGAGACTCACCATTCAGCAGCACTGCCAGCACCGGTGCCCGTATATTGCTGCCATGAATGTGAGGGCATGGTTGCTATGGGCAACACGAGGAGCCATAAGTGCCCGGCCCTGCACCATCTCCCACATAGGCACTGTACACCCCGGCATTGCCAATGCAATGATTAATCACATTAAGTTTGTGCACCCTTCAAAATTCTCCACATCTATAAATTTGACCTAAAATAACATCAGATTTTCACACAAGTCCTAAAAGTAAAGAACTAAGTTGCCTCACAAATATTAGAGGGAAATGATCCAATATCACGTGTCTGAGCCAAAAGTATGTGAACCCTTAGGATAAAAGGCGATTGAAAACACCAGACTAATTTCACCATCCATGCAGTGCTGTACCGTCAACGGCGGCAGACCACGCGGGGGTCCATCAGTCAGGGGAGGAACCAGGGCCAGCGCCGGCACCAGGCCTCCTGCCCACATCGCACTGTCAATTGTATCAACATCGCGGGAGACCCTGAAAGAAGAGGGATGGACCAAAGTCTGATCAAGAGTATCACAAGACGAGCAAAGGAGCTTTCTGAAGACTAGAAAAGGTGCCAAAACCATTTGCAAAGAGTTTGGACTCCCACAGTCCATAGTCAAATTATATAAAAATGGAGAACGTTCAAGACTATTATTACCTTACCGAGGAGTGGAGTGGTCAACCCACAAAGATCACTCCAAGAGCAAGGCATATAATAGTAAAGGAACCCAAGGTTACCTCTAAGCAACTAAAGGCCTTTCTCACATTTCCTAATGTTCACAAGTCCACTATCAAGAGGTCCGTGAACAACAAGAGTGTTCATGGCAGGACTGAAGGAGGAAGCCACTGCTCTCCTAAAAGAACATTGCTGAATGAGCAAAGAGTGTCCTGGGACACATCTATTCGCCACCAATATACTTTTACAGGGCAGGGAATGGAGGGCAATGTGCAAGAGATAAGGGAATCAATCCATTCATCACAGTGAAAAGAAAAGGGGTGGTCATCAGGTTCCTCAAACAAGGGGTGGGACAGAGCTCAATTGAGGCTCCGGGTGATAACTAGGGTGGCAGTGCAAGTGGGATCCAGGAGCAAAAGGAGCTGTCTTTGAGCTTCAGTAAATGAAGGCCACCAATCCCTGACGTTTGCTGTGGCCTTCTGGCCCTGAGGATTGGGTACTGACTTGAAATTCCCCATACATCCCAACCTTGTGCATTTCATTTTGCACTTGCATCAGGAAAGTCACATACTCAGGATTGAAAAAATGTGACAGCAAAGGTTAGGACGTAGGGAAGTATCTGAACTGATCTTTGAGGGAGCATTTAAGATTGGTTAGATGCGGGTAATATAATAATAATTATTATTTCAATAGCGCCAACATAGTCCGCAGCAATATATGACTCGGGGTACTTGTACAAACACTATGAGACTTTACAGACGAACATATAGTTCAATGTATTCCAAGAGGAGTGGGGGCCGACTTCGCAAGCTCATAGTCTATGAGGAAATAGGGGTAACACCAAAGGTTACAAAAAAAGAAAAATGGTTCAGCTATCAGTATAGTAAATAGAGGCATTAAAATAACGCCGGATGAACTGGTCACCAGCCAGGACTTCTACAGTAGAGGTACAAAGAGCTACCGAGTGTTACGAGGGTACCATGACGGAGAGTGGTCCCTTCTATTTCTGGCGTCAGGAGATCACAGCGCAGGGCTTCATACACAATTGCTCAGGTTAATACTGTTGGCTGTACAGATTCTTCTTTTTCCAGCTCTGCTAGGGTTAAGTAGATCCTCTGGTCTCCCGAACTCTAAATGAAAGTTATAGTCAGCTGTTATCTATTGCTAATTAGCTCTGCTATAAAGACTTCCCTCCTAGCTTAGGTAATTGCTGGTGATAGTTTCTGCTTAGCTTGCCTCTAGAGCAGACCTGGGCAATGGGCGGCCCGCGGGCCACATCCGGCCCGCCTGCTCTCTGTGACCGGCCCGGCCGTCTTCAGCCGGTGCAGTGGAGCCGGGCTGCAGCATGCCGAGTAGGGAGAGATCCTGTGCAGGTCCGCACAGTCAGTGCAGGAGAAGGAGCAGCACAGCAGAGCAGACGGAATAATTCATCTTCCAGGACCTGCGATGATGTCACGCCCATGTGACTGTGTGGGAGGAGACAGGATTGCCGGGGAGAAAGCAAGACATGCTGAATGCTGAAGGAGATGTGGACACATGATGACTGGTAATAAGAAAAGAGGGGACATGAGGGGGAGGGGGGCTGCAGGGTGAGTGCATATGAGGGAAGATGGAGCTGCAGGGTGAGTGGCATATGAGGGCTGCAGACTGACAAAAGGATGTGAAGGGGTGCAGAGTGTTTGAGAGGGGTAAGTTGGGGGTACAGGCAGGGTGAGATATGTGGGCAGGGTGTGTGACATATGGGGGTGTAGTGTGTGTGATATGGGGGTGCAGGCTGTATGGGGTGTAGTGTGTGTGATATGGGGGTGCAGGTGTAGTATATTACAGGTGTGCTATATGGAGGTGTAGTATATTACAGGTGTGCTATATTGAGGTGTAGTATATTACAGGTGTGCTATATTGAGGTGTAGTATATTACAGGTGTGCTATATGGAGGTGTAGTATATTACAGGTGTGCTATATTGAGGTGTAGTATATTACAGGTGTGCTATATGGAGGTGTAGTATATTACAGGTGTGCTATATAGGGGTGTAGTGATGTAGTATATTACAGGTGTGCTATATGGAGGTGTAGTATATTACAGGTGTGCTATATTGAGGTGTAGTATATTACAGGTGTACTATATGGAGGTGTAGTATATTACAGGTGTGCTATATTGAGGTGTAGTATATTACAGGTGTATATAGGGGTGTAGTGATGTAGTATATTACAGGTGTACTATATGGGATGTAGTGATGTAGTATATTACAGGTGTGCTATATGGAGGTGTAGTATATTACAGGTGTAGTATATGGGGTGTAATGATGTAGTATATCGGAGGTGTATTATATAGTGGTGTAGTATAATACAGGTGTATATGGGGGTGTAGTATATTACAGGTATATGGAGGGAGTGTAGTATAATACAGGTATAGTATATAGGGGTGTAGTGATGTAGTTTATTACAGGTGTAGTATATGGAGGGGGTGTAGTGATGTAGTATAATACAGGTGTAGTATATGGAGGGGGTGTAGTGATGTAGTATAATACAGGTGTAGTATATGGGGGGTGTAGTGATGTAGTTTATTACAGGTGTAGTATATGGAGGGGGTGTAGTGATGTAGTATATGGGGGGTGTAGTGGTGTATTTTATTACAGGTGTAGTATATGGAGGGGGTGTAGTGATGTAGTATAATACAGGTCTAGTATATGGGGGGTGTAGTGATGTAGTTTATTACAGGTGTAGTATCTGGAGGGGGTGTAGTGATGTAGTATAATACAGGTGTAGTATATGGAGGGGGTGTAGTGATGTAGTATAATACAGGTGTAGTATATGGAGGGGGTGTAGTGATGTAGTATAATACAGGTGTAGTATATGGAGGGGGTGTAGTGATGTAGTATAATACAGGTGTAGTATATGGAGGGGGTGTAGTGATGTAGTATAATACAGGTGTATTATATGGAGGGGGTGTAGTGATGTAGTTTATTACAGGTGTAGTATATGGAGGGGGTGTAGTGATGTAGTATAATACAGGTGTAGTATATGGAGGGGGTGTAGTGATGTAGTATAATACAGGTGTAGTATATGGAGGGGGTGTAGTGATGTAGTATAATACAGGTGTAGTATATGGGGGGTGTAGTGATGTAGTTTATTACAGGTGTAGTATATGGAGGGGGTGTAGTGATGTAGTATATTGGGTAGAACTGAGGTAATTATATTAGTCCGGCCCTCTAAACCAATCCCAATTTCTCATGCGGCCCCATGGGAAAATTAATTGCCCACCCCTGCTCTAGAGGGAATCTATGAGCTGTGGACTATTAGGCTATGTGCGCACGTTGCGTAATTACATGCAGTTACGCTGCGCTTTGTAGCGCAGCGTAACTGCATGCGTCCTGCGTCCCCTGCATAATCTATGGAGATTGTGCAGGAGACGTGCGCACGTGGCGTCTTAGAGCACAGCGCTTTGGCTGCTGCCCGAAGCGCGCGTTCTAAGAAGTGACATGTCACTTCTTCCGTGCGCTATGCCTGCAGCCCCTGCTCTGTCTATGGCAGGAGCTGCAGTCAGAGCGCGTGGAATCAGCTTTTTTTTTTCACTACGGATATTTTCTGCAGCGATTTGAAGCGCACGTGTGCTGTTCAGATCTCTGCAGAAATTTCTGCAGTGACTGTACGCAACGTGCGCACATAGCCTTAGGAAGACTTTCAGAGATCATTTGCTGTGTGAAAGTTGTGTTGAGTTTTTCCCTTCCTTTGTCCTTTTTGGTTTTGCCCCTCTGGTCCGTTCCTCATTATTACCTCTTGTTGTTTGGAGTATTGTATGATTACTGTTTATTTTACCCTTGTCTGTCTAAATCCTCTATGTGTCTATAACCTAGAGTGGGAATAGTGTTCCCGCTGACCTGCTCACTATACAGGGCTGAGTCCAGGGAAAGACAGGGATAGGCACGTGATCGGCGACAGGGTGTAAGAACCTGTATAGGGACGTTAGGGAGTGCAGGGATCAGTCTCAGGTGAGTTTAGGAGGTGACCCTTCTCCCCTTTTCCTAGCCCCAGGGTCCATCATTGTATCATGTACCCTGTGTGTTGCAGCACTTGCCAGGGGTTCCTGTGTACCTTGCGTAACCCCAGTAGTCACTGCGTGACACCGACTGAAGGGAAGAGAAAACGGGATAATTAAATGAGTGAGGTACGGTGATAGCCCTATCCACAGAAATGTGTTTTTAGGGGGTGCTTGAAACTGTAGATCCTGGGAACAAACCAGATTGTTAGGGCTAGTGCATTCCAGAAAACTAGTGCAGCACGAGAGAAGCCCTATAAACGAGAGTGTAATTGGATTAAGGAGGATGTTAGTCTTAGGTCATTAGCGGAACAGTGGTAGGGTGATAGACATAGATGAGGGAGCAGATGTAGGATGGTGTAGAACTGTGGAGAACTTTGTGGGTGAGAGTGATAAGTTCATATTGGACTCTAGCGGATGGACAACCAGTGCAATGACTGGCACAGGGAAGAGGCATCGGTGCAGCGGCTGAAGAGGGATATTATTCTGGCTGCTGCACTCAGGATGGATTGGAGAGGGGAGAGTTTAGTGAGAGGGAGACCAATCAGTAGAGAGTTGCAATAAATCCAGATGGGAATGACAGCCGTAAGAGTTTTTGCAGGGTGAAAGGTAAGAAAGAATCGAATTCTAGAGATGATTTTGAGGTGCAGGTGACATGAGCGAGAGATCGAATGTAGGGAGTGAAGGAGAGATCTGAGTCAAATATAACCCAAGGCAGCGGGTGTGCTGCTGGGGCGTAATGGTACAACCATAAACCGAAATGGTAATTTCAGGTTTCAGTAGGTTAGTCGAGGGAGGAAACACGAAAAGTTCAGTTTTTGACAGATTCAGTTTCAGATAGAGGGAGGACATGATGTTGCAGACAGCAGATGGTATTTTGTAATAGTGCAGAAGTGTATTATTGGGCATCACCAGCATACAGATGATACTGGAAACCAAATCTACTGATGGTTTGTCCAATAGATGCAGTGAATAGCGAGGAGGGGGCCTAGGACTGACCCCTGAGGAACCCCGACAGAGAGGGGGAGATCAGCCGGCAAAAGATACAGTGAATGCATGGCCAGAGATATAGGAGGAGAACCAGGAGAGAGTGTAGCATGGTGAGGAGGAGCTGGTGATCCACAGTGTGGAATGAAGCAGAGCGATCCAGGAGATTCAGCAGGGAGCAGCGACCATTAGATTTAGGGATAGCTAATTAGAAAGGGCTGACTAGGTCAAAAACTGACCAGATGGAGAATACCTGGTGAAGGAGGTAAGAAATGGCGGGCTGGGTTCTTCCTTTATACAGAAGGCTGGATTTCATTGATGAAGTTTTAGAGAAGGCCATACAAATGGTAGCAGCAGGACGCCACATCATGGTGATAGACTCTCAATCACTGGTGCATTTGTGGCGCCCCTGAGGCTTCAGTCGCCACAGAGGTACTGCACCTCATGCAGAGATGTGGTGCTCCATCCTGGGTAAGGCAGAGGTCATTCACCGGTATGCACACAAAACACACAACACTCTAAATTAGTAGCTCCCCACCGGGTCAGGGTTAGGGCTTGTTCCATTAATGCTATGTATAGCCACCACTGGTGATGGTACCTCCTTCCCCCTAATCCAAAAGAGCCTGAGGATGGAGTCTAGTTAGTTGGAGACACTGTAGTGTCAGGGAGTCTAGAAGGAGCAGCAGTGGAGGAGTGAAGACCTGTGGTCTGGAGCTGGTGCAGCTCGACCCAGGCACAAGACAGAAAGGGTCCTAGAGCCCACTGGAAGTGCACCATATTCCCGTGGCCTCGTTCTACATACGACTGTGACGCCCTGGGCAAGCCAGGGGTCACAGGTAATGACATCACCACACCCTACACCCCGGTCAGGTACACCAAGGCTAAACCTAAAAATCCTTGTTGCCTTCCTCCAGGGGCTGATGTCCACACCAGGGGGTGGAGCCAGGCGGTTGGTCTCCACCCACCAAGGAGTTCACAGTCCTGGAGGCGGGAAAACCAGGCAGTTAGAGTTTGGAGGAGAAAGTGAGAGGAGCTGAGGAGTAGTGCAGTGAGAGTAGTGACAGAGGAAAGTGACAGTTTGAAAGCCTGAAGTTGGTCCGGGTGTGTGCCCCGGACCGAGACAGCAAGGTTAGCAGACGGCGGTGACCGTCTGCAGTGGAGGCTGATCGGAGTTGCCGTAAGGACCGCGGACGGGTGGTGGCCCGGCGGTACCGGACCGGTACACAAGGAGAAGCCAGCACCATTGGCAGGGGCCTTTCGGATCCCGGCAAGGCTAGGAGTCGCCGTGAATTTGCCAAATCCGTCAGTGAAGGGGACCTCCTGGATCTCCAAACAACTAAGTCCCGATTGAAGGCAACAGTCCAACCGTATGAGAGAGACACCGCCACCGCCAAGGCACCAGTTTCTCAGGGCCAGCGCCTGCGGGCAAAGAGGGGCTCCTCCGGCCCATATCCAGGTCGGGGAGCGGGTTACCGGTGGGAACCCATCGCTACCAACATTGACTTAGGTGCAGGAAAAGAGACAGTCACCGCTAACTACCGGGGAAAAGCAATAGCAGCCGTCCGTGGGAACCGTCTTTCCAGCCGTGTGTTTTACCGAGAACTGTGTCACCGTCTCAGGCTGAGTGAGTACCACTGTACCCCCGCGACCCTGCACCTCACCAAGCCCTGCACCGGCCCTGCCATCCCTCATCCTTCACCTCATCACTCGGCCCCGGGACAACCACCCCCTACCCACGGAGGGGAGAACTAACAACTTTGCTGCTCCCTGTCACCGCTCCCGGGATCCCCATACAGAGCAGCGGTGGTGCTATCAAAGATCACTACAACCGTGGGTGGCGTCACGGACAATAAACAATCCCAAAAACCAATCCCCTTTCACTCACGGGCGAGGAGCGCCGCTCGAGTCCCCGGGATCCGGCCCATCGCTCGAGCCACCGAGCAGCAGCAGGCCGCAGCAGCAGCGGCGGCCGGACCCGAGCAGTAGGGAGAGCGCTGCGTCCCCTCCTCCGCCCGCGACAACTTGGCGTCACGAACAGGATCTTACCGCTCTGCCGTTGGGTAGAGGTGCACCTTGTTACCGCCGGAGGTATCCGGCCAGAAAATTTCAGAAGCCGCCATCTTTGGCGCGAAAAGTTCCTGCTCGAGCGTCTTCTCGAGTAGTGGAGGCGCGAAGGCCAAAACCCCGCCCCGATAGAGGAGGGGCCGGAAAGAGGCTAAGGGGGACACGGATGGAGGAATGGCGGCGTCCTCGAATTGGAGCGCGGGGATACCCGCTACCGGGGCATCCAAGCTCTGGGGAAAAAGAGGAGGAGTAGCCTTTGAAGAATGCAGCCCGGGTGAGCTACCCGCCGGGACCGCTGAGTGGCTGGAGCGGGAATTGGGTCGGTTCTGTGTGAAAGTGAGGGCGCAGAGCCTGCAGCAGTTGATGGATTGGAAGGTGGAGATGCGCAAAATGGTTGCCGTAGTGGGGGCCCGTGAGCAAGGGGCCGCTGCAGCCGTGCCACGTCGCGATCAGTCCACCCAAACCCCAGAACAAGCCCTGAGTGAGTGGGAGACGGACATCAGCGTCGCGGCCGGGGGTCCGGAGAGAATGCCGCTGATGGAAGAAGAGGTCCCAAGTATGTTGCCTCCGCCGCCGTTCCTAACGGCTATCCGTGGTACGGGGTTGAATTGCCGATGGAGGGAGAACCCCATGTACCGTTCGCTCCCTGAGTGGGCCGACCCCCTGCGGTGGTAGCCGCCTCAAGGGCAGCGGAGCACCGTTGCCACAGTCCCCGTTGGGACCACTTGTGTGTGTTTAAAGTTTAACCCCTTCAGCCCCCGGGCACTTTCCGTTTTTGCGTTTTTGTTTTTTGCTCCCCTTCTTCCGAGAGGCGTAACTTTTTTATTTTTCCATCAATCTTGCCATATGAGGACTTGTTTTTTGCGGGACGAGTTGTACTTTTAAATGAAACCATAAGTTTTACCATATAGTGTACTGGAAAACGGCAAAAAAATTCCAAGTGCGGAAAAATTGCAAAAAAAGTGGGATTGTACAATAGTTTTTGGGATATTTTATTCACCGTGTTCACTATATGGTAAAACTGATGTGTGGGTATGATGCCTCAGGTCGGTGCGAGTTTATAGACACCAAACATGTATAGGTTTACTTGTATCTAAGGGGTTAAAAAAAATTCACAAGCTTGTCCGAAAAACGTGGCGCACGTTTTGCGTCATTTTCCAAAACCCGTAGCGTTCTCATTTTTCAGGATCTGAGGCTCAGTGATGGCTTATTTTTTGTGTCTTGACCTGACGTTCTTAACGGTACCATTTTTGCGCAGATGCTACGTTTTGATCGCCTGTTATTGCATTTTGCGCAAAATTTGCGGCGACCAAAAAACGTAATTTTGGCGTTTGGAATTTTTTGCCGCTACGCCGTTTACTGATCAGATTCATTGATTTTATATTTTGATAGATCGGGCATTTCTGAACGCGGCGATACCAAATATGTGTGTATTTTTTTATTTTTTTAACCCTTTAATTTTCAATGGGGTGAAAGGGGGGTGATTTGAACTTTTAGGTTTTTTTATTTTTTTTAATTTTTTAAAACTTTTTTTTTTACTTTTTTTTTTATTTTACTAGTCCCCCTAGGGGGCTATTGCGATCAGCAATCCGATCGCTTTGCACAATCTGCAGGTCTCAGCTACTGAGCTGAGAACTGCAGATTTGCTGCTTCACTTTCAATGCCGGCTGTATTCCGGCATTGAGAGGAAGTGACTCATGTTAGCCACAGGCGTCATCACATGACCCTGTGCTACCATGGCAACCGCCGAAAGTCACGTGATCATGTCACGTGACTTCCGGCGGGGGCGGGGTAAGTCACTGTCATGGCGGCGCCCATATACATATCGCTGCCAAGACTTTGGCAGCGAAATGTAAGGGGTTAATGGCCGCGGGTGGAAGCGATTCCACCCGCGGCTAGCAGGCACACATATCAGCTGTTGATAACAGCTGATATGTGCGCGTCTCGCCGCCGCCCGCCGGCGGCAGGGGGCGGGGCTTACCGGGACACGATCCATGACGTATCTAGTACGTCATGGGTCGTTAAGGGGTTAAAAGTTTTGAATGAGAAAAATGAAAATGATCAACCGAGGAAGTAATCTGATTGTCTACAACCGTGATTTGGAACCGGCCGTTGCCGGCATTGTTGTCCCCGTGGGGACCATCCACAGTTTTTACATAGAAACTTCTATGAACAGGCCCGAGAACTTGCAGGGCAACCACAAACGTTAAGTGGGATGTAAATAAAAATGTTTTTTTGCAGTTAACCGTTAACGCCTCCGGAGAGGCAGGTTGGAGGGAGGGCCCGCAGTGGAGCAGGCTGGGGCCCAGCCACCAACGGAACCGGTGGCTACCCTCTGGAGGGGAAGGACAGATCCCGCTCGGGTAGCTTGGTTCAGGACTGGGGTCAAGGGGTGCTGCCTGTTTCTTAGGGGCAGCATCAGGGCCAGGTTACTTGGGTGGGAGAGAGCGGCAGCAGCAACCGTTAAAACCGTTACCGTAACGTTTAAGTAAAGTGCCTCCCGTTGTTGGATGAAGTTATTATCATTGTATTATGTTTTTATCTTTTTTCAGAAAAATAAAACCGGTGTTGGACGGGCAGCCCGCGGACGGTCTGCATTTTGCTAAGGGGGAATGTGACGCCCTGGGCAAGCCAGGGGTCACAGGTAATGACATCACCACACCCTACACCCCGGTCAGGTACACCAAGGCTAAACCTAAAAATCCTTGTTGCCTTCCTCCAGGGGCTGATGTCCACACCAGGGGGTGGAGCCAGGCAGTTGGTCTCCATCCACCAAGGAGTTCACAGTCCTGGATGCGGGAAAACCAGGCAGTTAGAGTTTGGAGGAGAAAGTGAGAGGAGCTGAGGAGTAGTGCAGTGAGAGTAGTGACAGAGGAAAGTGACAGTTTGAAAGCCTGAAGTTGGTCCGGGTGTGTGCCCCGGACCGAGACAGCAAGGATAGCAGACGGAGGTGACCGTCTGCAGTGGAGGCTGATCGGAGTTGCCGTAAGGACCGCGGACGGGTGGTGGCCCGGCGGTACCGGACCGGTACACAAGGAGAAGCCAGCACCATTGGCAGGGGCCTTTCGGATCCCGGCAAGGCTAGGAGTCGCCGTGAATTTGCCAAATCCGTCAGTGAAGGGGACCTCCTGGGTCTCCAAACAACTAAGTCCCGATTGAAGGCAACAGTCCAACCGTATGAGAGAGACACCGCCACCGCCAAGGCACCAGTTTCTCAGGGCCAGCGCCTGCGGGCAAAGAGGGGCTCCTCCGGCCCATATCCAGGTCGGGGAGCGGGTTACCGGTGGGAACCCATCGCTACCAACATTGACTTAGGTGCAGGAAAAGAGACAGTCACCGCTAACTACCGGGGAAAAGCAACAGCAGCCGTCCGTGGGAACCGTCTTTCCAGCCATGTGTTTTACCGAGAACTGTGTCACCGTCTCAGGCTGAGTGAGTACCACCGTGCCGTGAGGCACAGCGCTCCCCCGCGACCCTGCACCTCACCAAGCCCTGCACCGGCCCTGCCATCCCTCATCCTTCACCTCATCACTGGGTCCCGGGACAACCACCCCCTACCCACGGAGGGGAGAACTAACAACTTTGCTGCTCCCTGTCACAGCTCCCGGGATCCCCATACAGAGCAGCGGTGGTGCTATCAAAGATCTCCACAACCGTGGGTGGCGTTACGGACAATAAACAATCCCAAAAACCAATCCCCTTTCACTCACGGGCGAGGAGCGCCGCTCGAGTCCCCGGGATCCGGCCCATCGCTCGAGCCACCGAGCAGCAGCAGGCCGCAGCAGCAGCAGCGGCCGGACCCGAGCAGTAGGGAGAGCGCTGCGTCCCCTTCTCCGCCCGCGACACGACATATTGGAGTGGAGGGACATGGCCACAGAACGGGGACTGGTCCCTAGACTAGAGGTGAAGAACCAACGTGCTCTGCTAGTAAAACCAGAGGCTAAGGACACATCTAGTACCAAAGCCAACTCCACACACGAATCCGCTGGAAGGTGACCACATAGGGCCAAGGGATAGAGCTTTAAGCCACCCGACAGGGCCCGCGGACACCGGCTCAGGGCACTGTATGCGTAGGCGCGGGACAGGTGGGTGAGAAGTCAGTGCAGGAAGACGACCAGGGAAGATATGAAAGAGAGGTGACAACAAATGGGCAGACTGGTTAAAGAGCGGAAGGCAAAACACTAGATGGGATCATGTACAGTATCTAAGGTCTTGGAAAAAAAAAGAAGTGTTTGGAGGTCAAGTTGGTTTCGTCTGAGATGATAGAAATGAGGCAGTAAAGGAGTGCGGCATCATCCAAGATGGTGCAGAGAAGAAGGACAGAGGATAGCATGGCTCTGAAGTGTACTGTGGTGGCTCTCGGTAGACTGGTGGCACACCATGTGGAGATGGGCTTTGGATATGATGGAGCATACAGAGGGGATGGGATGGATTTCTCACTTCAGCCTCCAGGAGATGGTAGAGGTTTAGGCTCATGTACTTAAATGGTTTGGGTTCTAATGTAGGGGAAATGGACGGAGCCTACTTCTTTGCAGTAGAATTTGTCACATTTGGTAAGTATGGCCAATGGTGAGCAAACCACAGTTCCACAGTTTTTTTGTATTTGTGGGCAATAAGGGGTATACAGACAAGTTCCTGTTCAGACAGATGAAAACAAAGTTTTCTCAAGAAAGATAGAGGGAGGTTGCGCACCAATATTTTAGACAGTAGCGCACAGAATGTCAGCCGTCCGGCCGCGCCCTCATTCGCTTGCAGCATAAACACTACAAACTGGTTGTTACTTGCTGCATTGACAATTCTCATGGGAACATTCTTGAAGGGTCAGAACTACGACCCTTGCAATATACTTGCCAAAACTGTTAAAAGTGACACCTGCAAAACTCGAAGAAATGTCTTATTAAGGCTACATTCACATGACCGTTACGTTTTTGCGGTCCGCAAAAAAGGTCCGTTTTTTTCACAAATGCATCCATGTGACATCCGTTCTGTTCCGTATATGGTCCGTCTGTCATCCGCGTGCCTTCCGTTTTTTTGCGGACTGCAAAACACGGAAGCAGCTAGATAGATAAATAGATATAGATAGATAGAGGGAAAAATAGAGTGATGAATGAATGAATGAATGAATGGAGGGATAGATAGAGGGATAGATAGACTGATAGAGGGATAGATAGATAGAGGGATAGATAGAGGGATAGATAGATAGATAGAGGGATAGATAGATAGATAGAGGGATAGATAGATAGATAGAGGGATAGATAGATAGATAGATAGAGGAATAGATAGATAGATAGATAGAGGGATAGAGGGATAGATAGATAGAGGGATAGATAGATAGATAGATAGAGGGATAGATAGATAGATAGAGGGATAGATAGATAGATAGAGGGATAGATAGATAGATAGATAGAGGGATAGATAGATAGAGGGATAGATAGATAGATAGATAGAGGGATAGATAGATAGATAGAGGGATAGATAGATAGATAGATAGAGGAATAGATAGATAGATAGATAGATAGAGGGATAGAGGGATAGATAGATAGAGGGATAGATAGATAGATAGATAGAGGGATAGATAGATAGATAGAGGGATAGATAGATAGATAGAGGGATAGATAGATAGATAGAGGGATAGATAGATAGATAGATAGATAGATAGAGGGATAGATAGATAGAGGGATAGATAGATAGATAGATAGAGGGATAGATAGATAGATAGAGGGATAGATAGATAGAGGGATAGATAGATAGAGGGATAGATAGATAGAGGGATAGATAGATAGAGGGATAGATAGATAGAGGGATAGATAGATAGAGGGATAGATAGATAGATAGAGGGATAGATAGATAGAGGGATAGATAGATAGAGGGATAGATAGATAGATAGATAGATGAGAAGGACTTATATAATGTCCCACTACCCCAGCATTTTGCACCCTTTGGTGCCTTTCATGTGGCACTAAAGTGTGCCTAGCCTTGTATTTAGCCAAAAAATAAATAAATAATTTAACAAAACCCGACATGGGGTCCCCCCAATTTTTTTTTGCTAGCTCTTGTAAAGCAGATGGCTGCAGCCTGCAGACCACAGCTGGCAGCTTCACCTTGGCTGGTAATCCAAAACAGAGGGCACCCCATGCTGTTATTTTAAATTAAATAAATAATTTTAAACAAAATAAAACGTGGGGTCCCCCCAAATTGGATCATCAGCCAAGGTAAAGCGGACAGCTGTGGTCTGGTATTCTCAGACAAGGGAGGTCCGCGGTTCTTGGACCCTTACTAGCCTAAGAATAGCAGGCCGCAGCCACTCCTAAAGTGGCGCATCCATTAGATACGCCAATCCTGGTGCTTTTCCCAAGCTCATCCCAATGCCTTAGTGCAGTGGCAAACAGGGTAATATATGCGGTTGATACCAGATGTGTTATCACCTGGCATCAAGCCCTGGGTTTAGTGATGTCACAGCGTCTATCAGATACAGACATCACTAACCCAGTCAGTAATAAAAAAAAATAGACAACAAACTAATTTTTATTTGAAAAACACTCCCCAACACATTGCCTCATTCACCAATTTATTGAAATTAAAAAACAAATCCAGTCCAGCGTAATCCAATAAGGGGGTCCCACGACGATCAATACTCACTGTTCCAGTCAATGAAGAACAGAACATTCCCCATTGGCTGGGAGAGCCGTGCAGTGATCTGAGCTAACCTCATGAGGTCATCCCAGGTCACTGCAGGGTATGACCAACGCTGACTCCAGGAGGTTAGCTAGGTACATTACCTGCAGTGATGAATTCCTGCACTCCTGACGTCAGCGCTGGTCACTGACTTCTATGTCCGCCTCGTTCTCAGATCACCTCTCACGAGCAGCCCGTGACGTCACCGCTAGTCACAGTCTCGGGCCACCCGTGAGAGGTGATGTGCAAACGTGGTGGTCAGTGACAAGCGCTGACGTCAGGAGTGCAGGATTTCATCACCGCACGTAATGAACTTTACTAACCTCCTGACGGCAACACTCATCATCCCCGTGGCTGTTCAGACTGCAGTGCGAGAAGCTGCGGGGCTGGAGCGGGAGCAGGACACAGGCTGCACGAGCACCGATGGAAGTCAAATGGAAGTGCTTCTGTGCGGCTTCCAGGGATTTTGCGGGCCCACTTGTATTGCGTCACGGTCCGTTATTACGGAACAGACTAGGACATGTTTCATAATAACGGAACGGACATCCGATGTGCTTTTTTGTAGGACTTGACTTACTTCCATGTGTCATCCGATCCTACACAAAAGACATTGAAAAGATGCGACTTGTTGGGTCATGTATTGGCTGTCACCAATAAGTGATCGATCGTTATTCGTCAGGATGTCATATCACTCTCCAGGAACAGCGGCGTCAACTTCCAGGAACAGCGGCGTCAATGTTCCTGGACCAGCGCTGGTGTGGGAGCAGGATATGGGTTGTTTTTATTTTAATTTGGGTCCTGAATTAATTAAGCCGGGGGTGGTGTCTAGTAGTGGACAACACCTTTAAGTGCTGCCCATTTTTATAGGGCATTTCACAGGTACTCCATATGATAACCATTAAAGCTGGAAAACTGGGTTCGGGAATTGTCCAAAAACGCAGATGTGAACTCCACCTTAACACACCCCAAAAATATAGCTCATCACACCAGACCACCTAATTTAATACAGTCAATATTCCAGACACCTGTATTAGTTTTTAGGGGGGCTGAGAAGCTATATTTTTGGGGGTTCACACTTGTGTTTTTGGACAATTCCCGAACCCAGTTTTACAGCTTTAATGGTTGTAATATGGACTGTGACCTGTCCTATATAAATGGTTGGCCAGTGTAGGTACAGCGAGCAGGATAAGTGGAACCACTGGACCACAGTGAGAACCCAGGCTTATCCTTTAGTGGGAGGGGTTTAACTAATTGCCCACCGCAAGAAGGACTCCAGGAACTGCTCCCAGGTCAGTGATCGAGACTGTGGCAGCTGATCCCCAGGACAGGACACGGAAAAGGGTACGGACACAGATACAGATACAGGTACAGGTGAGAAGACCGGGGCAGATAGGCAGGTACGTACAGGTATTGTGGGCACAGCAGGGACAGACAGGTATAGAAAGGCCTGGTGACAGGGTGACGGACACAGGGATAACAGGACCTGACAACTAGCAAGCTAGCAGACTGAAACACTGATTAGGAGTGATGCACAGGCACCTCCCCTAATGGGAGGGTGCCTTAAATACATAGTGATTCTCAGCCATAGGCTGAGAAGCATTTCCTGGAAAAAAACATGTTGCCCTTTTTAAGAGGAGGTCTGGTGTATGTGCGTGCGTCTTAGGTGCACTCCCTGGAACCCTGTGCGGCATGTACAGGGTCTGGGAGAAGAGGAAGGCAGGAGAACACGTTGATGGCCGCCCAGCATCAGGAAAGAATGGGACCCGGCCAGGGCGGTGAGTAAGTCAGCGTCCCTGCAGGGATGCCAGCACTACATTCAGTAGAAGAGATGGGTGCCGGTAAATAACATAAAACGTCTTTCTCCTTATCGTCAATTTATTAAAGGTTCTAAAAGATATTTCAACATTTTTTTAGGGAGTCGGTCATGAACTTTATGGCCACTAAAGTAATTTCAGAGCCAAGTGGGCAGGTAAAATAAAGAAAGCACACATAGCTTAGTGTCCGCATCTATACTTGAGCTGGTTATAGTCACCAAATAGTTGTCAGATGAACTATCATTGAGTTGACAGATCTCTTTCCCGACTCCCCCATACACAGGAGTGCTTGGCTTTGTGTTGCCGAGCTCTCCATGAGAGACCCGCAGCCAGATCGGTTTATCTCACCACCAAGCAAGATGATTGTGGAACTGGATTCTAAATGCCCTATCTCTGCTCCCTGACAGATCACTTCACATACTCGAGAGGCCCCCATACAAATGTGGCTGATCCGTCTTCCTTGAATTTGGCAGGTTTGGTCAACTTATCTAAATGTATATATGGGCCTCGACTTTTTCAGAGAAACTAAATTTGATCCATTGTGCAAATGAGATGAAAAGTTCTACAAGGGCGTTTTCATTCCCAGCAAGTGCTCCAGGCCTTAGTGGTAAAGCCGCCAAATACTGAAATTCTGTGGCTCTGAAACTTTGAGCAGGTGCCATTCGTATCCACCCTGGGGCATGCACATGGACAACATGACAGCGAGCCTATTGCCCATGGCAAAGAGAGTACAAAGCATGCAATGGGCAGAGAACACACATGGCACATGCACAAGATTTCAGGCACAGTAAAAGGTTCTATAAAAGGCCAACCTCAGAAAGCCAAAGCCCTTGTTGGGAATGGAGATTGGGACACCTCTTTGACACCGTAAATCAAAATTAATTTTCTCTGCAATACTAGGTCCATATGGGGCCAAAATATATTGTTTGCTCTAGTGTTTTACTACCTGGCCATATAATGCTTTAGTGGTCAAAAAGCTCACAACAGATGCCCTTTCAATACTTTTGGAATCTGAAGACAAGGTACTAGACTTAACTTATTCCCACAAACCCATTTAGTCCACAACTGAACTATCCCCATTCCTGGGGTCCCAATAGTCTGTGCATTTCTCGAATACCATAATTGGAGCTATAATTACTTTAATGGCCAATGGCCATAACGACTCAGCATCTGGCCACTTGTGTGAGTGGTGCACAATTCTTAATTAGGCCAGATGTATAATTCCTTTGTTTGGTATATCAAGAAAAGTTGACCGTTGTCTCATGTCAGACTGATCGGAGCCCTATTGTCTGTTAAATGCGGATTGCCTGTGAAATGAGAATTGCCTCAGCCCTTTTTACTACATAATTCAGAGGAAAATCATGCAGTTCGATTGCACTAGTGACTAATGAAAGAACAGCGATCTCCCACCAATCCTACAAGACAATACAATACAATACCCTGAAATTAGAACTGAGGAGTATAAAAGGGGCATTCCTCCTGTCACCAGAATCATATTGTATTTCAGCCTAGGATCCACAGTTCCAGCTGAAGATTCACAGAACTGCTTCAAGATTCATTCATTCTACAAGACTTCAGCCTATGACCCACAGTTCCAGCTGGGGGATCACAGAACTGCTTCAATGCATTCATTCATTTTACAGGACTTCAGCCCAGGATCCATGGTTCCAGTTGGAGGATCACAGAACTGCTTCACTGCTCAATGCTGAGCCCACAAATTCGCTTGGAGAACCCAGGTTGGGACAATTTGGTCACCTGGCTACATATCTTGCTGTGTTCGTTCAGCTTTATAAGCTTGCCGCTATCTCCTCTCAGTGAGTGCCCACCAAAAACGGGGTGCTGCTGGCTGGGATAGTGGCCCTAGAAGCCCCAAAGTCACAAAGATTCTAATCCCTGGGGGGCTAGCGGAAGGGTGAGACTGTCGCTTGTGCCATCTTGTGTTCTTGCTGGGAATGTACAATGTGTTTTTGCCTGTTGGTGAACCAATAAAGTCTTACTAGTGTGTGGTTCCCGCACCCTGCATTGTCTGATTAGTGTTTTGCCCACGCTGAAGCAGTGCGGGTGTTCAATGAGATGAACCCTGGTCCGTGCGGTCTTTCTGAAGACAGCCAGGCCAAAGGACGAGAGCACCCACTGACCCACATGTCTCCACAGTGGCCATAAAACGTTTGGTGGAATATCTTGCAAAAGACTATTTCCGATACACATCACTTTATCTTCTGCTCGAACGTCTGATTTGGGCGAGCGTTCCGGGCTACTTGCCTGTGTGAACACATCCACCAAGCAAACGAAAAATGATCAAAATTATCTTTTCAAGCAGATAATGTGCCTGTCCTAATGTACGATCACTTTTTGGGTGGAAACGCTTTACAACTGCATCCGTAAACTGTAAAGATCATCACTTTCTCTGGAGGATCCAGCAACTCCATCCAGTGCCCAAAAATCGATGGCTCCCACAGAGGATTGTGCAAAGCTTTACCTTCTCTGCAGGGAATCTGACAATCGGAAACTAAGTTCACCAACAAATTATCGGTGAAAGCCAAGGACCAGCCTATGTTCATTGCATCACGGATGGCCCTTCCTACAGCGAGGGATTGTCCAACAACCCCACCTTTCTAATTAAAGGCAGCACATGACCTCTTCAGTATTTCTACAAATCTATCCAAGCCTACCTCATCTGATACGGTCTGCTATTACCATATAACATAAGTGTATTTTATGTATCCCACTCGATGGTGAAAAGGGTGTAAGCAGTTACCAGACACCTCCAGTGATGGCTTATATTATGTGAGTAAAAAAACAAACTGGACATGTTGAAATCCAACATGCCCCATCCTTCCTTCCACTGACATCTCCTGTCAGGGGAGATTATGGTCTCCGCCATACACATTCGATTGTGCCTGGTTTCACTGAAATTGCTGAGTTCATCCAATATCCATTTGTTTAACCTGTGGCCCCCACAATGACAGGATTGGGGGTCCCATCTGAATGAAGCAGTACTGTGAGGAGCTTCTTTAACCATTTTCAGGCTCGGTGGTCACTCGTGCTCTACAGCTCCCGTAGATCAAAAGTTAAAAAGAGGTCACATGTACTCCATCACTACATTCACACGCGGAAATGGGACCCCCATTCTCGTAATCCAACATTGACCATCTATCCGGTGGATATGGCCTAAGTGTTGTTTGTGGGATAACCTCTTTAAGACTGTATCATACATACATTAATGATATACATGGCTACAGACCTTCTGCATAATAGCAACTGTCCGAATCTCTCAAGCAAAAAAAAAAAGCCGGATCCGAGTCTGAGGCACGGTGAGGTCAGACGTGGGTGAGCTGGATTCCTTCACAAAAAAATGTTATCTGTGGTCTGAAATAAATCCCCCACTTGTCACTGTATCCTCAATACTTGTCCTAGATCCCCCCACCTTACCCTCCATCCATCATCATACTGACCGTCCTGTCCTGGTGCACACACAGCGCCGTACATAGGACCGGTGTACGAGCAGACATCAGGTCTCGGGAGCCCGTTGACTTTGGTCATAAACGGCCCAGCACCGGTGAAACTGGACACGTCCACACGGGTGGTCTTCCCAAGTGTCCTAACCTGACACTAGTCGTTCAATATGGAGATTTCTCATTTTTTTCCCATCCATCACCTCCAAATCGCCATATTACACCCCATATCCACACAGTTAGGTTCTGTCTGACCACTCGTAACATCCATGTCCACACAGATCAGGTCCACACGGGTGGTCTTCCCAAGTGTCCTAACCTGACACTAGTCGTTCAATATGGAGATTTCTCATTTTTTTCCCATCCATCACCTCCAAATCGCCATATTACACCCCATATCCACACAGTTAGGTTCTGTCTGACCACTCGTAACATCCATGTCCACACAGATCAGGTCCACAATATCTGCTGCATCTAAGCCTATCATGTAGTCAAGCCTATATACGATACAGTCATTATATGATCCACTATATAAATGGGTACAGACCTTCTCCAGCGCAGCAGCGTCTCTCTCCAATGTGATCTGCGGCCAGTGTTGTGGGACAATTAGTTCTGAGATGAAACCCCCTCCTCCCACTTGTCATCCTCGAGACTTGTCCTAGATTTCCCCACCTCCCCCTCAGGCTGTTAGCTGCAGAGCAACAATTATCTCTGTGCAAAAGTCTTAACAAAACTTGCCGCACACATAAGGTGCACACATGTTATACCCCACCCGAGTCCCCAACGCATAATTAACACAAACGACAGAGCAGACGTGGCAAAAAAACACACAAAAAATTAGTGACGGAGCGACACAACACCCGCTGTTGGAACGGGCACTGATGAGCTTCCAGTCAGACAAGGTCAGACCAACGTTTGTGGCCACACAAGCCCAACCAATATGGCGACCTGTGTCCACCAATCGATGAGCTACCCTGACACAAAGCCAGAGATATGCTTGACCTGTCCTCTAAATCAACACCCTTAGGCATCTGTGCCGCCCCCATGCCAGCAGCCGGCGCTGCTCGGATCCGGTCCTTCAGGGGTGGTGGCTCGAGGGTCTCCGGACCTGGGGGTCTTGCGGACACGCTGAATAAAAGAGGGGGACGTAGATGTACGGGCTAGGCCGTATTAAGTTCGTGATACCACCCACGGTGTGTGGTGAGGTGAGACACCACCGCTGCCGTTGTGGAGCACCCGGGGGAGATGTTGTGGCAGCTAGTTGTTAACCCCTCCGTGGGTAGGGATGGTGGCCCCGGGACCCGGTGACTCAGGTGCAGGGTATAGTGACGACAGGGGAATGCTTGTTTACTCACAGTCAATAAATCACACAAGTCTCTGGTAAACCAAGGTGCTGGTGGCCGGTGCCGCGGCCGGTTGCATTCGGGTCCCCTACCCAGGCTGGTGGTCTCTATCCTTTTCCTCTGCACTGACTTTGTGTAAATTGACTTCCTAGTTTGGAACTCAGAAGTCCGCTCCCGGCTGGATGTGGCCTAAGGAGCCGTGCCCACAGACGCTGGGATCTATGTGCCCTGGCGGTGACCTCTTATCCCTATCGGTGGGCTGTTGTCTTCTATGATGGACTTTGGGTGGGACAGAACCTCTAGTCCTGGCCTCAATCGGTTAATTAACCAGTTCCGCTTGATTCCGGTCCTGGCGTCAGGGTCCGAGTACCCCCCTTTGTGCTCCGGTTTCCGGGTCACTTCCCCGTGTCGGTACCGGCGGGCTACAACCCTGTCCCGGTCCACCTCGGTTCTGCCGAGCTGTCTTCCCGTCTCCTGCTGACGGAGACCACCGTCTGCCTCCTAGCCAGTGGCATCAGGGATCCTACCGTGGTACCGTTTAACTTGAACTTTCCTGCTGGAGCTACACTTAGCTCCAGCCCACACTCCTCTCCAAACTGAACCACAGACTAATCTGCTTTGCTTTCCCGCCCCGGGCTGTCTGGACCCCTGGGTGGGCGTGTCCCAACCGCCTGGTCATGCCCACTGGTGTGTCTATCTTTCCCTAAGGGGGGGGTGACTAGGGTTTCTGGTTGGCTGTGTGTTTCCTAGTGAGGGAAGGTGTTATGTGGGGGCCTATTTGTGACTACCTGGTTTTGCCACGGAGTCACATTCCCCCTTGGTTAAACACAGACCGTCCGTGGGCTGTCTGACCACCACCATTTATTTAACTGGAAAAGATAAAAAGATGAACAGTTACAAGTATAATGACATATTTACAATTAAGTATATTTTGTTTTCTTCCCTTACGGGAGGCATGTTACTTTAACGTTGCACATTTAACACCGGGACGGGACGGACCGGGTCCTTCTCACTTCACCCACCCAAAACAACCTGCCCCCTGGTGCCACCACTAAGCACTGGTGCGTACCTCTTGCCCAAGTCCAGGGTAGGTCCGGGTGTTGCCGAAACGGTCGGGTAAAAAGTTCCTTACCCGGCAGTCCTTTTTCAAGGGCCCCACATCCAGGGGACCCCTGACCCGGAGGGTAGTCACCGGTTTTGCTGGTGACAGGGCCTCGGCCGACACTACAGGCCCATCCTCCAACCAGCCTCTCCAGAGACTGCGGCTTGGTGAGAAGGTTGGTCAGGGATTATTTACAAGACCCAAAAGTTTATGGGCTGGCTCGCAAGTTCAAAGCCATTGTCTTTGTTAATTGTAAATGGGTACTAGAAAGCACACACGGTCCCAACGAGGACTTTAACTGAAGGTAGCCGGGAACTGCTACCTAAACACTTCAATCTTCATACTCGGGACTGGAGAGTGGCGGACAGGGGTGGACGTGCAGCTGGGCACCCATTCTCACCCTCCTTCTGACGTCAAGGGCACACCACCCCCTTTCTCCACAATGCCGGGTGTAGGTCACTAGCTCCCCGGGCTCCAGGTCCTGGTCGGGGTGGCCAACAGGCAGATGAGGGGCCACGTCCTCTGGGACACAAATATTTCGGCCTCCATGCCTGGCTCGTATATAAACCCCCATCCCTTTGGGGGTTAAAATGCCGGACCTGGCCTTCATACGTCGGGCCTCTCACCCGAAAAATGGCATTCCTTAGGTTGTCCTTTTCCGTATAGGCCCGGAACAAGACTTCCGCCTTCCGTTTTTCTCGAGCGGCGATCTCTTTTCCCAGCTGGCGCCGCTGCCGCTCCCAGTACGGAGCGTCTGCTGCCTGCTCCGGTTCAACCTGCGCGGGGGGCGGGCCCAGCCGGAGTCCCTCAGTGCCGGCTACGACCGGCACATTCGGCAATGGGGGACTCCGCTGTGACGTGGCCCACTCAGCTGCCTTGCAGCTGCATCCCCGCTGTGCCTCAGCCGAGGCCGGGAATCTGGGAGTGGCCAGCGTTGCCTGCTGTGCTGGCTTCTGGTCGGGGACCGCCTCCGCCGTGGCCGGGCGGACTGCCGGGGCCGTTATTGTCTTAGGTGTGGCTTATCCCGGGACCGGGATCGCTGTATTATAAGGGGGAAACTGTGTGGGGGACTGTGAAGGCCACCCCATTGAGTAGGGACGAGAGGCTGGGGGTTCCATAATACTGTGTGTGGAGAGGCACTATGGGAACATACCTGTTTGGGGGGAATGTACTGTACTGTGGGAACATTATACTCTTTTGAGAGGCATTATATGAGGTGGAAGCTATTACACTGTGTGAGTGGGTTGAGGGAGCCCACCATACTGTGTGGCATCACCATATGTGAGGGACATCATACTGGGCAACATGGTGGTGCAGTGGTTAGCACTTGCAGCGCTGGGGTCCTGGGTTCAAATCCCTCCAAGTAGAAAATCTGCAAGGAGCTTTTATGTTCTCTCCATGTTTGCATGGGTTCAACCGGTTTCCTCCAACAATCCAAAGACATAGTGATAAAAATTTTAGATTGTGAGTCCCACTGGGGACAGTGATGATAATGTTTATAAAGCGCTGTGGAATATGATTGCGCTATATATGTAAAAATCATACTGCGGAAAGGTGATTCAGGGGGCATGTTATTGTGACGAGGTACTGATAGGGAATCGTACTGTGTTGGGAGCGCTGTGGGGTCTGGGGGCATATTATTGTGTTGGGATGCTGTGAGGTCTGGGGGCATATTATTGTATTGGGGTACTGGTGGGGAATTATACTGTGATGGGGGTGCTGTGAGGTCTGGGGGTATTTTATTGTGTTGGGGTGCTTGTGGGGAATCATACTGTGTTGGGGTGCTGTGGGGTCTGGGGCAAATTATTGTGTTGGGGTGCTGGTGGTGAATCATACTGTGTTGGGGTGCTGTGGGGTCTGGGGCATATTATTGTGTTGGGGTGCTTGTGGTGAATTATACTGTGATGGGGTGCTGTGGGGTCTGGGGGTATATAATTGTGTTGGGGTGCTTGTGGGGAATCATACTGTGTTGGGGTGCTGTGGGGTCTGGGGCATAATATTGTGTTGGGGTGCTGGTGGGGAATCATACTGTGTTGGGGTGCTGTGGGGTCTGGGGCATATTATTGTGTTGGGGTGCTGGTGGGGAATCATACTGTGTTGGGGTGCTGTGGGGTCTGGGGCATATTATTGTGTTGGGGTGCTGGTGGGGAATCATACTGTGTTGGGGTGCTGTGGGGTCTGGGGCATAATATTGTGTTGGGGTGCTGGTGGGGAATCATACTGTGTTGGGGTGCTGTGGGGTCTGGGGCATATTATTGTGCTGGGGTGCTGGTGGGGAATCATACTGTGTTGGGGTGCTGTGAGGTCTGGGGCATATTATTGTTTTGGGGTGCTGGTGGGGAATCATACTGTGTTGGGGGTGCTGTGAGGGATTCACTGTGGTATCATACTGTGTGTGAGGGCATTTCTGTGGCGTCCATGAAAAGGACATTGTAGTGGATGAAAACCAGAGGTTTCAGTAGCGACACAATTACTGTGCACGTGCCACCATCTATGTTTCTCACCCTATCTTTAAACTTGGAGGTGACTGCACCTATGAATCATGACCCCGCCAAATAATATATATTTATTTTTGGGAAGGAGGGGATCGGGGGCTTTTGCTATGGGGTCCCATGATTTCTAGGTACGTCCCTGGAGAAACAGTCATGATTTGTTGGATGGAAACTCATGTGTCAATATTTAAAAATTGAAATGTGGAGCGCACCCGCACCCAAAAAACACCATCAGCTCTCTACAACCCTATACCAGCTCTCAACAGTCTATTAATATTAGAAAATTAGTGACGTGTTCAATACTTATCTCACCCGCTGTATACGTGTAATATTAGAAGTGTGAAAAATGATAAACATTCAGATATACAGAGGGTGAAATATCACCAATTTTCTACATAAATATATTTTTAAAGGTGCCATTGACATGAATTTCTCACCAGATGTCGGTAACTACCCATCCAATCCAGGCAAGCAAAGAAATCACACCATAGATGTCCATAAATTTAGTGATGTATAATAATGAGAAATGACAGAGGGAAAAAGTATTGATCACGCTTACAGAAATGTATTTAATACTTTGTATTTGTAAGCCTTTGATAGTGATGAAGCTTCCAGGCTCCTCCTGGATGGAGACACTAGTCGCCTGCATTGCTCAGGTGGGATTTTGGCCCATTCTTCCTCATACACTCCTCATTTCCTGCAGCTCCCGGCTCCTTCTATGATCTCTGAGCTTTAGTTCCTTCCATACATTTTCTATTGGATTCAGCTCTGGTGATCGGCTCGGCCATTCTAGCAGCTTTATTTTCTTTCTCTGACACCAGAGAGTTTCCTTGGCCGTGTGTTTGGGGTCATTGTTTTGCGGTAACGTCCTCCCTCGTTTCACCTTCATCCTCCTGGTAGATGGCAGCAGATTTTTATCAGGAATGTCTCCGTACATTTGTCAATTAATTCTACCTTCAATTGCATGATGTTTGCCAGAGACGTATGCTGAAGAACAGCCGCACACCATGATGTTCCATTTCCACACTTCATGGTTGGTGTGTTTGGGGTGATTTGCCTTTTGACCTCCAAACATGGTGAGTATTATGGCATCAAAGAGTTCAATTTTGGTCTCTTCTGACCGGACTATAGTCTCCCAGTATTCCACAGACTTGTCTAAATGTTGTTAAGGAAACTTTAAAAGTGGTTGAACATGATTTTTGTTCAGCAATGGAGTCTTGCTTGGTGAGCATGCATACAGGAGTGTGCATACAGGAGCATGCATACCGGAGCATGCATACAGGAGCGTGCGTACAGGAGCGTGCATACAGGAGCGTGCATACAGGAGCGTGCATACAGGAGCGTGCATACAGGAGCGTGCGTACAGGAGCGTGCGTACAGGAGCGTGCGTACAGGAGCGTGCGTACAGGAGCGTGCATACAGGCCATAGAGGCCATAGAGGGGGAGGGCATTTTCTTTTAAAACGCACCAATCACCAGGATTTTCGTATATAACCTAAAGCCAGTGCTATACTGGCACTATCATGCTGATTCTCTTCATACCTGTAGTGATCAGCTCGGATGTTTAGGTTTTGAAATCAAAGAAAGTAAAGTTTATAAAATCAGAAGCTTCTTGAGTGACAGCAGCTGAGGATCAGATAATATCTGTGGGCGGGGTATGCATAGTTATCCCCTCCCCCTGTTAGAATTAGCATAAGTATTATAAAATTGACCTAGCAGGACCTGTGGTGAGGTCATACCCATGTGACCAGAAGGGGCGGGGCCTCATCCAACAAAGCTGATATCAGGAACCAACATTTTTCTGTTGGCTGAGGCCCTGCCCCTTCTGGTCACATGGGTATGACCTCACCACAGGTCCTGCTAGGTCAATTGTATAATACTTATGCTAATTCTAACAAAGGAAGGGGATAACTATGAATTCCCCTCCCACAGATATTATCTGATTGTCAGCTGCTGTCACTCAAGAAGATACTGATTTTATAAACTTTACTTTCTTGGATTTCAAAACCTAAACATCTGAGCTGACCACTACAGGTATGAAGAGAATCAGAATGATAGTGCCAGTATAGCACTGGCTTTAGCTTATATACGAAAATCCTGGTGATTGGTTCCCTTTAAACAATTGTACCGGCTGATTCCAGGTCTTTCTGTAGTTCTACACATGTGGTTCTTTGCTCTTTGACAACTCTTCTGATAATTCTTTTCACTCCTCTGTCTGAAATCTTGCGGGGAGCACCTGGTCATGGCCGGTTTATGGTAAAAGGATTGTTCTTTCCACTTCTGGATTATGGCTCCAACAGTGATCACTGGAACCTTCAGTAGTTTTAGAAATTCTTCTGTAGCCAATGCCATCAGTTTGTTGGTCTTGTGACAGCTCACTGGTTTAACCTATCATGAGATGTTTCTTGTGTGGCACCTTGGTAATGAGACACCTTTTCATAGGCCATCAGTTGAAGCAGCTGATATTATTTTTCACTAAGTGGCAGGATTGCTTTCTAATTACTGATAGATTTCAGCTGATGTCATGACTTTTTGTAGAGAAAATTTTTTATCCTTATTGTATCTAACTGCAATCTCATGCTAAAACCCACCGCTATCACCCTGCACGCAAAATTCTTACAACCACCTCCATTAGTACTTTTCTTGCGAGACACAAGGCCCATGATTGATGATGTGGAGCTATTGGGTTGCTGTGGATTTGTTGTTGGGCTAAACTGGGGAGCGGAATTTAGGATAATCCCTGGATTTCATCCTTTTACCCCCCACAAAGAGATTAGGACTGACCGATAGGGCACTCCCCCAGGTGGCTATCCCCGGAGTCAGCTCTGTTAGCCATGGTTGCCATGATACCACCACAATGGAAGACAAAAGTGTAGTCAGACAGGCCATTATATTAGACGGGGCATTATATTACAATGATTCACTGAGAAAAAGGTCAGTAAAGGCAGAAAACAAAAAAAGATGTGAATAAAGGAAGCTGGGTCAGCAAGAAAACAGGAATAACTCGTAGTCAAAAGACTTAAGAACCAGAAGAACCAAATTACTTAGGCAAGAAGAGATAAAGGACCGGTCCTTAAGAAGCCCCAGGCATTGACTGAAGACAAGTGCAGGTAAAGATCACTAACCCTCAACGAGGCAGGGACCTGTGTGCACATAGGACTACCAGAGAATAAACGTGTCCACCAAAAAAGTGGCAGCTCAGGTGGAAATCCCATGCCTGGAGACCGGTGAGACCGCATGGCATTACACCTGGCAACCTACGCCCACCCACTGACTCAACCTCTGCAACTAAATCCAACCACCTCAGCTTCACAAATACCGCCACAAACTTGTCCAGCAGAGCGCCACATCCCACTGAATCCGGTGGACCTCAGGCTAAAATGTGGGGGAGGCTACTTTGCAAGGAAAAAAAAAAAAAAATATATATATATATATATATATATATATATATATAGGAGGATGCAGACAGGTGTATAATGTACGTTGTGTTTTGGTGCGATTTAGCCACGTATTGCAGCAAAGACCTTAATCAAAACACGATGTGCAATGATCCCAAATGTTTACGACCTGTCACTGTTGAAAGGTCCTTAAGCCAGTGAATGAACCTGTTCTGGGCAGGTATTTGGGGGTCTGGTTTTATTTAAGGGGTCTTATGTTTCTTTGAAGTCTATGCAGGTGGCAGCTTTAGGCTTAATAATAGTCTTCCCATGGTCACTTGTGCAGACACGGTAATGTGGCTCCGCATGGAGTGGAGATAGACTGTGTTTGGCATGCCGGAGAGTGTGTAAGTCACTGACCTGTCAGAAGGCCTCTTGGGACATGCCTGGATTTGATGCAGCAAATGTAGAGTTTCTTGACGTCCATGGAGTCCTTGGGCGTGGTGCATTTATTGTTAGAAGTACCGTGTCCTGGTGTATCCCGGCTGAGCGGTTCCCTAGAACTTCACTGTTGTAGTGCAGTAAGCTGACCAGCTGCAGCACAGCCTACGTAACCTGTATGGGAGGCTACAGATCTGGTATCCAGTAGAGGCGGACGCTGAATCACCCCCAGTGTGAAAAAGATCGTATCTGATCAGGGCCTTCAGCTGGCCAGCATTAATCATTGGATATCAGTGAGTTGCATACTTGAAATCACCAACCTAATCTGTCCATAAACTGCAACCACCCAGCATCTATACCAAGGATCCATAGCTGCCAAGCATCTGTGCCAAGGGGCCATAACTAAGATGAATCTATGCCATGAGGATGTAACCGTCAATCATCTGCGTCAAAGAGCCATAACTGCCAACCATCTGAGCCAAGAGGAGGTAACCGATAATCATCTAAGCCAAGGGGCCATAAGTGCCATGTATCTGTGCCAGGGAGCCGTAACCGCCATGTATCTGGGCCAAGAGACGGTAACCGCCAATCATCTGTGTCAAGAGGAGGAAACCGCCAATCATCTGTGCTTAGAAAAGGTAACCACCATGCATCTGTGCTAAGGGGTCATAACTGACATGCATCTGTGCCAAAAGGAGGTAACCGCCATGCATCTGTGCCAAGGGGTCATAACTGCCAAGCATGTGTCCCAAAAGGAGGTAACCGACATGCATCTGTGCCAAGGGACCATGACCGTCAAGCATATGTGCCAAGGAGCCCTAACTGCCAAGAGAAGGTAAACCCCATGTATCTTTGTTAGGGGCCGTAACCACCATGCCTCTCTGCTAAGGGGCCATAACCGCTATGTGTGACAGACTCTGCATCTGGCCACTTGTTTGGTGGGTGAAGTGTTCTTAATTAGGCTAGATATATGGTTTCTTTATTAAACCAAGAGAAGTTAAGGTACCGTCACACATAACGAGATCGCTAGCGAGATCGCTGCTGAGTCACCGTTTGGTGACACAGTAGCGATCCCGTTAGCGATCTCGTTATGTGTGACATCTACCAGCGATCAGGCCCCTGCTGTGAGATCGCTAGTCGTTGCAGAATTGTCCAGGCCATTTTCTTCAAAGGCGATGTCCTGCTGGGCAGGACACATCGCTGTGTGTGACACTGTGTGACAGGGTCACAGTGACTGCTGAGATCGTTATACAGGTCGCTACTGCGACCTGTATTGTTCCTGCATCGCTGGTAAGATCTGACTGTGTGACATCTCACCTGCGACCTCCCAGCGACTTACCAGCGATCCCCATCAGGTCACATCGTTTTCGGGATCGCTGGTAAGTCGTTGTGTGTGACTGGGCCTTTAGTCATTGTCTCATGTGAGACTGATCGGAGCCCTATTGTTTGTAAATGTGGATTGTATTTTAAATGTGTTTTGTCTCAGTCCTTCTGACTGCATAGTTCACAGAAAAATTAAGCAGTCGGATTGAACTAGCGACCAATGAGAGGTCAGCCATCTCCACTAATCCTGTAAAATAACTGAGTGGTATAAAAGGGCCTTGCTTCTGTCACCGGATATATATTCTACATGACCTCAGCCGAAGAGCTACTGTTTCAGCTGTGGGATCACAGAACTGCTTCAAGATTCAGGGTTATTCACCAGGACCTCAGCCAATGAGATACGGTTTCAGCTGTGGGATCACAGAACTGCTTTACTTTGGATATTCTACAGAACTTCAGCTTAGGAGCTACGGTTCCAGCTGGAGGATTACAGAACTGCTTCACTGCTCAACTCTGAGCCCACAAATCCGCTTGGAGACCCCAGGTTGGGACAATGCGGTCGCCTGGCTACATATCTTGCTGTGCTTGGTCAGATTCCTAAGCTTACCGCGATCACCTATCAGTGGGTAGCCGCCAAAAGCAGGGTGCTGCTGGCTGGGATAGTGGCCCTGGAACCCCCAAAGCCACAAAGATTCTAATACCTGGGGGGCCATGAGAAGGGTAAGACTGTCGCGTGTATCATCTTGTGTTCTTGCGGGGAATGTGCAATATGTTTTTGCCTGTTGGTGAACCAGGAAAGTCTTACCAGTGTGTGGTTCTCTCACCCTGTGTTGTCTGAGTAAATGTTCTGCCCCTGGGGAAGGAGTGTGGGTGTTCAGCGAGATAAGCCCTGGGCCGTGCGTCCTTTCTGAAGTCAGCCATGCCAGCGGAGAAGAGCACCCGCTGACCTTTGTGTCTCCACACCATGCATGTGGGCCAAGAGGTAACCGCGAAACATCTGTGCTAAGAAGCTGTAAACACCACTCATCTATGTCTGTAGACCATAACCTGGCGTGTTTGTTAAGGTACCATAACTACCGAGGACCTGTATTATTCAACTGCAATGCCGCAACTTCCAAAAATCTGCGCCAGAAATCTAACCACCAAGCACCATTGTTGTAACTATAATGTTTTTGCCCTCTCTCGGGTAAAGTTTACGCTATCCTCTGTTAAACTGTCGTGTCTGCCTCATTTTACTACACCGTAGAGACTCATAATATGGACAAAAGGCCACCTACCCAAAACCGACCCTCTTACAATATGACAGTATCGCCACCATCCCGCCATGACGTGTACACATCATCTGACATTGATCCTGAGTTCTGTCAGACGTGGCTGTGATTACACAGGGGGAGTTATCACGAGTTGGGACATCTCATTACCGTCTGGCTGATTTCGTGAATTTATGTCAGAGACTAACTGGATTACCGTCCGCTGCCGCTTACGGGGATAGTCACTTTAATCTTGTTTCATTAAATAAAGGGCACAAGCTGTAGCGAATGTAAAAGCATGTGAGATATTACCAGAAGCGGGGACCAAACCTGCTCCTGATCCAAAAACACCAAATTCGCCTCCCTTGGTCCTTCATGGTTCACTTGCTAATTCTGAAAGGAAAATCCGGATGTAAAATCTGCTGTGAACCTTCCCCAAATTGTCAGAGACAAGAAATCACTAGGGATGATCGAATACCTCAAATATTCGGCTTCGCGAATATCCGACGAATAGGTCGCCGCTATGCGAATATTCGATGTGCAATGTAAGTCTATGGGAAGCCCGAATAGTTCCGAGTAGTTGTTATTCGGGTTTCCCATAGACTTACATTGCACATCGAATAGCGGCGACCTATTCGGCGAATATTCACAAAGCCGAACATTTGAGGTATTCAATCATCCCTAGTAATCACTCTTCAGCCCAAATACTTAGAGCAATCTTCTGTTCTTCGGGCTGCAGGCGGACGTCACTGCGCCTCGTGGCCATTTGTGTAGATGCCTACAGCTCAGACATTGCTTACACGACCGTTCCAGATATCAAATACAGGGAGCAGAAAATCACGGAAATCATGTTGCGGATGTACAAAGCAGCTCCTGCCTCTCGGTGGCGGGTGAATTCATTTCCTGACGATTGTGCTTGTACTGTACAGAACGGAGCGAGCAGTCATTATTCCTAAGTGGTTTCATGAATCTCCTCCTTTGTGTTTGGTGACTCTCACGCGACACGGAGACTGATGACTTTGCAAACACGCGACATTCAAGAAGACTTGTTTTTATAGAACATTGATATCTTCAAATTTGGTTTTCCTCCACATTATCTACAGAACCCAGGGCCCATTTATCTAACTTTAACATGGTGCAAGAGCCGCTGTATACTGGGAGCACCCTGCAAGACCTGCAGTATGGTGAAAACACAGCGCAAGAGTCACCGTGTACAGGGAACATCCTTCAAGACCCGCCGCACACCAAGAACACCTCACAAGACTCACTGTATACCAGGAACATCCCACAAGACTCACTGTATACCAGGAACATCCCACAAGAGCCTCTGTATACCGGGAACACCCCACAAAACATGCCGTATACCGGGAACACCCCACAAGACCCGTCCTATACTGGGAACACCCCACAAGACCCGCCCTATACCGAGAACACACCACAAGACCTGCCGTATACCGGGAACACCCCACAAGACCCGTCCTATACCGGGAACACCCCACAAGACCTGCCCTATACCGGGAACACACCACAAGACCTGCCCTATACCGGGAACACCCCACTAGACCTTCCGTATACTGGGAAAACCCTACAAGACCCGTCCTATACCGGGAACAACCCACATAACCTGCAGTATAACGGCAACACCCCACAAGACCTGCCCTATACCGGGAACACCCCACAAGACCTGCTGTATACTGGCAACACCCCACAAGACCTGCCCTATACCGGGAACACCCCACAAGACCTGCTGTATACTGGCAACACCCCACAAGACCTGCCCTATACCGGGAACTCCCCACAAAACCTGCTGTACACTGGCAACACCCCACAAGACCTGCCCTATGCGGGAAACACCCCACAAGACCTGCCCTATACGGGGAACACCCCACAAGACCTGCCCTATACGGGGAACACCCCACAAGACCTGCCCTATACGGGGAACACCCCACAAGACCTGCCCTATACCGGGAACACCCCACAAGACCTGCTGTATACTGGCAACACCCCACAAGACCTACCTTATGTGGGGAACACCCCACAAGACCCATCCTATACCGGGAACAACCCACATAACCTGCAGTATAACGGCAACACCCCACAAGACCTGCCCTATACCGGGAACTCCCCACAAAACCTGCTGTATACTGGCAACACCCCACAAGACCTACCCTATGTGGGGAACACCCCACAAGACCCGTCCTATACTGGGAACACCCCACAAGACCTGCCCTATGCGGGGAACACTCCACAAGACCTGCCCTATACGGGGAACACCCCACAAGACCTGCCCTATACGTGGAACACCCCACAAGACCTACCCTATACCGGGAACACCCCACAAGACCTGCTGTATACCGGCAACACCCCACAAGACCTGCCCTATACCAGGAACACCCCATAAGACCTGCCGTATACCGGGAACACCCCACAAGACCTGCCGTATACCAGGAACACCCCACAAGACCTGCCCTATACCGGGAACACCCCACAAGACCTGCTGTATGCCGGGAACACCCCACAAGACCTGCCCTATACCAGGAACACCCCACAAGACCTGCCCTATACCAGGAACACCCCACAAGACCTGCCCTATACCGGGAACACCCCACAAGACCTGCCACTTTGAGATGATTAGGCAACGGGGTCAGAACATCTCCAATTTAGGTCTCATCACGCAGATTCTTACACTCACTCAATTGTCCTGCTCATCTGGCATCATCTTCAAGAAGTAAATTGATGATGGCTTCTGATTTCCAGCCGGATATGTGCATCCCTGACAGACGCCACGGTCACCAGATATTAGGATCTGATCACACTCTCACAAATGCATGTTCTCTGCAGGGAGATTCTACATTTTCCCTTTTAAGGCCCCTTTACACTAAACAACTTACCAGCGATCCCAACAACGATACAACCTGATAGGGATCTCTGGTAAGTTGCTAGGAGGTTGCTGGTGAGAGGTCACACAGTCAGACGCTCCAGCGATCCCACCAGCAACCTGACCTGGCAGGGATCGCTGGAGCATCGCTACACGGGTTGCTGGTGAGCTCACCAGCAACCAGTGACGCACTGAAGCGATGCTGCGCTTGGTAAGGTAAATATCGGGTAACCAACCCGATATTTACCTTGGTTACCAGCGCACGCAGCTACACGTGCAGAGAGCAGGGAGCAGCGCACACTGCTTAGCGCTGGCTCCTTGCTCTCCTAGTTACAGTACACATCAGGTTAATTACCCGATGTGTGCTGTAGCTACACGTGCAGAGAGCAGGGAGCCGCGCACACCGCTTAGCGCTGGCTCCCTGCTCTCCTAGTTACAGCACACATGGGGTTAATTAGCCAATGTGTACTCTGCTACACGTGCAAGGAGCAGGAGCCGGCACTGACAGTGAGAGCACCACGGTTCATGACCGGAAAGGGAACCTATAGTATTCGGGACTATGGAGGAAGATCACGAGACACTGACTCCAAGACGATTTCAATTAAATTTTATTTTTTATATTTTCATATATTGAAAATGGTGACTAAAAACCTGAGTATGGAAACCTGATCTACAGAGGTCAGGAGAGGAGATTTGGTTACATCAGTGATTGCCAAACTGCGACTCTCAGAAACTACGACCCCCACCATGCCGAAGGCGGACAGGCATGCTAAGAGCTGTAGTTTAACAGCAGCCATAGAGCCACAGATTGGAGGCCACAGACCCACGGTTGGTCCCACTCTGTCCGGTTTGGCGTTGATTTGGGCATCCTACCATTAGTGACCCAAGGGTCATGAGAAGAGGGTTTAGAGCAAAGCTGCCTCAAGTGCTCCGGTTCTGGGCGGTGAAGGGTGTGATAGCACCTTTAAGACCCTTCTCCTGTAAGTGCACATGTCAGCATATAGATCACATCACGGGGGGGGGGGGGGGGGGGGGGTAGAACAAAAACTATGGAAGCTGGAGCAGCCGCGAGCCCGGGGACATATTCCCCCTTTTATATTCGCATGGCCGATCAGAGACAGAGGATGAGTGTTACTGGTGATGAGCGTTATTCTGGAAATCTCCAAATCTCCACCGTCTGTCCCCCGGAGGCTGCAGCCACCGTGCGCCCGGACACACACACCTGGTGAGAAGAAACATGGACATGAAGAGAGGTCCGGGGAAACAAGCATAGACAATATAATGTGGATACCAGTAATCGTGCGGTCAGTACTCCTCCATAGTGGGGGACTCGAGTGACAATCTGGTGGTCTCCTGGACGGACGCATCAAGGAGCATCTACTACCGAGGAGCGCCCAAGACACCTCAATGTTAAAGAACACCCGGCAGACACTTGGCGTCACAGATTAGAGCGTATCTGTACCTTTCCCTCAAAATCTATAGACAAACATTGTAGTGCGGCCCTCACCATCCATAACAAGATAAAACAGTTTTCTAATATGTCCAGGAATTGTCCCTGATCTTTTGCTTTGCTACTTGCAATCCATGTTTTCTTTTTGTGGGTGGTTCCTCTTCAACAGCATTCTGCCAGCACTATAAGATCTGGAACTTCCTTTCCCCTCATTTCATAAAATGCAAAGTTCTTAACATTTTCCAATGATTTTCCCACTCAACTAAAAGGCCGGCTCTCTGCTATACCTGTTGCAACTTGAGAGACATGACAGCAAGAGGAGGCAAAGACTTCACATCCCCTAGAGAGGGACAAGGAGCGCCCCCCACTTCTCCTACAAAAGGCACAAAAAACTGCCCCCACTTCTCCTAGAGAGGGACAAAGAGCCGCCCCAACTTCTCCTAGAGAGGGGCAAAGAGCCACCCCAACTTCTCCTAGAGAGGGACAAAGAGCCGCCCCAACTTCTCCTAGAGAGGGACAAAGAGCTGCCCCAACTTCTCCTAGAGAGGGACAAAGAGCTGCCCCAACTTCTCCTAGAGAGGGACAAAGAGCCGCCCCAACTTCTCCTAGAGAGGGACAAAGAGCTGCCCCAACTTCTCCTAGAGAGGGACAAAGAGCCGCCCCAACTTCTCCTAGAGAGGGACAAAGCCGCCCCCACTTCTAGAGAGGGACAAAGAGCCGCCCCAACTTCTCCTAGAGAGGGACAAAGAGCCACCCCAACTTCTCCTAGAGAGGGACAAAGAGCCGCCCCAACTTCTCCTAGAGAGGGACAAAGAGCCGCCCCAACTTCTCCTAGAGAGGGACAAAGAGCCGCCCCAACTTCTCCTAGAGAGGGACAAAGAGCTGCCCCAACTTCTCCTAGAGAGGGACAAAGAGCCGCCCCAACTTCTCCTAGAGAGGGACAAAGAGCTGCCCCAACTTCTCCTAGAGAGGGACAAAGAGCCGCCCCCACTTCTCCTAGAGAGGGACAAAAAGCCGCCCCCACTTCTCCTAGAGAGGGACAAAGAGCCGCCCCAACTTCTCCTAGAGAGGGACAAAGAGCCGCCCCAACTTCTCCTAGAGAGGGACAAAGAGCCGCCCCAACTTCTCCTAGAGAGGGACAAAGAGCCGCCCCCACTTCTCCTAGAGAGGGACAAAGCCGCCCCCACGTCTCCTAGAGAGGGACAAAGAGCCGCCCCAACTTCTCCTAGAGAGGGACAAAGAGCCGCCCCAACTTCTCTTACAGAGCTTAGAGAGGGACAAAGAGCCGCCCCAACTTCTCCTAGAGAGGGACAAAGAGTCGCCCCAACTTCTCTTACAGAGCTTAGAGAGGGACAAAGAGCCGCCCCAACTTCTCCTAGAGAGGGACAAAGAGTCGCCCCAACTTCTCTTACAGAGCTTAGAGAGGGACACAGACCCTCCCCAACTTCTCTTAGAAAGGGACAAAAACCCGCCCCCACTTTTAGAGACACCAAGACCTGCCCTAACTTCTTCTAGAGACACCAAGACCCGCCCCCACTTTTCCTAGAGAGGGACAAAGACCCACCCCCACTTTTCCTAGAGCGGGACAAAGACCCGCCCCAACTTCCTGTAATCCCTTGCGGGTCTCTGCTACAGACGGATTGCACTTGATGACAGGCAGTAGACAGCAAGTTAGACATAAGGCAGCCATCCAGCAGCTGACACTGGAGAGAGTTTCAAACGAGAAGACAACACAATCCTTTAGAATGTGAATGTAACAATGTGTAACTTGTGGAGAAAGCTGCAACTTCAAGGGGTATTCCAATCTCCAACATCCTCTCCAAATATAGAAGGTATAATATTAGCAAAGACCTCCAATTAGAAATGTAGTTTAGCTATCCTGATATAGCCGTGTCTTTTATCTCATGTGGAGGGCATTGCAGTAGCTTAGGTATCCATGGTTACGACCGCAAGCAAACTGCAATGCCCTGCACATGAGGTAAGACACATGTCTATATCAGGAGATCTATACTACATTTCTAATTGGAGATATTTGCAAATATTATTATTATACCTACTACATTGGTGTCACGGGTGTGTCATGGGTGACAGACAGTCATGTGGTTTCTGGCCATAGAAGGTCACAGCTTCACATGTTTTTTTTGTCTTGATTTAATCAGCCCTTCCTTCCTGGGACTGGTGCTGATGATATTTTCCAGTCCATTCAAGCCTTGGTTGCGAGCAGGTGGCTTGTGCTCCTCTGTGGTATCGTTGCTGAACTTCTGCTTGAGTCATAGTAGTTTATGCATTTTCCCCAGTGTGTCCTCCTTGTGTTTTCTATAGTGTCTAGTTGGGTTGATGAAGAGCTCATTCCATCCATTCCCTATTTAGGGCCCTAGGGTCATGTATCCGGCTCGGCGCATAGGTGCGGAACCTATCTAGGGTGGTGAGCAGTAGGTTTGGTCAGGGGTCACCATCTTCCCTTTCCCTAGACACAGGGTTTCCCTTCCTTTTCATTGTGCGCTTGGTACTTCCTTTGTGTCTTTTTTTTTTTAACCTAAGTAAGTCTTCCATGACTTTATTCATTTTATGCTACCAGTATAGAATAATCCCGGCAATTCTCCGGGAAAGAGGATACCGCAGTCATGAGGAACAGAGATTGCACGTCACCATCATACACTGCGGGAACACACTTTCCAGTAATGAAGATAAGAGAGGATCCCACACATGATACCTGTTCTGTATTTGCAGGGATTAGCCCAATAATCCGGAATCGTCCCAACATATTCTGAGTGTATCGGGGTGAAATGTGGTGGAGTTCATACAACCTCCAGCTTTTGCTGCGGAGACATGAGACTCTAACACTACAGTCCCTGACAGACGTTCTGTCACTTATCCATGTTATGTAAATAAAAGCTTATAACCTGACTTTAAATTCATCCTTTGGTTTTATAAATTACTCTTTTGAAAGCTGAAACCCTCACATTACTTTCTGTGGGCGACAAAACTTTTGTCTTGCCAAAATCTGACCTTTCTGTGTTCATTAAATGATCAATATTTCAGCTTTGCAGCAACTTTATTTTCATAACCTAAACCAAATTTGGGAGAGTTTCAGCTTTCAAAAGAGTAATTTATAAAACCAATGGAAGAATTTAAAGTCAGGTTATAAACTTTTATTTACATAACATGGATAAGCGACAGAACTTCTGTCATGGACTGTAAATATTTCACGGGTTTTTTTGTTGGTACATTAATATCCAGACTGTTTTGAATCAGGTTTTCCCCAAATGCAGAGAGGAGATCAGAGGAAATTACAAGACTATGATGCCAGCAACGTTAGCCTTAGCCTTGTTGCAGAATTGAGCAAACAGCGCAATGCCGGGTGGTCCCTGATGGTCCCTAACAATACAGTGCCTTTATAGAGATACAAGATGAGGCAGCAGTAATCCAAATACTACAAAGTCATTGCTTACATCACAATGTCCTTACCCCGTTGACGACGTTGCTGTGGGTCTGCGTGCTCAGCGTCTTGGGTGGATCGGTAGGAATGTGAACCTGGGAACAGAGCGCAGCATCAGCATCCATTGTCCTGCAGCCAGAATACAACGTCATACAGGACCCGCCGCGCGCCTACCTTCATGGTCTTATCGGTGGACGTGGTGTATAGCGCGCCTGCCGAACGCCAGATACCGGTGACTTGGGATGCATGACCTACGTCAAAACACTGAGCGGAAGGGGAGAATAAAAAGGATGGGGGGGCAGAGATGAGAAAGAAGAAGTTGAGGTTAGTAATTATATATCCTACATATAAGTCTACTATGCCCCATATACAGACGCTATGTGACCCTCCGGTATCCCTCCCCGCTTCATACTGCATTACTTGGGGCCAGGACAAGTGAGGATCCACTGACCACCATCTACGTATTATTCATACACTAAAAACAGTGGAGATTCTCTAGTAGATGGATCAGCACTGATAGCAAACTGCAATTTCTCGTACCCGCACTTGCTGGAATGTCCCTCCGTGGCTTCCGTACACGTGGATCAGGCCTTGGTTGTCTCCAGCCCAGAGCTGTGGCGCTTCATAGGACATGCAGAAGAGGTAGTTCTCCAGCTGAGGGGGAGAAATGAGAGATTATTCACCCCGTGTCCGCACCGCTGATAGAGAACCTCACCCGCCGCAGCCAGCAGAGCCCTGCACAGCCCTGCTCCATACAGCACCCGCCGCAGCCAGCAGAGCCCTGCACAGCCCTGCTCCATACAGCACCCGCCGCAGCCAGCAGAGCCCTGCACAGCCCTGCTCCATACAGCAGACGCCGCAGCCAGCAGAGCGCTGCACAGCCCTGCTCCATACAGCACCCGCCGCAGCCAGCAGAGCCCTGCTCCATACAGCACCCGCCGCAGCCAGCAGAGCCCTGCACAGCCCTGCTCCGTACAGCACCCGCCGCAGCCAGCAGAGCCCTGCACAGCCCTGCTCCGTACAGCACCCGCCGCAGCCAGCAGAGCCCTGCACAGCCCTGCTCCGTACAGCACCCGCCGCAGCCAGCAGAGCCCTGCACAGCCCTGCTCCATACAGCACCCGCCGCAGCAAGCACAGCCCTGCTCCATACAGCACCCGCCGCAGCCAGCACAGCCCTGCTCCATACAGCACCCGCCGCAGCCAGCACAGCCCTGCTCCATAGAGCACCCGCCGCAGCCAGCACAGCCCTGCTCCATACAGCACCCGCCGCAGCCAGCACAGCCCTGCTCCATACAGCACCCGCCGCAGCCAGCACAGCCCTGCTCCATACAGCACCCGCCGCAGCCAGCACAGCCCTGCTCCATACAGCACCCGCCGCAGCCAGCACAGCCCTGCTCCATAGAGCACCCGCCGCAGCCAGCACAGCCCTGCTCCATACAGCACCCGCCGCAGCCAGCACAGCCCTGCTCCATACAGCACCCGCCGCAGCCAGCACAGCCCTGCTCCATACAGCACCCGCCGCAGCCAGCACAGCCCTGCTCCATACAGCACCCGCCGCAGCCAGCACAGCCCTGCTCCATACAGCACCCGCTGCAGCCAGCAGAGCCCTGCACAGCCCTGCTCCGTACAGCACCCGCCGCAGCCAGCAGAGCCCTGCACAGCCCTGCTCCATACAGCACCCGCCGCAGCCAGCAGAGCCATGCACAGCCCTGCTCCGTACAGTACCCGCCGCAGCCAGCAGAGCCCTGCACAGCCCTGCTCCGTACAGCACCCGCCGCAGCCAGCAGAGCCCTGCACAGCCCTGCTCCATACAGCACCCGCCGCAGCAAGCACAGCCCTGCTCCATACAGCACCCGCCGCAGCCAGCACAGCCCTGCTCCATACAGCACCCGCCGCAGCCAGCATAGCCCTGCTCCATACAGCACCCGCCGCAGCCAGCATAGCCCTGCTCCATACAGCACCCGCCGCAGCCAGCACAGCCCTGCTCCATACAGCACCCGCCGCAGCCAGCACAGCCCTGCTCCATACAGCACCCGCCGCAGCCAGCACAGCCCTGCTCCATACAGCACCCGCCGCAGCCAGCATAGCCCTGCTCCATACAGCACCCGCCGCAGCCAGCACAGCCCTGCTCCATACAGCACCCGCCGCAGCCAGCACAGCCCTGCTCCTTACAGCACCCGCCGCAGCCAGCACAGCCCTGCTCCATAGAGCACCCGCCGCAGCCAGCACAGCCCTGCTCCATACAGCACCCGCCGCAGCCAGCACAGCCCTGCTCCATACAGCACCCGCCGCAGCCAGCACAGCCCTGCTCCATACAGCACCCGCCGCAGCCAGCAGAGCCATGCACAGCCCTGCTCCGTACAGTACCCGCCGCAGCCAGCAGAGCCCTGCACAGCCCTGCTCCGTACAGTACCCGCCGCAGCCAGCAGAGCCCTGCACAGCCCTGCTCCGTACAGCACCCGCCGCAGCCAGCAGAGCCCTGCACAGCCCTGCTCCATACAGCACCCGCCGCAGCAAGCACAGCCCTGCTCCATACAGCACCCGCCGCAGCCAGCACAGCCCTGCTCCATACAGCACCCGCCGCAGCCAGCACAGCCCTGCTCCATACAGCACCCGCCGCAGCCAGCACAGCCCTGCTCCATACAGCACCCGCCGCAGCCAGCACAGCCCTGCTCCATACAGCACCCGCCGCAGCCAGCACAGCCCTGCTCCATACAGCACCCGCCGCAGCCAGCACAGCCCTGCTCCATACAGCACCCGCCGCAGCCAGCACAGCCCTGCTCCATACAGCACCCGCCGCAGCCAGCACAGCGCCCATTCACCACTACCCCGGTAAGCTACATTAGAAATTTTAAGACGCACCCTTCATTTTCCTCCCAAGGTTTTGAGAGGAAAAGTACGTCTTATAATTTGAAAAATATGGTATCTTCTAGGAAGCAAAAGGGAGAAATGGTAGCACAACCCCACCTGTATTCTCTGTAAAACTGCATTAACCCTGCGGTCAAACACAACCAAGGTCCTGTCCTCGCTTCCAGACACGATGTGGCGGTCGTCGGCAGCGAGTGATAACACTGGACTGGAATGGATCTTACGAGACTTTATCAAAGGTGAAGAAGCTGAAAAGAGAATTAGTAGAAAAGTCAGTGTCACCGTACAACAAATATATAACTAATGTATGAGGCGAATACTTCTATAGAGGGGGGCTCTGAACAGGGAGGCGCTGTTGTATTGGTGCCTATGGAAGGTAAGAGCAAAGAGAAGTGGTGGAAAGTGGTACTGCAGGTAATAGATACACATGTACTGTACTGTATATACTGCCATTGTATGTATAAAATATCACTTGCACAAAGTTACAAATCCCCCAACACAGTGTCTCACCTCTTGGGTCATACACACTCACTCTCTTATCATAGGATCCGGCCACCAAGATGTCCGGCAGATAAGCCAGGCAAAGGATTGCCGCTCGCCCCCTGGAAGGAGGAAAAGGGGAAATCAAGTGGATCCTGTTGTGAGACGTAAATCACCGACATATTGTGGTGTTAAAGCTGTTCGGTTGTAGGCAGCATATTACTCTCTGTTATCAGCTATTTAATATATCTAAAAAATAATAATAACAATAATAATAAAAATAATAAAAATAATAATAATAATAATAATAATAATAATACATTTCCTTCTCGATGATGATTCCCTCATGTCACATACCTCCAGGCAGCAATATGTATCAACAATCAAAAAACACAAAAACCTGAGCTGAAACAATGTTCAGTAAACATGCAACATTAAGCATGTGAATTGCAGCCTTAAGACTAGAAAAAACCAAGGAGAAAAATTGTATGAAAAATACCCTGAATATAAATAAATAAATTGCAAGTGCTTAATAACAGGGTACTTAGTGTATACATTTTTGCAAAAAGGTAAAAAGCTGTCTCACCTCGTCACGGTGTACCCATCTGAGACAGTCCCTAACCTACTGAAGTTAAAAACATTATCAATACCTGACTTGTGTCATGTCAAACTACAATATGAATGGTGGCAAGTGGTTAGCTGTGTCCCAGATAAAATACACAGCAAAGTGAGACGCAATCAGCTGTTCAAAATGGATACAGCCGCACACTAAATGCCATCAATGTATAAGGGAACTCTGGTACTGCATTACTGCTATATGAAAAAATGAGATTTTTAGTTTATGAATTGGCCAATGCATGTAAGCCCGGAAACCAAACGGCAAGGTAAATCTCAATATTCCGGGTCCCTAACTAAAATGCCACTATCTAGGTTAAAAACATCCTTGTCTGGGCAGCTAGACTAAAAATCTAACTTGAAATGCCACTATCTGGACTAACCTCCATGTCTGGGCAGCTAGGACTCCTGGTATAAGGATTGTGAACACAGCCTGGTTTATAGGGCGGAGTGCTCAGTCAGAAAAAAAAAAAAAAAAAAAAAAAAGTTAGATTTTTAGTCTAGCTGCCCAGACAAGGATGTTTTTAACCTAGATAGTGGCATTTTAGTTAGGGACCCGGAATATTGAGATTTACCTTGCCGTCTGGTTTCCGGGCTTACATGCATTGGCCAATTCATAAACTAAAAATCTCATTTTTTCATATCGCAGTAATGCAGTACCAGAGTTCCCTTATACATTGATGGCATTTAGTGTGCGGCTGTATCCATTTTGTATTTGCTAGGTTTTTTCAGCTGGCACCTATACACACTTGTAGGATGTGCAGGTCAGTCTTTTGAAATATTTGCAGTGAGTTTTTTTCTGACTGAGCACTCCGCCCTATAAACCAGGCTGTGTTCACAATCCTTATACCAGGAGTCCTAGCTGCCCAGACATGGAGGTTAGTCCAGATAGTGGCATTTCAAGTTAGATTTTTAGTCTAGCTGCCCAGACAAGGATGTTTTTAACCTAGATAGTGGCATTTTAGTTAGGGACCCGGAATATTGAGATTTACCTTGCCGTTTGGTTTCCGGGCTTACATGCATTGGCCAATTCATAAACTAAAAATCTCATTTTTTCATATAGCAGTAATGCAGTACCAGAGTTCCCTTATACATTGATGGCATTTAGTGTGCGGCTGTATCCATTTTGTATTTGCTAGGTTTTTTCAGCTGGCACCTATACACACTTGTAGGATGTGCAGGTCAGTCTTTTGAAATATTTGCAGTGAGTTTTTTTCTGACTGAGCACTCCGCCCTATAAACCAGGCTGTGTTCACAATCCTTATACCAGGAGTCCTAGCTGCCCAGACATGGAGGTTAGTCCAGATAGTGGCATTTCAAGTTAGATTTTTAGTCTAGCTGCCCAGACAAGGATGTTTTTAACCTAGATAGTGGCATTTTAGTTAGGGACCCGGAATATTGAGATTTACCTTGCCGTTTGGTTTCCGGGCTTACATGCATTGGCCAATTCATAAACTAAAAATCTCATTTTTTCATATAGCAGTAATGCAGTACCAGAGTTCCCTTATACATTGATGGCATTTAGTGTGCGGCTGTATCCATTTTGTATTTGCTAGGTTTTTTCAGCTGGCACCTATACACACTTGTAGGATGTGCAGGTCAGTCTTTTGAAATATTTGCAATCAGCTGTTCAGTCTCAGTACTAGGAGGGCTGCGCCCCCAACTTGCAACCAAGCAAGAAAACATACAAAAAACACAAAAACCTGAGCTGAAACAATGTTCAGTAAACATGCAACGTTAAGTATGTGAATTGCAGCCTTAAGACTAGAAAAAACCAAGGAGAAAAATTGTATGAAAAATACCCTGAATATAAATAAATAAATTGCAAGTGCTTAATAACAGGGTACTTAGTGTATACATTTTTGCAAAAAGGTAAAAAGCTGTCTCACCTCGTCACGGTGTACCCATCTGAGACAGTCCCTAACAGCCCTCCTAGTACTGAGACTGAACAGCTGATTGCGTCTCACTTTGCTGTGTATTTTATCTGGGACACAGCTAACCACTTGCCACCATTCATATTGGAGTTCTGACATGACACAAGTCAGGTATTGATAATGTTTTTAACTTCAGTAGGTTAGGGACTGTCTCAGATGGGTACACCGTGACGAGGTGAGACAGCTTTTTACCTTTTTGCAAAAATGTATACACTAAGTACCCTGTTATTAAGCACTTGCAATTTATTTATTTATATTCAGGGTATTTTTCATACAATTTTTCTCCTTGTTTTTTTCTAGTCTTAAGGCTGCAATTCACATGCTTAATGTTGCATGTTTACTGAACATTGTTTCAGCTCAGGTTTTTGTGTTTTTTGTATGTTTTTTCTTGCTTGGTTGCAAGTTGGGGGCGCAGCCCTCCTAGTACTGAGACTGAGCAGCTGATTGCGTCTCACTTTGCTGTGTATTTTATCTGGGACACAGCTAACCACTTGCCACCATTCATATTGGAGTTCTGACATGACACAAGTCAGGTATTGATAATGTTTTTAACTTCAGTAGGTTAGGGACTGTCTCAGATGGGTACACCGTGACGAGGTGAGACAGCTTTTTACCTTTTTGCAAAAATGTATACACTAAGTACCCTGTTATTAAGCACTTGCAATTTATTTATTTATATTCAGGGTATTTTTCATACAATTTTTCTCCTTGGTTTTTTCTAGTCTTAAGGCTGCAATTCACATGCTTAATGTTGCATGTTTACTGAACATTGTTTCAGCTCAGGTTTTTGTGTTTTTTGTATGTTTTCTTGCTTGGTTGCAAGTTGGGGGCGCAGCCCTCCTAGTACTGAGACTGAACAGCTGATTGCGTCTCACTTTGCTGTGTATTTTATCTGGGACACAGCTAACCACTTGCCACCATTCATATTGGAGTTCTGACATGACACAAGTCAGGTATTGATAATGTTTTTAACTTCAGTAGGTTAGGGACTGTCTCAGATGGGTACACCGTGACGAGGTGAGACAGCTTTTTACCTTTTTGCAAAAATGTATACACTAAGTACCCTGTTATTAAGCACTTGCAATTTATTTATTTATATTCAGGGTATTTTTCATACAATTTTTCTCCTTGGTTTTTTCATGTATCAACAATCAGCAGCCATGACGCCGGCATTAGTAAGGATTAGATTGGATTTATAGATAGTAGTGACCCTTAAAGGGAACTGGTCACCCCCAGAAACACTTATCTGCAGATCTCATGGTAATCTGCAGGTAATCTCACTACAGACAAAGCAACATGAAGACAATGAAGTTTTATCCTCCCTGCAGCCGATCACTTCCAGTTTGTGATCACTCCCCGCCACTGATTGACAGCCTGGTCTGCGGAGTCTGTGTGCGCAGGGCAAGCTGTCAGTGTGTCAGAAGAAAACTTCTTTTTCTCCCTGTTGCCGCTTCATTAGGAGGGTGGGCAGGAGTTTAAAGTTATTTACCTGCAGATCACCACTATATATTAGTACATATAGGGGTGCTTTACACGCTGTGACATCGCTAGCGATCTCGTTAGCGATGTGACACGCCAGATCGCAGATGTGATCTGCCGAGATCGCACATGTGACCGGCGCGATAAAAACCGACCTATGTGCGATCTCGGCAGATCACATCTGCGATCTGGCGTGTCACATGAGATCGCTAGCGATGTCGCAGTGTGTAAAGCGCCCCATATAGTGTCTCTGGATGTGACAGTTTCCATCCAAAGACTCATATGACAGGATTGATCAGTGATTGCGGTGATCTGTCCTTTGGTCGCTACTTCCATTAATACAATAAACTTAAACCCGCAGGCCGTTGTCAATCTAAGTCTGCCGAGACCGAGACACCCAGAGGCAAATCTCTTCTAGTCACTGGGGTCAGTCCGGCGCCGTTCGTATTCATCCAATGGATCTGTTTCTTGCAGGAATTCTAATTTTCTATTCATTTAATGGAATAAAAAAACCTGAACCCCGAGCGAGAGCTGAGCTTTATCTCCCGTGATCACAGGATGGGACAAATTACTACAAGGAGGCGGTAAAGCCCCCATATACCCAAGAACGACGCATGGTACTGTATACGTGTAAGAACGCAAGGTGGATTCAAGACCGGATATATAGTACAGACCAAAAGTTTGGACACATCTTCTCATCTCTAGAACAACTGTTAAGAGGAGACTTTGTGCAGCAGCCTTCATGGTAAAATAGCTGCTAGGAAACCACTGCTAAGGACAGGCAACAAGCAGAAGAGACTTGTTTGGGCTAAAGAACACAAGGAATGGACATTAGACCAGTGGAAATCTGTGCTTTGCTCTGATGAGTCCAAATTTGAGATGTTTGGATCCAACCACCGTGTCTTTGTACGACGCAGAAAAGGTGAACGGATGGACTCTACATGCCTGGTTCCCACCGTAAAGCATGGAGGAGGAGAGGTGATGGTGTGAGGGGGCTTTGCTGGTGACACTGTTGGGGATTTATTCAAAATTGAAGGGATACTGAACCAGCATGGCTACCACAGCATCTTGCAGCGGTGTGCTATTCCTTCCAGTTTGCGTTTAGTTGGACCATCATTTATTTTTCAACAGAACAATGACCCCAAACACACCTCCAGGCTGTGTAAGGGCTATGTGACTAAGAGAGTGATGGGGTGCTACGCCAGATGACCTGGCCTCCACAGTCACCAGACCTGAACCCAATCGAGATGGTTTGGGGTGAGCTGGACCGCAGAGTGAAGGCAAGAGAGCCAACAAGTGCTAAGTATCTCTGGGAACTCCTTCAAGACTGTTAGAAAACCATTTCCGGTGACTACCTCCTGAAGCTCATCAAGAGAATGCCAAGAGTGTGCAAAGCAGTAATCAAAGCAAAAGGTGGCTACTTTGAAGAACCTAGAATATAAGACATATTTTCAGTTGTGTCACACTTTTTTGTTAAGTATTTCATTCCACATGTTTTAATTCATAGTTTTGATGCTTTCAATGTGAATCTACAATTTTCAGAGTCCTGAAAATAAAGAAAACTCTTTGAATGAGAAGGTGTGTCCAAACTTTTGGTCTGTACTGTATGTCTTGTGGACCTGCCCCAGATTATGGAGCTACTGGAAGGAAGTAGAGGAACATATTGAGAGTGATTGTACCGAGTCCATTGCTGATATGTCCCAGCAGGCAGAGCCACCAGCGCCATCCTGAGGTTATTATGTCAGGCGCACAGGCCCGATCGCCCAACACCCAGACGTTTCTGCACTGTCTATAGGACCTGGATGTTCATCCAAAGTTAATATTGTATTAAACAGTTATTTCTGTCTTCAGGAGCGCACCGTTCATCTTCTTGCTTGCTGGTGGCACTACGCTTTGGAAGACTGGGAACATGACTGCCGCACTGGCACTGTCAAATTCTGCAACAGTGGGAGCATCGGAGCAGCACCGGGGGTCTAAAGCTGGCAGGATGGCAGGTTCTGTCCAGCTTCAGAGCAGCGCTCTCAAGTTCTATAGCAAAAAGCCTGTAAAACGCTCCGTCCTCGGTGACCAACCAACGAGCAGTGCACATTAGAAATAAAAATCCCTCTATTCTTGGAACAGAAGGACATTTTTAATAAGAGGTCATTTAAAAACTGCTTTTTTTTTCCAAACACTTTTCAATTGTAACCATTTACCATGATGATAAAAACCCCCTTAAGGCCATGTTTACACGTTGCTTTTTTTTGGCTTCTTTTTTTTTCTCTTGGCCCTAAAGAAGCTGCTCACAAAGAAGGGAATTTTGTTACTTACCGTAAATTCCTTTTCTTCTAGCTCCTATTGGGAGACCCAGACGATTGGGTGTATAGTACTGCCTCCGGAGGCCACACAAAGCATTACACTAAAAAGTGTAAGGCCCCTCCCCTTCTGGCTATACACCCCCAGTGGGATCACTGGCTCACCAGTTTTAGTGCAAAAGCAAGAAGGAGGAAAGCCAATAACTGGTTTAAACAAATTCACTCCGAAGTAACGTCGGAGAACTGAAAACCATTCAACATGAACAACATGTGTACCCGAAAAACAACCAAAAATCCCGAAGGACAACAGGGCGGGTGCTGGGTCTCCCAATAGGAGCTAGAAGAAAAGGAATTTACGGTAAGTAACAAAATTCCCTTCTTCTTCGGCGCTCCATTGGGAGACCCAGACGATTGGGACGTCCAAAAGCTGTCCCTGGGTGGGTACAGAATACCTCATGTTAGAGCTGCAAGACAGCCCTCCCCTACGGGGAGGCAACTGCCGCCTGCAGGACTCTTCTACCTAGGCTGGCGTCCGCCGAAGCATAGGTATGCACCTGATAATGTTTGGTGAAAGTGTGCAGACTCGACCAGGTAGCTGCCTGGCACACCTGTTGAGCCGTAGCCTGGTGTCGTAATGCCCAGGACGCACCCACGGCTCTGGTAGAATGGGCCTTCAGCCCTGATGGAGACGGAAGCCCAGCAGAACGGTAGGCTTCAAGAATTGGTTCTTTGATCCATCGAGCCAGGGTGGCCTTAGAAGCCTGCGACCCTTTGCGCTTACCAGCGACAAGGACAAAGAGTGCATCCGAACGGCGCAGGGGCGCCGTGCGGGAAATGTAGATTCTGAGTGCTCTCACCAGATCTAACAAATGTAAGTCCTTCTCATACCGATGAACTGCATGAGGACAAAAAGAAGGCAAAGAGATATCCTGATTAAGATGAAAAGAGGATACCACCTTCGGGAGAAACTCCTGAATGCGTCGCAGCACTACCTTGTCCTGGTGGAAGACCAGGAAGGGAGCCTTGGATGACAGCGCTGCTAGCTCAGACACTCTCCAAAGAGATGTGATCGCTACCAGAAAAGCCACTTTCTGTGATAGTCTAGAAAGTGAAACCTCCCTCAGAGGCTCGAAGGGCGGCTTCTGGAGGGCAACTAGTACCCTGTTCAGATCCCATGGATCTAACGGCCGCTTGTACGGGGGTACGATATGACAAACCCCCTGCAGGAACGTGCGTACCTTAGAAAGTCGTGCTAGACGCTTCTGAAAAAAGACGGATAGCGCCGAGACTTGCCCTTTAAGGGAGCCGAGCGACAAACCTTTTTCTAACCCAGATTGCAGGAAAGAAAGAAATGTAGGCAATGCAAATGGCCAGGGAGACACTCCCTGAGCAGAGCACCAGGATAAGAATATCCTCCACGTTCTGTGGTAGATCTTAGCGGACGTGGGCTTCCTAGCCTGTCTCATGGTGGCAACGACCCCTTGGGATAATCCTGAAGACGCTAGGATCCAGGACTCAATGGCCACACAGTCAGGTTCAGGGCCGCAGAATTCCGATGGAAAAACGGCCCTTGGGACAGCAAGTCTGGTCGGTCTGGTAGTGCCCACGGTTGGCCGACCGTGAGATGCCACAGATCCGGATACCACGCCCTCCTTGGCCAGTCTGGGGCGACGAGTATGACGCGGCTGCAGTCGGATCTGATCTTGCGTAGCACTCTGGGCAAGAGTGCCAGAGGTGGAAACACATAAGGGAGCCGGAACTGCGACCAATCTTGCACTAAGGCGTCTGCCGCCAGAGCTCTGTGATCGCGAGACCGTGCCATGAAGGTTGGGACCTTGTTGTTGTGCCGGGACGCCATTAGGTCGACGTCCGGCCTTCCCCAGCGGCGACAGATTTCCTGAAACACGTCCGGGTGAAGTGACCATTCCCCTGCGTCCATGCCCTGGCGACTGAGGAAGTCTGCTTCCCAGTTTTCTACGCCGGGGATGTGAACTGCGGATATGGTGGAGGCCGTGGCTTCCACCCACATCAGAATCCGCCGGACTTCCTGGAAGGCTTGCCGACTGCGTGTCCCCCCTTGGTGGTTGATGTATGCCACCGCTGTGGAGTTGTCCGACTGAATTCGGATCTGCCTTCCTTCCAGCCACTGCTGGAAGGCTAGTAGGGCAAGATACACTGCTCTGATTTCCAGAACATTGATCTGAAGGGTGGACTCCTGCTGGGTCCACGTACCCTGAGCCCTGTGGTGGAGAAAAACTGCTCCCCACCCTGACAGACTCGCGTCTGTCGTGACCACCGCCCAGGACGGTGGTAGGAAGGATCTTCCCTGTGATAATGAGGTGGGAAGAAGCCACCACTGCAGAGAGTCCTTGGCCGTCTGGGAAAGGGAGACTTTCCTGTCCAGGGATGTTGACTTCCCGTCCCATTGGCGGAGAATGTCCCATTGAAGAGGGCGCAGATGAAACTGCGCAAACGGAACCGCCTCCATTGCCGCCACCATCTTCCCGAGGAAGTGCATGAGGCGTCTTAAGGAGTGCGACTGACTTTGAAGGAGAGCCTGCACCCCAGTCTGTAGTGACCGCTGCTTGTCCAGCGGAAGCTTCACTATCGCTGAGAGAGTATGAAACTCCATGCCAAGATACGTCAGTGATTGGGTCGGTAACAGAGTTGACTTTGAGAAGTTGATGATCCACCCGAACGTCTGGAGAGTCTCCAGTGCAACATCCAGGCTGAGTTGGCATGCCTCCTGAGAGGGTGCCTTGACAAGTAGATCGTCCAAGTAAGGGATCACAGAGTGTCCCTGAGAGTGCAAGACTGCTACCACTGCCGCCATGACCTTGGTGAACACCCGTGGGGCTGTCGCCAGACCAAATGGCAGAGCTACGAACTGAAGATGGTCGTCTCCTATCACGAAGCGTAGAAAGCGTTGGTGCTCTGTAGCAATCGGCACGTGGAGATAAGCATCTTTGATGTCTATTGATGCTAGGAAATCTCCTTGAGACATTGAGGCAATGACTGAGCGGAGGGATTCCATCCGGAACCGCCTGGCGTTCACATGCTTGTTGAGCAGTTTTAGGTCCAGAACAGGACGGAATGAGCCGTCCTTTTTTGGCACCACAAAGAGATTGGAGTAAAAACCTTGTCCTCGTTCCCGAAGAGGAACAGGGACCACCACTCCTTCTGCTCTTAGAGAATGCACCGCCTGCAGAAGGGCATCTGCTCGGTCGGGATGTGGGGAAGTTCTGAAGAACCGAGGCGGAGGCCGAGAACTGGACTCTATATTGTACCCGTGAGACAAAATGTCTGTTACCCACCGGTCTTTGACCTGTGGCAGCCAAATGTCGCAAAAGCGGGAGAGCCTGCCACCGACCGAGGATGCGGAGGGAGGCGGCCGAAAGTCATGAGGCAGCCGCCTTGGAAGCGGTACCTCCGGTTGCTTTCTTGGGGCGTGAGTGAGTCCGCCAGGAATCAGAGCTCCTTTGCTCTTTCTGAGTCCCTTTGGACGAGGAGAATTGGGGCTTGCCCGAGCCTCGAAAGGACCGAAACTTTGACTGCCACTTCCTCTGTTGAGGTTTGTTTGATCTGGGCTGGGGTAAGGAAGAGTCCTTACCTTTGGACTGTTTAATGATTTCCGCCAATTGCTCACCAAACAGTCTGTCTCCAGTTAATGGCAAGCTGGTTAAACATTTTTTAGAAGCAGAATCTGCTTTCCATTCTTTTAACCACAAGGCTCTGCGCAAAACTACAGAGTTGGCGGATGCCATTGAGGTACGGCTCGTAGAGTCTAGTACCGCATTGATAGCGTAGGTCGCAAACGCAGTCATTTGCGTAGTTAAGGACGCCACTTGCGGCACTGCTGGACTTAAGAAAGAGTCCACCTGTGCCAGACCAGCTGAAATAGCTTGGAGCGCCCACACGGCCGCGAATGCTGGAGCAAACGACGCGCCAATAGCTTCATAGACAGATTTCAACCAAAGGTCCATCTGTCTGTCATTGGCATCTTTAAGTGAAGCCCCATCCTCCACTGCAACTATGGATCTAGCTGCAAGCCTGGATATTGGAGGGTCCACTTTTGGACACTGGGTCCAGCGCTTGACCACGTCAGGGGGAAAGGGATAACGTGTATCCTTCAGACGTTTGGAAAAACGCTTGTCCGGATAAGCATGGTGTTTCTGGATTGATTCTCTGAAGTCAGAGTGGTCCAGAAAAGTACTCAATTTACGCTTGGGATACAGGAAATGGAATTTCTCCTGCTGGGCAGCTGCCTCCTCTGCTGAAGGGGCTGGGGGAGAAATATCCAACAGCCTATTGATGGCCGCTATAAGGTCATTTACCATGGCGTCACCATCTGGCGTATCCAAATTGAGTGCGGTGTCAGGACCAGACTCCTGATCACCCACCTCTGTCTCATCATATAGAGACCCTTCTCGCTGAGACCCTGACCCGCGTGATGACGTGGAGGGTCTCTCCCAGCGAGTTCGCTTAGGCGGCCTGGGACTGTCATCAGAGTCAGAGCCCTCAGCCTGTGATGCCTGGGACCCCCTTGAAGTACGGATTAGTTCCAACTGAGGGGGACCGGGGAACATAGACACAGCAGTGTCCATGGTCTGAGCAACTGGCCTGGACTGCAAGGTCTCCAGGATTTTTGTCATAGTCACAGACATTTTGTCAGCAAAGACTGCAAATTCTGTCCCCGTCACCGGGGCAGGGTTCACAGGCGTCTCTGCCTGGGCTACCACCACCATAGACTCTGGCTGCCGAAGTGCCACTGGGACTGAACATTGCATACAATGAGAGTCGTTGGAGCCTGCTGGTAGATTAGCCCCACATGCTGTACAAGCAGTGTATACCGCCCGTGCCTTGGCACCCTTGCGTTTTGTGGATGACATGTTGCTGTCTCCTCAGAGCAATATAGGGGTATACAGCCAAGAAGCGACCTTACAGTGCAGTATATATATATATATCTGGTACAGGAAAAAGTACACCAATACAACACTGTGGCACTAGTGGGGCCAGCACTTATGTGCAGCTTACCGCCCGCTAAACGCGGGTGTGTGGTCGCCAGAAATCCCTAGTCTGGGTCTCCCAGAGCCTGTGTCCGTCCTCCAGCCAGACTGCATGCAGGAATGGCTGCCGGCGTCCTGTGGAGGGGGGGGCGGGCCCTGGGCGTGCTCAGACCAAAAGCAGGAAACCTGCGTCCCACTGTGCCTAGTGAGAGGGCTGGAGCATGTAAATAAGGCTCCAGCCCTCGGCGCTGACGATTGCACAGCGTCTGTCCCATTCCCTGAGTGACAGGGAGGGGGCGGGAACGAAGCGGAGCTAGGCCGCAAAAGCCGGGGACTAAATTTATAAGCGCCGCCGCCGAAAAAGCGCGGTCGGCGCTAAGTCCCCGGCGCACTACAAGTCCCAGCCGCGCCGCCGCTCCGAGAGTGGCCGGCGCGGTAGTTCCCAGCACATGAAGTCACACAGCAAAGCTGCTGTGACTCAAACCCCAGCGTGGAGCGCTACTGTCCCCGGCGCACTAACACACCCAGCAAGTCTGGCGTGTGCGTGCCTGTCTGTACGGGGACACAGAGTACCTGAAAGTTGCAGGGCCTTGTCCCTGAACGGTACCCAGCTCCGTATCCAGCAGGTTCACTGGGTCTGTGGATGGAGCCCGGCCTCAGGGCTTGGGGGCCGGTAAGATCCCACTTCCTCAGAGCCCCTCAGAGGGATGGGGAAGGAAAACAGCATGTGGGCTCCAGCCTCTGTACCCGCAATGGGTACCTCAACCTTACAAACCACAAGTGGGGTAAGAAGGGAGCATGCTGGGGGCCCCATATGGGCCCTCTTTTCTTCCATCCGACATAGTCAGCAGCTACTGCTGACTAAACAGTGGAGCTATGCGTGGATGTCTGACCTCCTTCGCACAAAGCAGAAAACTGGTGAGCCAGTGATCCCACTGGGGGTGTATAGCCAGAAGGGGAGGGGCCTTACACTTTTTAGTGTAATTGCTTTGTGTGGCCTCCGGAGGCAGTGCTATACACCCGATCGTCTGGGTCTCCCAATGGAGCGCCGAAGAAGAAGGGAATTTTGTTTACTTACCGTAAATTCCTTTTCTTCTAGCTCCTATTGGGAGACCCAGACAATTGGGTGTATAGCTTCTGCCTCCGGAGGCCACACAAAGTATTACACTTTAAAAAGTGTAACCCCTCCCCTCTGCCTATACACCCTCCCGTGGACCACGGGCTACTCAGTTTTGGTGCAAAAGCAGGAAGGAGAAAACTTATAAATTGGTCTAAGGTAAATTCAATCCGAAGGATGTTCGGAGAACTGAAAACCATGAACCAAAAGAACAATTCAACATGAACAACATGTGTACACAAAAGAACAACAGCCCGAAGGAAACAGGGGCGGGTGCTGGGTCTCCCAATAGGAGCTAGAAGAAAAGGAATTTATGGTAAGTAAACAAAATTCCCTTCTTCTTTGTCGCTCCATTGGGAGACCCAGACAATTGGGACGTCCAAAAGCAGTCCCTGGGTGGGTAAAAGAATACCTCAATAAAAAGAGCCGAAAACGGCCCCCTCTTACAGGTGGGCAACCGCCGCCTGAAGGACTCGCCTACCTAGACTGGCGTCTGCCGAAGCATAGGTATGCACTTGATAGTGTTTCGTGAAAGTGTGCAGACTAGACCACGTAGCTGCCTGACACACCTGCTGAGCCGTAGCCCGGTGCCGCAATGCCCAGGACGCACCCACGGCTCTGGTAGAATGGGCTTTCAGCCCCAAAGGAAGCGGAAGCCCAGAAGAACGGTAGGCTTCGAGAATCGGTTCCTTGATCCACCGAGCCAAGGTTGACTTGGAAGCCTGCGAACCCTTACGCTGGCCAGCGACAAGGACAAAGAGCGCATCTGAATGGCGCAGGGGCGCCGTGCGAGACACGTAGAGCCGGAGTGCTCTCACCAGATCCAAAGAGTGCAAATCCTTTTCACATTAAGCATAAAACTGAGTAGCCCGTGGTCCACGGGAGGGTGTATAGGCAGAGGGGAGGGGTTACACTTTTTAAAGTGTAATACTTTGTGTGGCCTCCGGAGGCAGAAGCTATACACCCAATTGTCTGGGTCTCCCAATGGAGCGACAAAGAAAAGCAGATTTATTGCAGATTATATGGGTCAGTGTTTAATAAAATTAGTTTCATTTACTAAAAATGTATGGTTGGGTTTTTTGCACTTCCAGATTGGGGAGTCTGACGGGTCCACGTTGGCCCGGACTGTGCTACGCTGGCGACTCTCCTCTGTCCACCATCTTTATTATGGGAAGTATGTCAGCCTTTTCAATATGTGTAATGACATTTGCTGTAGGCACTATGTATCTCATTTATTGGAGGGGTCCTGAGTTTGGATTCAGCAGTGAGCCCATGAAGGAACCTCTTACTTGATATCCTGAACCAGTTGACCTTCAGCTCCGATATCCCAGATCTTCATGGTGCTGTCCCAGGACCCGGAGCACACACGATCCTCACAGGCAGCGAGTGACCAGGCCCAGCCCTATAAAGAATGATAACATTATGATTGTAAAGTGCTCATGTGGCGCCCCTGAGTGTCAGGTGCCATAGTGTACTACATCTAACCCCGAATTCCTGGAAGACCAGTGCCGGTAAACACCACAACACACACGCAAATCCACGCACTTTTCCCCAGACTGGGTAACAGGTTAGAGATGGACTTGACGGGTGGCCACCTATTTGGGACGCATCCAATCCACTAGTCAGAAACCTGGGAGGAGGGGGGACTAGTCAATGGAGTGGACGGAAGACAGACATCTTGTCAGATAGGGAAGTAGACGTGCTCACAGAAAGTATAAGTACTCACTGGACCGAGCACCGACGGGGTACAGGGCTCTAGTTCAGGAAGACGCTTCAGGCTCACCTATTAACAATCTGCCCGGAGAGGGGACCATCAAAGACCTTACCAACTTTAGTGTCCGGGGCACAGCAGCAGAAAAGGAACCTAGGAACCTAGGAACGGGGACCCAAGAGAGGTTCAAGCTGCCTGCCGTACAGGCCAAGATGGAAACAACCAGAGGGGACCCCAAAAATGCTCCAATACCACGGTGACCCACCAACTACTACAGGGTGCATGGAGGAAAAGCTCACCAGGTCCCCACACCGGCACTGGAACAAAGGGAATACCGGATTGGTAAAGACCAGCATAAACCAGGAGGCAGCTACTCCAAACCAGTGAGTAAAGCACAAGTTAAACCGCAGCCCCTGTGTTGTCTGAATTCTTCCTATGTGGAGGTCGTCTGAGCTATAGCTTGTTTGTTCAAACGTAATAAGAATATCTGTGTATGTAAATAATCAAAATGTAGATGTAGTTGCATAATTATCTGTCTGTCTATGTAGCCATCGCATAGACCCATAGTATAATTCAAAGTTGTATAGTCATGAAGGAGTTAACCAAAGATAATGAAGCCAGAATGTGAAGCTGCGAAAGTGTTATCAGTAGCTTTCACATAGAAAGAATGTACAAGAAACAAACTGCGCTGTGAGAAATTAAGGAGTAAAAGTACTCCCTGTTTAGCTTCAAGGTTAGAGATGCAAACTGTATAATTGGGTGTCTTGCAATACACGAGTTCAGTTGATGATGCTGGCTCAAGGAGAACATGTCTCATGTATTCATTGTCTGATACATTATACAGCTAACACGGCACCGTCTCTGGATATCCCAAAGGAAGACTCCATTAGCAGTCTTCAACCCAAATTCCTCCCTTGACACCTACACCTCTGCACTTAGATACTACTACCACCATCATCCTCCCCTGGGGCCTAGCTCTACTTGCGGAGAGCCATCACACCTAAGCTGCCTAATACCACCATCCCCAGCAGTGAGAGACTTTGCAGCGGCGGCTTCCCCTATATAGCTACATACCGGAAGTGGGGTCACGAAAACATTTTATTTTATTTTTCCTTTGTACAAAACCCCTTTTAAGCGACCCCCAGGGTCACAGAACTGGGCAACGGCCACCCAGTGAACTATCCCAGTAATATACAGCTCGGGACCGAGTACCTCAAAGCCCTGGGGTGATTCAATAGCTTATAACTATGGGCCCTTGTCCATGAATACCAGGTCAGGGGCCCAGAGCAGACACCACCCTGGTGCTTGCATGAAGGATCTTACACCTTTGAGTGTCCTCTGATGTAACATTAGTGAACTGCAGGGTCCATACCTTATGAGTACCGGTCTTGTCAGTCCCTAAGGGCTTCACTGGGACTTTCTCTTGGTCTTTTCCCAGGTTTCTTAGATTCCAGAGACAGACATTTCTGTCCCGTGACCCAGAAACACATAAAGATCCGTTCTGCGGAGAGAAGTACAAGAAAGGAGTCAGTGCATGTATACGAAGCAAGGCGACCTCTGTGATCAGCCCATAGTGTGAAACGGTGATCCCGGTGTATGTCTGGCAGCGTCCGCACCACGTCACGCACAATACACGTGTCTTATTTGTGAAACAAGAAGAAATGATCCAGCTTCCAGATTTATTTTCTAATAAAATTCACCTTTAAAATCATCCAAGACAATATCGCGTGATTCATGAGTAATATAGCAGGTCCACCTAATATATAAAGATGAATGTGTGTGTGTATGTATGTCCGGGATTGGCATCTGCACAGTCACAGCTACAGCCACAAAATTTTGCACACTCACACGTCTGGACCCCGAGAGCGTCATAGGCTATGTTTTGAGGGGAAATTTTAACCCCGCTCTTTACAGTTATTCACCAAAAAACCTGCCTCCATTAAAGCGAATGGAGCTGGGAGCCACAGTGCAGCCAGAGCTTCAGAAGAATGCGCAGCCACGCCCTTATATGGAATGTTGGCATGTCACAATGCAGCCAGGGAAAGAGACAGACACAGACAGGGAAAGAGGCAGACACAGACAGGGAAAGAAGGGAATTTTGTTTACTTACCGTAAATTCCTTTTCTTCTAGCTCCAATTGGGAGACCCAGACAATTGGGTGTATAGCTACTGCCTCCGGAGGCCGCACAAAGTACTACACTTAAAAGTGTAAGGCCCCTCCCCTTCTGGCTATACACCCCCCCCGTGGGAGCACGGGTCCTTCAGTTTTAGTGCAAAAGCAAGAAGGAGGAAAGCCAATAACTGTTTCAAAAACAAATTCAATCCGATAAACAATATCGGAGAACGTAAGTTATTAACATGAACAACATGTGCACCCGAAAAACAAATACCCTCAGAAAAACAGGGCGGGTGCTGGGTCTCCCAATTGGAGCTAGAAGAAAAGGAATTTACGGTAAGTAAACAAAATTCCCTTCTTCTTTTTCGCTCCTAATTGGGAGACCCAGACAATTGGGACGTCCAAAAGCAGTCCCTGGGTGGGTAAAATAATACCTCGTGATCGGGCTGTCAGGCAGCCCTTCCTTACAGGTGGGCCACCGCCGCCTGCAGGACTTGTCTACCTAGGCTGGCATCCGCCGAAGCGTAGGTATGCACCTGATAGTGCTTGGTAAAAGTGTGCAGACTCGACCAGGTAGCCGCCTGGCACACCTGCTGAGCCGTAGCCTGATGCCGTAATGCCCAGGACGCACCCACGGCTCTGGTAGAATGGGCCTTCAGTCCAGAAGGAGTCGGAAGCCCAGCAGAACGGTAGGCGTGAAGAATTGGTTCCTTGATCCACCGCGCAAGGGTGGATTTGGAAGCTTGCGACCCTTTATGCTGACCAGCGACCAGGATAAAGAGTGCATCCGAACGGCGCAGAGACGCCGTGCGGGAAATGTAGATCCTGAGTGCTCTCACCAGGTCCAACAGATGTAAACCCTTTTCAAATTGGTGAACTGGATGCGGACACAAAGATGGTAAAGTGATATCCTGATTGAGATGAAAGGAAGATACCACCTTGGGAAGAAACTCTGGAATTGGACGCAGTACTACCTTGTCTTGGTGAAACACCAGGAAGGGAGATTTGCAAGATAACGCCGCCAGCTCTGACACTCTCCGAAGAGACGTGACCGCCACCAGAAAAGCCACTTTCTGTGAAAGCCGAGAAAAGGAAATCTCCTTCATAGGCTCGAAAGGTGGCTTCTGGAGAGCAATCAGAACCTTGTTCAGATCCCAGGGTTCCAATGGCCGCTTGTAAGGGGGAATGATATGACAAACCCCTTGCAGGAACGTGCGTACCTTAGGAAGTCGCGCCAGGCGCTTCTGAAAGAATACGGATAGCGCAGAAACTTGTCCTTTAAGGGAGCTAAGCGACAAACCTTTTTCCAACCCAGACTGCAGGAAGGAAAGAAAAATAGGCAATGCAAATGGCCAGGGAGAAACTCCCTGAGCAGAGCACCAAGATAAGAATATCTTCCACGTTCTGTGGTAGATCTTGGCGGAGGATGGTTTCCTAGCCTGTCTCATGGTGGCAACAACATCATGAGATAAACCTGAGGTCCCTAGGACCCAGGACTCAATGGCCACACAGTCAGGTTCAGGGCCGCAGAATTCAGATGGAAAAACGGCCCTTGAGACAGCAAGTCTGGACGGCCTGGTAGCGCCCACGGTTGTCCTACCGTGAGATGCCACAGATCCGGGTACCACGACCTCCTTGGCCAGTCTGGAGCGACGAGAATGGCGCAACGGCAGTCGGACCTGATTTTGCGGATCACTCTGGGCAACAATGCCAGAGGTGGGAACACATAAGGTAGTCGGAACTGCGACCAATCCTGAACTAAGGCGTCTGCCGCCAGAGCTCGGTGATCGTGAGACCGTGCCATGAAAACCGGGACCTTGTTGTTGTGCCGTGACGCCATCAGGTCGACGTCCGGCATCCCCCAGCGGCGACAGATCTCCTGAAACACGTCTGGGTGAAGGGACCATTCCCCTGCGTCCATGCCCTGGCGACTGAGAAAGTCTGCTTCCCAGTTTTCCACGCCTGGGATGTGAACTGCGGATATGGTGGATGCTGTGTTTTCCACCCACGTCAGAATCCGCCGGACTTCTTGAAAGGCTTGTCGACTGCGTGTTCCCCCTTGGTGGTTGATGTACGCCACCGCTGTGGAATTGTCCGACTGAATCCGGATCTGCTTGCCCTCCAGCCACTGTTGGAAGGCTCGCAGAGCAAGATAGACTGCTCTGATTTCCAGAACATTGATCTGAAGGGTGGACTCTCTCTGAGTCCACGTACCCTGAGCCCTGTGGTGAAGAAACACTGCTCCCCACCCTGATAGGCTCGCATCTGTCGTGACCACCGCCCATGATGGGGGTAGGAACGACTTTCCTTTTGACAATGAGGTGGGAAGAAGCCACCATCGGAGAGAGTCCTTGGCTGCCTGAGAGAGGGAGACATCCCTGTCGAGGGACGTCGACTTCCTGTCCCATTGGCGGAGAATGTCCCATTGTAGAGGGCGCAGATGAAACTGCGCGAAAGGGACTGCTTCCATTGCTGCCACCATCTTCCCTAGGAAATGCATGAGGCGCCTCAAGGAGTGGGACTGGTTCTGCAGGAGAGATTGCACCCCTGTCTGCAGAGAGCACTGCTTGTCCAGTGGAAGCTTCACTATCGCTGAGAGAGTATGAAACTCCATGCCAAGATATGTTAGTGATTGGGTCGGGGTTAGATTTGACTTTGAAAAGTTGATAATCCACCCGAAACTCTGGAGAGTCTTCAGTGCCACGTTCAGCCTGTGTTGGCATGCCTCTTGAGAGGGTGCCTTTATAAGTAGATCGTCCAAATACGGGATCACGGAGTGACCCTGCGAGTGCAGGACAGCTACTACTGCTGCCATGACCTTGGTGAAGACCCGAGGGGCTGTTGCCAGCCCGAAAGGTAACGCTACGAACTGCAGGTGTTCGCTTTCTATAACGAAGCGTAGAAAACGCTGATGCTCTGGCGCAATCGGCACGTGAAGATAAGCATCCTTGATGTCTATTGATGCTAAGAAATCTCCTTGAGACATTGAGGCTATGACGGAGCGGAGAGATTCCATCCGGAACCTCCTGGTTTTTACGTGTTTGTTGAGCAGCTTTAGATCCAGGACGGGCCGAAAGGACCCGTCCTTCTTTGGCACCACAAACAGATTGGAGTAAAAACCGTGACCTTGTTCCTGAAGAGGAACGGAAGTCACCACTCCTTCCGCCTTTAGAGCGGCCACCGCCTGCAGCAGAGCATCGGCTCGGTCGGGCGGTGGGGAAGTTCTGAAGAAACGAGTTGGAGGACGAGAGCTGAACTCTATCCTGTACCCGAGAGACAGAATGTCCCTCACCCAACGGTCTTTGACCTGTGACAGCCAAATGCCGCCAAAGCGGGAGAGCCTGCCACCGACCGAGGATGCGGAGAGAGGAGGCTGAGAGTCATGAGGAAGCCGTCTTGGTAACGGTTCTTCCTGCTGTCTTTTTTGGGCGTGACTGCGTCCGCCAAGAATCTGAACCTCTCTGATCCTTTTGAGTCCTTTTGGACGAGGAGAATTGGGACCTGCCTGAGCCTCGAAAGGACCGAAAACCAGACTGACCCCTCCTTTGTTGGGGCTTGTTTTGTCTGTGTTGAGGTAAGGATGAGTCCTTACCCTTGGAGTGTTTAATGATTTCATCCAAACGCTCCCCAAACAATCGGTCACGAGAAAAGGGCAAACTGGTTAAGCACTTCTTGGAAGCAGAATCTGCTTTCCATTCTCTCAACCACAGGGCCCTGCGCAAAACCACGGAGTTGGCTGACGCCACCGCCGTACGGCTCGTAGAGTCCAGGACAGCATTAATCGCGTAAGACGCGAATGCAGACATTTGAGAGGTCAATGGTGCCACCTGCGGGGCAGATGTACGTGTGACCGAGTCGACTTGTATAAGCCCAGCTGAAATAGCTTGGAGTGCCCATACGGCTGCGAAAGCTGGCGCCAACGACGCTCCAATAGCTTCATAGATGGATTTCAGCCAGAGCTCCATCTGCCTGTCAGTGGCATCTTTAAGTGCCGCTCCATCTTCTACTGCAACTAAGGATCTAGCTGCAAGCCTGGAGATTGGAGGGTCCACCTTGGGACACTGGGTCCAACCCTTGACCACGTCAGGGGGAAAAGGATAGCGTGTATCTTTAAGCCGTTTAGAAAACCGCTTCTCAGGATAAGCGTGGTGTTTCTGGATTGCATCTCTAAAGTCAGCGTGGTCCAGAAAAGTGCTTAATTTACGCTTGGGGTATCTGAAATGGAATTTCTCCTGCTGTGAAGCTGCCTCCTCCTCAGTAGGAGCTGGCGGAGAAATATCTAACATCCTATTGATGGACGCTATAAGATCATTCACTATGGCGTCACCATCCGGTGTATCCAGATTGAGAGCGGACCCAGGATCAGAATCTTGATCAGTTACATCCGCCTCATCACCCATAGATTCGTCCCGCTGGGATCCTGACCAGTGAGACGAAGTTGAGGGCCCCTCATAACGAGCCCGCTTAGGTTGTCTGGGACTGTCGTCCGAGTCAGAATCGTCACCCTGGGGTGCATGTGACACCCCCGGAGCTTGGAAGTGTTCCAGCTGAGGGGGACCAGGGAGCAATGATGCCACAGTGTCCATGGTCTGAGTTACTGGTCTAGACTGCAATGTTTCAAGAATCTTTGACATGGTCATAGACAATCTGTCAGCAAAAGCTGCAAACTCCGTTCCTGTCACCTGGACAGCATTCACAGGTGGTACACCCTGGGTCACGTCCAGCAGAGGCCCCGGCTGTGCAAGTTGCACAGGGGCCGAGCACTGCACACAATGGGGGGTCAGTGGAACCTGCCGGTAGAGTAGCCCCACATGCGGTACAGGCAGCATATAATGTCTGTGCCTTGGCACCCTTGCGTTTAGCGGACGACATGCTGTTGCCTCCTTGTAATCTAGGAGGGTATATAGCCGAGAATCACCAGCGACCGTACAGTACAAAGTATTTGCAAACACAAAATACTCAGTATACAAACGGCACAAGTGGGGGTGAGCCCTTGAGGGCTGCTTACCGCCCGCTGAACAGCGGGTATGAGGCCGTAGAATCCCGTGTCTGGGTCTCCCCGTCTCCCCTCTGCAGCTCAGCGTGCAGGCAGGAATGGCTGCCGGCGTTCTGTGAAGAGGGGCGGACCGTGGGCGTGCCACAAACAAAGAGCGGGAAACTGCGTCCTACTGTTCCTGGTGTAAGGGCTGGAGTATGTAAAAAAGACTCCAGCCCTCAGCGCTGATGCTCTGTACAGCGTCCCGCCCTCCTCCTGACTGGCAGGTGCGGAGGCGGGAACGAATGAACTAGGCCGCAAAAGCCGGGGACTGTAGTAATAAGCGCGGCCGTGATATATGCACGGCCAGCGCGGAAGTCCCCGGCGCACCACAAGTCCCAGCCGCGTCGCAGTCCCAGCGGCCGGCGCGACCGTTCTCCCCGAGTCTACCCACTCAGCTAAGCTGAAGTGAGGAAATGGCACAAGCGCAGCAGCGCTGTTGTCCCCGGCGCACTAACACACCCAGCAATGCTGCGGTGTGCGCGCGTATGCACGGGGACACAGAGTACCTTGACGGAGCAGGGCCATGTCCCTGACGATACTCAGCTCCAAATCCAGCGGCTTCTCCAGGGGCTGCGGATGGAGCACGGTCTCTGTGCCTGGAGACCGGTAAAATCCCACTTCGCCCAGAGCCCTAATGGGGATGGGGAAGGAATCAGCATGTGGGCTCCAGCCTCCGTACCCGCAATGGGTACCTCAACCTTAACAAGCACCACCGACAGAAAGTGGGGTGAGAAGGGAGCATGCTGGGGGCCCTAGTATGGGTCCTCTTTTCTTCCATCCGACATAGTCAGCAGCTGCTGCTGACTAAACAGTGGAGCTATGCGTGCGTGTCTGACCTCCTTCGCACAAAGCAAAAAACTGAAGGACCCGTGCTCCCACGGGGGGGTGTATAGCCAGAAGGGGAGGGGCCTTACACTTTTAAGTGTAGTACTTTGTGCGGCCTCCGGAGGCAGTAGCTATACACCCAATTGTCTGGGTCTCCCAATTAGGAGCGAAAAAGAAGAAACAGACATAGACAGGGTAAGAAACAGACATAGACAGGGTAAGAGACAGACAAAGAGACAAAGAGACAGACTGACAGGGAAAGAGAGAGACAGGTAAAGAGACAGACACAAAGAGACAGACAGACACAGGGAAACAGACAGACAGGGAAAGAGACAGACAGACAAAGAAAGAGAGAGACAGAGAGATATATACAGAGGGGTAGACAGACAGAGAATGGGAGAGAAACAGAGAGACAGTTACTATCCCATATCCCAATATCCCAAAAAAGAGCATGCGCAGTGAAATCCTACGGATTGCGCTGCTCAAAAAAACGTTACATGCTGCGTTCCTTCCGCCCGACGCAGTGTCAAAAAAAGAGAATTTTGTTTACTTACCGTAAATTCTTTTTCTTATAGTTCCGACATGGGAGACTCAGACCATGGGTGTATAGCTTCTGCCTCCGGAGGACACACAAAGTACTACACTAAAAAGTGTAGCTCCTCCCTCCGAGCATATACACCCCCTGGATAACCAAATCTAGCCAGTTTAGTGCAAAAGCTGAAGGAGGACATCCACCCACAAGTAGAGACAGAGCAAAACCCGGAACAACCGGAACCTCTGTCTACAACAACAGCCGGTGAAAACACACGGAACAAGAACTGCCAACAGGCAACAGGGAGGGTGCTGGGTCTCCCATGTCGGAACTATAAGAAAAAGAATTTACGGTAAGTAAACAAAATTCTCTTTTTCTTCATCGTTCCTTATGGGAGACCCAGACCATGGGACGTCTCAAAGCAGTCCATGGGTGGGAAATAAACAGAAAACTGAGAAGTAGGCAAAACCTAACTTCACAAATGGGCGACAGCCGCCTGAAGGATGCGTCTGCCCAAGCTCGCATCTGCCGAAGCATGAGCATGCACTTGGTAGTGCTTCGAGAAGGTATGCAGACTAGTCCAAGTGGCAGCCTGACAGACCTGCTGAGCCGTAGCCTGGTGCCTGAAAGCCCAAGAGGCACCGACAGCTCTGGTCGAATGCGCCTTGATCCCCGGCGGGGGAGGCACCTAAGAGCACTGGTAGGCATCGGATATGGCCGACCTAATCCAACGAGCCAGGGTCGGTTTAGAAGCCGAGAGACCCTTGCGCTGACCTGTGGTCAGCACAAAAAGAGCGGTGCACCGCCTAAGAACAGCGGTGCGTGATACATAGATCCGGAGTGCCCGCACCAGATCTAAAGTATGCAACGCTTTCTCAAAGCGATGCACAGGAGCCGGACAAAAGGAAGGCAATGAAATGTCCTGGTTAAGGTGGAAAGGAGACACCACCTTAGGGAGAAAGTCCGGAGTCGGACGGAGAACCACCTTGTCTTGGTTAAAAACCAAAAAAGGTGACTCCGAAGAGAGCGCAGCCAAATCACAGACTCTCCTGAGAGAAGTTATGGCCACCAGAAAAACGACCTTTTGTGAAAGTCGAAACAAAGAAACCTCCCTAAGAGGCTCAAAGGGGGGTTTCTGTAAGGCCGTGAGGACCAGATTAAGGTCCCAGGGATCCAAAGGCCGCCGGTAAGGTGGAATGATGTGAGATGCGCCCTGCATGAAGGTGTGCACCTGGGCCAGTCGGGCGATACGCCGCTGGAACAACACTGACAGCGCCGAGACCTGTCCCTTAAGGGAATTGAGGGATAGTCCTAGCTGCAGACCGGACTGTAGAAAGGACAGGATGGTCGGTAAGGAAAAAGGCCAAGGGGCATGGTCGGAAGAACGACACCAGGACAGGAAAATTCTCCAAGTCCTGTGGTAAATCTTGGCCGAGGAAGACTTCCGAGCCTGAGTCATGGTGGAGATGACCTCAGAGGGAATGCCTGAAGCCGTCAGGATCCAGGACTCAAGAGCCACGCCGTCAATCTGAGAGCCGCAGAATTCTGGCGGGAAAACGGACCTTGTGATAGAAGGTCTGGGCGGTCCGGGAGATGCCACGGCACCTCTACGGACAGACGGAGCAGGTCTGGGTACCAAGCTCGCCTGGGCCAGTCTGGAGCAATGAGTATGACCCGACGGCCCTCCATTCTGATCTTGCGCAGGACTCTGGGCAAGAGAGCTAGAGGGGGAAACACGTAAGACAGACGGAACTGGGACCAATCCTGAACCAGCGCGTCCGCTGCAAAGGCCTGAGGATCGTGGGAGCGAGCCACGTAAACCGGGACCTTGTTGTTGTGCCGGGATGCCATTAGATCCACTTCCGGAGTCCCCCACTTGCGGCAGATCGACCGGAACACTGCCGGATGCAGGGCCCACTCGCCGCTGTCCACTGTTTGACGGCTGAGATAATCTGCCTCCCAGTTTTCTACGCCTGGGATGTGGACTGCGGATATGGTGGACTTGGAGTCCTCCGTCCACTGAAGGATGCGTTGAACCTCCAACATTGCCAGGCGGCTGCGAGTCCCGCCCTGGTGATTGATGTAGGCAACTGCTGTCGCGTTGTCTGACTGGACTCGAATGTGCTTGCCCGCCAACAGGTGGTGAAAGGCTACGAGAGCTAGAAGCACAGCTCTGATCTCCAGTACATTGATCGAGAGGGCTGATTCGGATGGAGTCCAAGTGCCCTGTGCTCGGTGGTGGAGAAATACTGCTCCCCAGCCGGATAGACTGGCATCCGTGGTGAGAATCACCCAGGACGGGGCCAGGAAGGAGCGTCCCTGAGACAGAGAGAGGGGCCAAAGCCACCACTGAAGGGAGCCCCTGGTCTGTGGCGACAGAGCCACCAACTTGTGCAAGGAAGAAGTCCGCTTGTCCCAACAGCGGAGAATGTCCAGCTGCAGAGGGCGCAGATGGAACTGGGCAAAGGGAACCGCTTCCATTGACGCCACCATCTGACCCAGCACCTGCATGAGGTGCCTGATGGAATGACGGCGGGGCCTCAACAGAGAGCGCACCGCCAGCAGAGTCTCGAATTGCATCCCTAGGTACGTAAGTTTTTGGGTCGGGGTCAGAGTGGACTTGGGCAGATTGACAAGCCACCCGAATTGAACAAGAGTGGCGAGAGTGAGCGAGACACTCCGCTGACAGTCTGCACTGGATGAAGCCTTGACAAGAAGGTCGTCCAGGTAAGGAATCACTGCCAACCCCTGGAGGTGCAGAACCGCAACCACTGCTGCCATGACCTTGGTAAATACTCGAGGGGCCGTGGCTAACCCGAAGGGGAGAGCCACGAATTGGAAATGTTCCTCTCCGATTGCAAAACGTAGCCAACGCTGGTGTGAAACTGCAATTGGCACGTGCATATAGGCATCTCTGATGTCGATGGATGCCAGGAAATCTCCTTGGGTCATTGAGGCAATGACCGATCGCAGAGACTCCATGCGAAAATGCCGCACCTGAACATGCTTGTTGAGAAGCTTGAGATCCAGGATGGGCCGGAAGGAACCGTCCTTTTTGGGGACTAGGAAGAGATTTGAGTAAAAACCTCTGAACCGTTCCCTGGCGGGAACCGGTACAATTACTCCGTTGGCCTGTAAGGATGCCACGGCCTGAGAGAAGGCGGCGGCCTTGGAGCAGGGGGGAGTTGACAGAAAAAAAGAGAATTTTGTTTACTTACCGTAAATTCTTTTTCTTATAGTTCCGTCATGGGAGACCCAGACCATGGTGTATAGCTACTGCCTCCGGAGGACACACAAAGTTACTACACTCAAAACGTGTAGCTCCTCCCTCCTAGCATATACACCCCCTGCTAGCCAGTCCTAGCCAGTTTAGTGCAAAAGCTGAAGGAGGACATCCACCCACAAGTAGAGATAGAGTAAAACCCGGAATAACCGGAGCCTCTGTCTACAACAACAGCCGGTGAAGACACACGGAACAAGAAACTTGCCAACAGGCAATAGGGAGGGTGCTGGGTCTCCCATGACGGAACTATAAGAAAAAGAATTTACGGTAAGTAAACAAAATTCTCTTTTTCTTTATCGTTCCTATGGGAGACCCAGACCATGGGACGTCCCAAAGCAGTCCATGGGTGGGAATAAACAGACAACTGAGAAGCAGGAAAACCCCACTTCACAAATGGGCGACAGACACCTGAAAGATGCGTCTGCCGAAGCCCGCGTCTGCCAAAGCAAGAGCATGCCTTGGATAGAGCTTCGAAAAAGTATGCAGACTAATTCGAGCTGCCGTCTGACAGACCTACTGAGCCGTAGCCTGAAAGCCGAAAAGGCACCGACAGGTCTGATCAAATGTGCTCTGATCCCCAGCGGGGAAGGCACTTGAGTACACTTGTAGGCCTCGGAAATGGCCGACCTAAGCTAACGAACAAGGGTCGGCTTAGATGCCGAGAGACCGCTACGCTGACTAGCAGTCAGTACTAGAGAGAGGTGCACCGCCTAATAACGGCGGTGCGAGACACCTAGATCCGGGGCGCCCGCACCAGATCCAGGATATGCAACGCTTCCTCAAGCAATGAAGAGGAGCCGGACAAAAGGAAGGCAGGAATATTGCCCCGGATAAGGTGGAAGCAGTAACCACCTTAGGGAAAAAAGTCCGGAGTCGGACGGAGACCACCTTGTCTTGATGCAAAAGACCAAAAAAGGGGGTAACTCAGAGAGAGTGCAGCCAGAACTCCCTGGCAGGAAATTATAGCCACTAGAAAGACTACTTTCTGTGAAAGATGAAACAAAGAAACCTCCCTAAGAAGCGCAAAGGGGGGTTTCCGGGAACCGGGAGGACCGGATTAAGGTCCCAGGGCTCCATAGACCGCCGGAAAGGCGGAATGATGTGAGACGCGCCCTTAAAGGAGCGCACCGGAGCCAGCCGGACGATACGCCGCTGGCACATACCGACAGAACGGAGACCTGTCCCTTAATGAGGGATAGTCCTAGCTGTAGACCGGACTGTGGAAGGGACAGGAGGGTCGGCAAGGCTAAAAAGGTCCAAGGACACCTTGGAGCTCGAGTCATAGCGGAGATGACTTCAGGAAGGATACCAGAAGTCGCCAAGATCCAGGACTCAATAGCTACGCCGTCAATCCGAGAATCCAGAATTCTGACGGAAAAACGGACCTTCTGAGAAAAGGTCTGGACGGACCGGAAGATGCCATGGCAATCCAACGGACAGAAAGAGCAGGTCAGGATACGAAGCCTGCCTGGGTCAGTCTGTAAGAGAATGACCCGACGGCCCCCTTCCCTGATCTTGTGCAGGGCTCTGGGCAAGAGGTAGAGACGAAGCTGGGATCAAACATGAACCAGTGTGTCTACCGCAAAACCTGAGGATTGTGGACCACGGTTGGACAGCTGAAATAATCTGCCCGCAGTTTTGACATCTAGGATGTGGGCTGCGGATACGGTGGACTAGGAGTCCCTTGTCCAGTGAAGAATGTTGAGGCGCCAAGATTGCCAGGCGGCTGAGTGTCCCGATCTGGAAATTGATGTAGGAAAACGCTGTAACGTTATCCGACTGAACTCGAATGTGCCTAGCCGCCAACAAATGGTGAAGGCTAGAGAGCTAGAATACAGCTCTGATTTCTAGCCCATTGATCTAGAGGGCTGATTCGGACAGAGTCCAAGCGCCCTGCGCTCCGCGGTGGAGATATAATGCTCCCAAGGCGGAAAGACCAGCACCCTGGTGAGAATCACCTGGGACGGGGCCAGGAAGGAGCGTCCCTGAGACAGAGTGGTCGAAACCACCCCTGAAAACGAGCCCCAGGTCAGTGGCAAAGCCACCACCCCGTGGAAGGAGGGAGTTCGCGTGTACAGCGGACAACATCCAGTCTCAGAGGGCACAGGAGAAACTGGGCAAGGAATGGCTTCCATTGACGCCACCGTCTGACCAGCACCTGTATTTGGTGTCTGATAGAACGACGTCGACCGCCAGCGGAGGGACTACTTATCGACTAAGAGTGGCTTCACAAGAGCCGACAGTCTCGAATTGCGTCCTTGAGAGCCTCTGGTTCGAAGTCAGAGTGGACTTGAACAGAATGACAAGCCACCCGAATAGGTTAGAGTGGCGAGAGTAAGCGAAGTACTCTGCTAAGAGTCTGCACTGGATGAAGGCCTAAGAAGAAGGCCGTCTAGGGCAAACGATCACTGTCAATCCCTAGGGGTGCAGGACCCTAATCACAGCAGCCCCAATGAGAATACTCGAGGGGCCGTGGCCAACCCCAAGGGAAGAGCCACGAATTGGACCACTCTGATGGCAAAACGCAGTCAACGCTGGTGTGAAACTGCGATTGACCGTTGCAGAAAAGCATCTCTGATGCCGAAGGCTGCGAGGGAATCTCCTTGGGTTCTTGATTGATCCGGTGAAAAAAAACACACGGAACAAGACAGAGACTCCATGTGAAAACGCCACACCTGACCATGCTTGAAAAGCTAAAGATCCAGGTCGGAAGGCTCCGCCCTCTTCGGGGACTAGAAATAGATTTAAACAAAAATCTCAGAACCGTTCCCAGACGGGATTCGGTACAATTACTCCATTGGCCTGCAAGAAATGCCACGGCTTATGAGAAGGCGGCGGCCTTGGAGCCGGGAGGAGGTAACAGAAAAAATCTGTTTGGCGGGTGGACAGAACTCCATCTTGTAGCCATGGGAGATATAATCCCGCCCCCACTGAACGGAGACGTGTTAGAACCATACGTCGCCAAGTGGAGAGAGCCTGCCACCGACTAGGAGGAGGTTGGCGTGGCTAGATAGCTCGGAGGGAGCTGACTAAGTGGCAGCATCTCCTGCGGTCTTCTGAAGACGCAGCTTCAAGCCAATTGGTTCTATGAACCTAGGCCGAGCTAGAGGACGATCAGATGGAGGAACGGAAACCACCGAAACCTCAACTGATTCCTGCCCTGGACAGGTTCCCTGGTTTAGGTTTGTGGCAAGGAAGAACTCTCCCCGCCAAGAGCTTCCTAAATTTCATCCAGTCGGTTCCGAAGAGACTGGTCCCACCAAAGAGGAGCCCAGCAAGGAACCTCTATAGAGGCATCTGCCCTCCATTTCCGAAGCCACAGGAGCCTGCGGACAGCGAGGAAAGTAGCCAAGACCACCGCCGTGCGGTGTCCAGCATGGCAGACCTAGGCAGAGGATGAAAAGACTGAAGTCTGGAAGTTCAGGCAACCGTTTTGGGCATAGGGTCCCTGTGAGGGAATGCATCTCCTCTGAGGAGCCATCAGCCACTGACTTAACGGTCCGGGCAGAGCCACCTTAGGTGAATGAGGCCACTTCTTGACCACTATTGGTGGACAGGGGAAACACAGTCCTCAGAATCACGCTTCATGGGAAGCGACTGTCAGAGCGGACCCTGGGCTGGTCACAGGGACCTGAAAACCGGAGTGGTTAAGGAACACACGTTGTGTTCACCTAGATAAGGTAACTCCGGCGGATTGAGGTCCAGTACAAAATTAATGTACCGTGGGATCCTTATAGAGGTGCCGTCAGCCACTGATACAACTATCCGGGCTGAAAGTCTAGACACCGGAGTGGCCACCCTTGGCGAATGAGTACACTCCTTGACCACCTCTGATGGGAGGGGGAGACAGGCAGCAGAACCCCGTTGTGGGATCTGCAGGACAGGCTGTGGGCTTGGACGCCTGAAAACTGGAGTGGTTAAGGAACACACTCCTCGTCTTGTTAAAGGTATACTGATGCCTTACTGCCAGCGGGGAATACTCCCCTGATACAGGCGGATGGAGGTCCAATACAAGTATAATGGACGCAATCCAATCAGTCGCATCCGCGTCACCTACGGACGGATCAAAGCACCTAAAGTAGCGTCCGTGACATCCTCCTCGTCCAATGAGTCAGCTCGTAATCGGAGCTGCGGGACGGGGAGGACAGGGGACCCTGCGTCTCCCTGTCAGGAGGACGGGGTCTGAGAGCTTTGCTGAGCGAGCAGAAAACGCCCTGAGAAGGGGGCTGCATGCTCAGCAGATGCCGGGACAGGCCGACCCCTGGAAAAAAGATTCCCCCAGGGGTCAGCCATCGACCGGAGCAGCTGGAGGGACCCTGAATGAGCCTCCAAGCTGAGGGGCCACAGTGGTTATGAGCTCGGTACAGCCGTACGAGACTACCAGCAGTGGATACTAAAAACAGCCTGCAGCCTCGCTCTGTGAGACATGCTGCAGAGGTGGGGGGCTCTGTCTAGAATGTCTAGAAAACACAAGACAGGGGTTCAGCCTGGGGAGACTCCAGGCTGAGGCACCACCACCTAAGAACCATGACAGTATGGGTCTGTGCCGGTTCAGGCAATATGAGCTTACATGCAGAACATGTAGTGTACAGCCTTGGAGCTTTGCTCCTAGTGTGAGACATGCTGCTGAGGAGGTTCTATAATAAAGAATTAACTCCCTCAGAATGCCGTGATCGTGTATAAAAGTGCACAGCCAGAGGTTGTGACTTATCAGGCCGCTATTATGAGTGCCCCCTCAGGTTCCAAGCCTGGACCCCCAGCCAGATATCCACTCCCTCTGCTGCAGAGCAGCCAGCGCCGATCAGCGTACTAAGAACGCTGAGAAAATGGCGCCAGAGTGAGGGGGGGGGGGGGGGGGCGGGGGTTAACCTAGGAGCGGGAATCGGAGGGCTAAGGCATGTACAGGGGAGGGAATCATCTCCTAAAACGGAGTGTCGTCCCCTGTGCAGAGCGGCCGGCGGGCGGCGCTGCAGTGTCCCCTTGCATGAGTAACATGCAGGGGAACAAAACGAAACTAGGCCGCGGCTGAAGCCGGGGCCTAGAGTTATACATGCGGCCGAAAATCAGGCATCATCGGCGCGGTACTCAGTAAAAACTGAGAAACCGGCCGGAAAAACTGTAAAAAGCAGCATTATCAACATAAATCACTGTCCCCTCAATAAATCCACATTGTAGAAGGACCCTTGAACAACGTCTCTATACTTAGCTTTGAGACGCAGGGTCCAATCCCTGGTGGGGTGGGGGTCCAGTGCTCCGTCCAGCAGGGTCCTGCCAAAGGGCTGCGGATGGAGGCCGGTCTCCTGCAAGGCAGTGAGAACCGTGTGGGCTCTAACTTCAAGCCAGAGCCCCTAAGGGATGGTGAAGGAGCGCGGCATGAAGGGATTTCTGCCCTGAAGTCAACCTTAACAGCACTGCCACCAGGGGAGTGTGAAGGGACATGCCGGGAGTCCAGTGGACCCGCTTTTCTTCCAAATCTTTAGAAAAAATGAAAAATCAAAAAAGGATGCATGTGTGTGTGTGATCCTCCTGACACAAAGCTTGAAACTGGCTAGGACTGGCTAGCAGGGGGTGTATATGCTAGGAGGGAGGAGCTACACGTTTTGAGTGTAGTAACTTTGTGTGTCCTCCGGAGGCAGTAGCTATACACCCATGGTCTGGGTCTCCCATAGGAACGATAAAGAAAATCTGTTTGGCGGGCTGGAAGAGAACTCTATCCTGTAGCCGTGGGAGATGATATCCCGCACCCACTGATCGGAGACGTGTTGAAACCACACGTCGCCAAAGTGGGAGAGCCTGCCACCGACCAAGGACGTTGCTTGCTCGGCCAGATAGTCAAGAGGAGGCTGCCTTGGTGGCAGCGGCTCCTGCGGACCTTTGTGGACGCGGCTTCTTGCGCCAGGTGGGCTTCTGGTCCTTGGCTGAGTTAGTGGACGAGGCCGAGGGCTTAGAGGCCGCCCAGTTAGAGGAACGAAAGGAACGAAACCTCGACTGGTTCCTGCCCTGGACAGGTTTCCTGGGTTTAGTCTGTGGCAAGGAAGTACTCTTCCCGCCAGTAGCCTCCTTAATAATTGCATCCAGTTGTTCACCGAACAGCCTGGACCCAGCAAATGGGAGCCCAGCAAGGTACTTCTTTGAAGAAGCATCTGCCTTCCACTCTCGCAGCCACAAAATCCTGCGGATAGCGAGGGAATTAGCGGAGGCCACCGCAGTGCGGTGAGAAGCCTCCAGCATGGCAGACATGGCGTAGGCTGAAAAGGCTGAAGCCTGGGAAGTTAGGGCAACCAATTCAGGCATAGAGTCCCTAGTGAGGGAATGCATCTCCTCTAGGGAAGCAGAGATGGCTTTGAGAGCCCACACTGCTGCAAAGGATGGGGAGAACGAGGCCCCTGCCGCCTCATAGACAGACTTGGCCAGGAGGTCAACCTGGCGGTCAGTGGGATCCTTAAGGGAAGTGCCATCAGCTACAGATACAACTGTCCGGGCTGAGAGTCTAGACACCGGGGGGTCTACTTTTGGTGAGAGAGCCCACTCCTTGACCACCTCTGGTGGAAAAGGGAAACGGTCATCAGAACCACGCTTTGGGAAGCGTTTGTCAGGACAGGCTCTGGGCTTGGACACAGCGGCCTGAAAACTGGAGTGGTTAAAGAACACACTCCTTGTTCTCTTAGGCGAGGTAAACTGGTGCTTTTCTGCCAGAGAGGCTTGCTCCTCTGATACTGGCGGATTGAGGTCCAGTACAGAATTAATGGACGCAATCAAATCACTAACATCTGCGTCACCTTCGGACAGATCAATGGGGTACATAGAGGTAGCGTCCGAGCCCCCAGTAAAGACATCCTCCTCGTCCTGCGAGTCGGCTCGTGAATCGGAGCCGCGGGACGAGGAAGGAGAGGGGACCCTGCGTCTCCTTTTAGGAGGACGGGGTCTGGGAGCAGATGAAGAATCCTCTGTGAGCTCTGCAGAGCGAGCCGGAGCAGCAGAGGCGCCCTGAGAAGGGGGCTGATGCATGCTCAAAGTCCGGGACAGCTGTCCCATGGAGTCGGCAAAGGACTGGGAGATAGCCTTAGAAAACGATTCTACCCAAGCCGGGGGTTCAGCCACCGGGGCCGGAGCAGCCGGAGGGACCATTGGGGAGACTCCAGGCTGAGGCACCACCATGTTAGAGCAGGCATCACAATGTGGATATGTGCTCGGTTCAGGCAGTACGAGCTTACATGCAGTGCATATTGGGTACAGCCTTGCTCCTAGTGTGAGACATGCTGCTGAGGTGGAGGCTCTGCAGTAAAGAACACACTCCTTCAGAATGACCCCCAGAGAGTGTATAAGGAAGTCCACAACCAGAGGTTGTGGCTTACCAGACCGTTTTGTGTGCCCTCCGGATTCCACAGCTCGGACCCCCAGAAAGGTTGCAGAGATGCAGCAGCCAGCGCCGATCAGTGTGAGAACACTGATAAAATGGCGCCGGAGGGAGGAGGGGGGGCGGGGCCTAGTCCAAGAGCGGGAACCGGAGGGCCAAGGAGACATCCAGGGGAGGGAAACATCTCCTCAGATAGGAGTGTCCTCCCCTGAGCTGAACGGCCGGTGGGCGGCGCCGCACTGTCCCTCTGCATGACTGACATGCAGGGGCAGTGTAAAACGAAAGTAGGCCGCAGCCGAAGCCGGGGCCTAAATTTTTCCATGCGGCCGACGAGCAGGCACCCTCGGCGCGGTTCTCAGGTGAAAACCAGAGAACCGGCCGGAAATCACAGCAAAGTTAAATAACACACTCTCCCCACAATAAATGTACAAGGGACCCCTCAAAAACGTCTCAATACTTAGCTTATGAGACGCAGGGCCAGGTCCCTGAGGGATGAGTGCTCCGTCCAGCAGGGTCCTGAAAGGGCTGCGGATGGAGACCGGTCTCCTGCAAAGCAGTGAGAACCGTGATGGCTCCCACTTCAAGCCAGAGCCCGAGGGATGGTGAAGGAGCGCGGCATGTAAGGCTCCAGCCTTGTAAAATCAACCTTAACAGCACCGCCGACACAGTGGGGTGAGAAGGGACATGCCGGGAGTCCAGCTTGGACCCGCTTTTCTTCCAACTCTTTAAAATCAGAAATCATATGAGAATGCATGTGTGGATGTATGCCTCCTGAACACAAAGCATTGAACTGGCTAGATTTGGTTATCCAGGGGGTGTATATGCTCGGAGGGAGGAGCTACACTTTTTAGTGTAGTACTTTGTGTGTCCTCCGGAGGCAGAAGCTATACACCCATGGTCTGGGTCTCCCATAAGGAACGATGAAGAAATAACGACGCTGCGTCGTCCAGCGGATGCAACGCAGACACTTGCGTTACAGTGCGTCATCCATACAAGTCTATGGAGAATAGTGCAGTGCGTTAACGGACTGCGCTATTCTCCATAGTGACGGACTCCGCAGAACGCAAGTGTGAAAGTAGCCTAAGACATTCTATTTTGTTAACAGCAGTTATTAACCCGGGTGAAGCCGGGCAGTACAGCTAGCTTTATTATAAAGAAAAGAAATCTGGACGCTGGATCATTTCTTCTTGTTTCCCTTGTTCCTCACGTTGTAGCAGCAGCGGGATCCTTTGCTTTCTATTACAGACAAATCTGAGCAGTCTCCGGGGTGAGCTGGATTCTTTTTCTCCAAACTCCACATGTCTTATACAGAGAGGGGGAAAGGCGCTACAGATATGGGGTGGAAGGACACTGGTGAACATACCTGTAATAGGAGAACTGCGTCCACCGGGGCATAATGGCCATCAGCCAATGAGAAATGTTCTGTCTTCCCATCACCTGACCAATGGGCGAGCTGCTCTTCAAGGTCAATACAGGCAGACGGCCAATCAAAGTTGTCTTCTGTGAAAAGAGGAGGGCAAAACTAAATATATGTCTTGATGTTTGTGTATTAGAAGTCTGTGTGTCCTGATGCCTGTGTATTAGGAGGAGGAGAGGTCTGTGTGTCCTGATGTCTGTGTATTAGGAGGAGGAGAGGTCTGTGTGTCCTGATGCCTGTGTATTAGGAGGAGGAGAGGTCTGTGTGTCCTGATGCCTGTGTATTAGGAGGAGGAGGAGAGGTCTGTGTGTCCTGATGCCTGTGTATTAGGGTGAGGAGAGGTCTGTGTGTCCTGATGTCTGTGTATTAGGAGGAGGAGAGGTCTGTGTGTACTGATGTCTGTGTATTAGGAGGAGAGGTCTGTGTGCCCTGATGTCTGTGTATTAGGAGGAGGAGAGGTTTGTGTGTCCTGATGTCTGTGTATTAGGAGGAGAGGTCTGTGTGTACTGATGTCTGTGTATTAGGAGGAGGAGAGGTCTGTGTGTACTGATGTCTGTGTAATAGGAGGAGAGGTCTGTGTGCCCTGATGTCTGTGTATTAGGAGGAGGAGAGGTTTGTGTGTCCTGATGTCTGTGTATTAGGAGGAGAGGTCTGTGTGTCCTGATGTCTGTGTATTAGGAGGAGGAGAGGTCTGTGTGCCCTGATGTCTGTGTATTAGGAGGAGAGGTCTGTGTGTCCTGATGTCTGTGTATTAGGAGGAGAGGTCTGTGTGTCCTGATGTCTGTGTATTAGGAGGAGGAGAGGTCTGTGTGCCCTGATGTCTGTGTATTAGGAGGAGAGGTCTGTGTGCCCTGATGTCTGTGTATTAGGAGAGGTCTGTGTGTCCTGATGTCTGTGTATTAGGAGGAGGAGAGGTCTGTGTGCCCTGATGTCTGTGTATTAGGAGGAGAGGTCTGTGTGTCCTGATGTCTGTGTATTAGGAGGACGAGGAGAGGTCTGTGTGCCCTGATGTCTGTGTATTAGGAGGAGAGGTCTGTGTGTCCTGATGTCTGTGTATTAGGAGGACGAGGAGAGGTCTGTGTGTCCTGATGTCTGTGTATTAGGAGGAGGAGAGGTCTGTGTGTCCTGATGTCTGTGTATTAGGAGGAGGAGAGGTCTGTGTGCCCTGATGTCTGTGTATTAGGAGGAGAGGTCTGTGTGTCCTGATGTCTGTGTATTAGGAGGAGGAGAGGTCTGTGTGTCCTGATGTCTGTGTATTAGGAGGAGGAGAGGTCTGTGTGCCCTGATGTCTGTGTATTAGGAGGAGAGGTCTGTGTGTCCTGATGTCTGTGTATTAGGAGGAGAGGTCTGTGTGTCCAGATGTCTGTGTATTAGGAGGAGTGGTCTGTGTGTCCTGATGTCTGTGTATTAGGAGGAGGAGAGGTCTGTGTGTCCTGATATCTGTGTATTAGGAGGAGAGGTCTGTGTGTCCTGATGTCTGTGTATTAGGAGGAGAGGTCTGTGTGTCCTGATGTCTGTGTATTAGGAGGAGGAGGAGAGGTCTGTGTGTCCTGATGTCTGTGTATTAGGAGGAGGAGGAGTGGTCAGTGTGTCCTGATGTCTGTGTATTAGGAGGAGGAGGAGGAGAGGTCTGTGTTTCCTGATGTCTGTGTATTAAGAGAGGCTTATCGCATGATTATTACTCACGGTCTACCACGGGGAAGCTGGAGCTGACCTTCTTCTGGACCCTCACCTTCCAGGTTACCTTCTCTGATACAATATCCCGGAGTGTGCGGCACACCAGTGGGAGCACACGGAGGATGAACCGCGCTTCCAGAAATGATAATATGTGCAAAATAAGCTCAAAAGGAAGAAGTAACAGCAGAGACTTCCCCTCTGCATCCTCTCCTGATACAGGAGATTTCTTCAGATCCAGGCCCCCATGCTGGATCCCATCCGGAGCTTCCATAGGCAGAGTGTGCGGCTGTCGACTGCTTTTGTCTTGTAGCGTTATGTTACTTAGGACCCTTGAGACATAATCCATTGCTTGTCTTTCAGGATCTTCTCCGGTTTCCCCATCAGAGTCGTTATCTGACTCTGCCTCCCGGGCACTTGCCATGGTGGTTATGAAAGTGGGCAAAGAAATGATCAAGACCTACCTCGGCATCTACACCAAGGGCAGAAAAGAGGGCAAAAAGAGGAAGCATAGAGCAATTTCAATGCTAAATAATCATAAGGATGAGATCTGCCATCAATCAACAAAAACCTTAATCAGTTTTCCAATTCACAAAACCCGTATTGAAATACAATGTTGGGGATTTTCATAGAGGAGAGTTTTGGGTGCTTTATGCGCTGCGACATCGCTAGCGATCTCGTTAGCGATGTGACACGCCAGATCGCATCTGCGATCTGGCGTGTCATATCGCTAACGAGATCACTAGCGATGTTGCAGCGTGTAAAGCACCCTTTATGCTCTATTTATTGGGTGGCAAATCAACTCTCGTGTTCCAGTCTATCAGTCTAGACGGAGGTCAGCAGCCGATGTATGAGAACCGCCGCTCGCCTCACAGCATCCGCATCTTTTCTTTTGATTAGCCACCCTGACTCAGGTTGGCTAATCAAAAGGCGAGCTGGCGCTCACAAGATTAGCCCACGGGATTCTCACCGCAGTCATGGATGATGCAATAGGATATACCCCAACTCCACTGGCTTCAAACAGTCTCACAATGGAGGACCAGGCGCTTCTGTGTATCACATGGAGAACCCATTGATCACTATCAGAAATGTGCAATGTTTGTTTCCTCCAGTGATGACACTGCAGATAAATTAAGAGATTGCCACTGCGTTCCCCAATAGATTCCAGCTGATCACTGGGGATCCCAGCACTGGGACACTTTTCTTCTTTCAATGCGCTTTTATATGAGGCCCTGCATCGACATACCAGGGACTTTTCCATTCTATGTGCATCACCGCCCTTTGAAAGCAGTTATCCAGTGCATCCGAATAAGTATTATCCATGACGTTGTGAACACACGTACACACACACGCACGCACGCACGCTGACTGTCCATGCATCTCGAGCTATGACATCATCAGCACTCTCACTTCTTATGCAGTAAAGGTGTCAGATGGAGTTGCACAACCCCTTGAAATGCTGCATTTTAACTTATTTAATTTTTTCATGGTTTGTACTAAAGTTGATCTCTGCAGGTTCAGAGGTTATTCTCTTTAATCAGCTCTGAATGTCCCGTGACAGTGAGCGAGACGGTGACATTAAAGAGAACCAATGAGCAGGATTTTCATACATAAGGTAAAACCAATGCTATACTGGTGCTGGGATGCTGAATTTAACCATACATTTTGTACTGAGATTGAATGTTTTATTTCAGAAATATGTGCAAGTAAAGTTCCAGCAATGCACTGCTATTTGACTGACAGGTGCAACAGAGGCGGGAATATGTGGGTCAGGTTTTGCCATCTATTCCGGCCCATCTGCCACCACACCGCCTTGGTAGATGCTAGACTGTGTGGGCTGCATTTTGAACATGCCCCTATCATGTGACAGAAATGACTCAAAGTCTAGAATCTACCAAGGCCAGGAAGGGAGGGGAGGGGGAAGGGAAGGAGGGATAGCAAACCTCAACCCCCATATTCCCGCCTCTGTTGCGCCTGTCAATCAAATAGCAGGGCATTGCTGGAACTTTACTTGCACTTGTTTCTGAAATAAAACCGCCAATCTCAGAACCAAAGCTATGCTTACATTCAGTATCCTAGCGCCAGTATAGCACTGGCTTTACTTTGCATATGAAAGTCTTGCTGGTTGGTTCTCTTTAAAGCCAACCCTCCTGTAATGTGTGAAGGCTCCAAGAACAAGGAGAGACCTTCCAGACCCCTGCGAAGAGTCAGCAACTCATCCAGTCTCCAATGAAGCAGTGAAAAACTTCCTGAGGCTGCTTTCACACATCCGGTATTTGCTGAGCGGCACAATACGGCGCTTTGCAGAAAAAACGCAACCGGTTTTTTTTGCCGCCGGTTGCGTTTTTTCCGCATAGACTTGCATTAGCGCCGTATTGTGCCGCATGGCCTTGCGTTGCGTCCGGTTGCGGCATATTTAGCCCATGCGGCGGCCGGATAGAACGTTGCCTGGCACGTTTTTTTGTGCGGCGAAAAAACCGCATCGTGCCGGATCCGGTGCGATGCGCCGCGATTTCCAATGCAAGCCTATGGACACCGGATGCGTTTTTTGCACTGCACATGCTCAGTATCAAGCCACATCCGTCAAAAAATGGACGGGCTGCATGAAAAAACGTATGCAACGGATCCGTTTTTTTCCCCGCATCCGTTGCATAGGTTTTTGAGCCGGATTGAGCCGCAGTGCAAAAACCGGATGTGTCAAAGCAGCCTGAGTTAGCAGAGAACAGGGCAAGCAAAGGCTGTGGCTGCAACTGACCTCTGCCAGTGAATAAAATGAATTCTCCAGCCAGATCCCTGCCTTGTTGTACTACAGAGGCTGAAGGACTGGATATAAAAGAACAAACCGGCTACCACAGCACTGTGTTATCCACAGACGACATGTCACCGGTCTCTGACAATCTGAACGTGTCCAACAGTGATGAAATCATTTGCTTCCACCTGACTGCTGCGGCCAATCGCAGTACAAGACAGCTGAGGCCGCTAATTGGCCGCAGCAGTCACATGTGTGTATGTGATGTCACTGCTGCTCCAAATTAAACACAGACCACCAGGAAATATAAGAGAAGAGTTGTGATAACATTTCCTGCAGTTTTACTTCTTTGAAGACAACCCCTTTAAGTCACCTGTAATGACACTGCAGTCACAATGCTTCCATTAATCTGCTACATTACTGCAGTTTCCCCATCTATACCCATTATATGAAGGATGAGCAGCCATTTACTGGGAATATGAACCAATATAGAGATATGACATGCTGTAATCAGGGGCAGAGCTATACAGGAGCCCCAAACTGAAGGCAGCCAGGGGTGTGCACAGCACAGAGCGGGTACAGCACCGAGAAATAACCGACATTTAGACATTTCCTTATATTGCTCACCTTCCACCAATTGTACACACCTGTCTCCTAGGACACCGCCCAACATCCGGCGCCTGGCGATGACGTCACGACGACGCGAAAACTCCGCACATCGGTGACTAAGTATAACCATGGAAACAGGGATGGGACCAATAAAAAAAGAGCGGGCGTGGCTAAAATACCTGAGGCGGGGAAATAAGTCGGGATATTAGCTGCCATCGTTTGCTAGGGGAGTGCGCACCCTGCTGGCCACAACGTGGTACAGCATAACAAAATAATAAAATTAAATAAATTAATAAAAATTCTGTATATACAGCCTGTGAGGTCTCTCTCCAGACATTTTATATATATATATATATATATATATATATATATATATAGTGACTCTGTATGTGTGTGTGTGTATGTATATATATATATATATATATATATATATATATATATATATATATATATACAGACCATGTGTGTGTATTTCTATCTATCCATCTATATATATGTATAAAGTGTGTATGTGTGCGTGTGTGTGTGTGTGTGTGTGCGTGTGTGTGCGTGCGTGCGTGTAAAGACCAAGAAAGTGAGCCGGAGTATGAGATGGTATGCATGGAGCTTGTGAGCTCATGTTCACACTGGCCATAAGACAAAGAAACCAAGGGAAAAATTGTGATCAGATACAAGATCAGATGTAAGTAAATAAAAGCATAGAGCATAAAAACATGGGACAGAACCTACACTCCCTAATATTAAAACCTTACCATGGGTGTAAAATAGGCCTCAATGTGACTAAGGGCTGAGAGTGACCGGGTCCCAACAGGATACAGAGTCAGGGGATGCACAGAATGAAATGCCCAGCTCTTATCTATATCTATATATCTATCCATCTATATATCTCTATCTATATATAGCTATATATATCTATATATATATATATATATACATTGTATATACACAGATAGATTGTGTATATATACAGTATATATGTAGATATAGATATATATCTGTTTGTATATTGTGTGCGTGTATGTATATATATATCAATGTTCTAGAGTGTGAGTTTTCCACACAGCCCAATATGGCAGCACATCCGCCAATCTCCCAGACTTGTATGTTTTGATAATAAATCCGTTCTTCGTGCCTTCACCCCTCCTCCATATTAACGAGCGCACAGAGACACATGGACATCAACAATTTTCGGATGTGACAAGCGCAAGAAATGTCAGATTTGTCTGAGCGCAGCCCCCGTCCTTGTTTTACCTGTGCACCAATTTCATGAACTCCTTTAGTCACATAGGGAAGTTGCTGTACATGTTGCGCGCCAGACCGGGCATGACGCTGTCAGAAAACACCAGCAGAGGCGCCATAAAGGACACCACAAGCAGCATACCCCGACAACGTTGATAACGTGTCACAATCGAACGTTTTACAACCCGGTCCACTGAATTAAAAGCAAAGAAGGGAATTTTGTTTACTTACCGTAAATTCCTTTTCTTCTAGCTCCAATTGGGAGACCCAGACAATTGGGTGTATAGCTACTGCCTCCGGAGGCCACACAAAGTATTACACTTAAAAGTGTAAGGCCCCTCCCCTTCTGGCTATACACCCCCCCGTCGGATCACGGGCTCCTCAGTTTTAGTGCAAAAGCAAGAAGGAGGAAAGCCAATAACTGTTTTAAATACAAATTCAACCCGAGAAACAATCTCGGAGAACTGAACTGTTCAACATGAACAACATGTGCACCCGAAAAAAACAAACTTCCTAAGAAAAACAGGGCGGGTGCTGGGTCTCCCAATTGGAGCTAGAAGAAAAGGAATTTACGGTAAGTAAACAAAATTCCCTTCTTCTTTGTCGCTCCTAATTGGGAGACCCAGACAATTGGGACGTCCAAAAGCAGTCCCTGGGTGGGTAAAAGAATACCTCGTGATAGGGCCGTCAAACAGCCCTTTCCTACAGGTGAGCCACCGCCGCCTGAAGGACTTGTCTACCTAGGCCGGCATCCGCCGAAGCGTAGGTATGCACCTGATAATGCTTGGTAAAAGTGTGCAGACTCGACCAGGTAGCCGCCTGGCACACCTGCTGAGCCGTAGCCTGGTGCCGTCATGCCCAGGACGCACCCACGGCTCTGGTAGAATGGGCCTTCAGTCCTGATGGAATCGGAAGCCCAGCAGAACAGTAGGTGTGAAGAATTGGTTCCTTGATCCAACGCGCAAGGGTGGATTTGGAAGCTTGCGACCCTTTACGCTGACCAGCGACAAGGACAAAGAGTGCATCCGAGCGGCGCAGAGGCGCCGTGCGGGAAATGTAGATCCTGAGTGCTCTCACCAGATCCAATAAATGCAAACCTTTTTCAAATTGGTGAACTGGATGCGGACACAAAGACGGTAAAGTGATATCTTGATTGAGATGAAAGGAAGATACCACCTTGGGAAGAAATTCAGGAATTGGACGCAGAACTACCTTGTCCTGGTGAAACACCAGGAATGGAGATCTGCATGATAACGCCGCCAGCTCGGACACTCTCCGAAGAGACGTGACCGCAACTAGAAAGGCCACTTTCTGTGAAAGACGAGAAAGGGAAACCCCCTTCATAGGCTCGAAAGGCGGCTTCTGGAGAGCAATTAGAACCTTGTTCAGGTCCCAGGGCTCCAACGGCCGCTTGTAAGGGGGGACGATATGACAAACCCCTTGCAGGAACGTGCGTACCTGAGGAAGTCGCGCCAGGCGTTTCTGAAAAAATACGGATAGCGCGGAGACTTGACCCTTAAGGGAGCCAAGCGACAAACCTTTTTCCAACCCAGACTGCAGGAAGGAAAGAAAAGTAGGCAATGCAAAAGGCCAGGGAGAAACTCCCTGAGCAGAGCACCAAGATAGGAATATCCTCCACGTCCTGTGGTAGATCTTGGCGGAGGATGGCTTCCTAGCCTGTCTCATGGTGGCAACCACTTCATGAGATAAACCTGAGGCCGCTAGGATCCAGGACTCAATGGCCACACAGTCAGGTTCAGGGCCGCAGAATTCAGATGGAAAAACGGCCCTTGAGACAGCAAGTCTGGACGGTCTGGTAGTGCCCACGGATGGCCTACCGTGAGGTGCCACAGATCCGGGTACCACGACCTCCTTGGCCAGTCTGGAGCGACGAGAATGGCGCGGCGGCAGTCGGACCTGATTTTGCGGAGCACTCTGGGCAACAATGCCAGAGGTGGGAACACATACGGTAGCCGGAACTGCGACCAATCTTGAACTAAGGCGTCTGTCGCCAGAGCTCGGTGATCATGAGACCGTGCCATGAAAACCGGGACCTTGTTGTTGTGCCGTGACGCCATCAGGTCGACGTCCGGCATCCCCCAGCGGCGACAGATCTCCTGAAACACGTCCGGGTGAAGAGACCATTCCCCTGCGTCCATGCCCTGGCGACTGAGAAAGTCTGCTTCCCAGTTTTCTACGCCTGGGATGTGAACTGCGGATATGGTGGATGCCGTGTCTTCCACCCACGTCAGAATCCGCCGGACTTCCTGGAAGGCTTGCCGACTGCGTGTTCCCCCTTGGTGGTTGATGTATGCCACCGCTGGGGAGTTGTCCGACTGAATTCGGATCTGCTTGCCTTCCAGCCACTGTTGGAAGGCTTGTAGGGCAAGATAGACTGCTCTGATCTCCAGAACATTGATCTGAAGGGTGGACTCTTTCCGAGTCCACGTACCTTGAGCCCTGTGGTGGAGAAACACTGCTCCCCACCCTGATAGACTCGCATCTGTCGTGACCACCGCCCAGGATGGGGGTAGGAACGACTTTCCTTTTGACAATGAGGTGGGAAGAAGCCACCACCGGAGAGATTCCTTGGCTGCCTGAGAGAGGGAGACCTCCCTGTCGAGGGACGTCGACTTCCCGTCCCATTGGCGGAGAATGTCCCATTGTAGTGGACGCAGATGAACTGCGCAAAAGGAACTGCTTCCATTGCTGCTACCATCTTCCCTAAGAAGTGCATGAGGCGCCTCAAGGGGTGCGACTGGCCCTGAAGGAGAGATTGCACCCCTATCTGTAGCGAGCACTGTTTGTCCAGTGGAAGTTTCACTATCGCTGAGAGAATATGAAACTCCATGCCAAGATATGTTAGTGATTGGGTCGGGGTTAGATTTGACTTTGAAAAGTTGATAATCCACCCGAAACTCTGGAGAGTCTTCAGTGCCACGTTCAGGCTGTGTTGGCATGCCTCTTGAGAGGGTGCCTTGATAAGTAGGTCGTCCAAATACGGGATCACGGAGTGACCTTGCGAGTGCAGGACTGCTACTACTGCTGCCATGACCTTGGTGAAGACCCGAGGGGCTGTCGCCAGCCCGAAAGGTAGAGCTACGAACTGCAGGTGTTCGCTTCCTATAACGAAGCGTAGAAAACGCTGATGCTCTGGCGCAATTGCCACGTGGAGATAAGCATCCTTGATGTCTATTGATGCTAGGAAATCTCCTTGAGACATTGAGGCGATAACGGAGCGGAGAGATTCCATCCGGAACCTCCTGGTTTTTACGTGTTTGTTGAGCAGCTTTAGATCCAGGACGGGACGGAACGACCCGTCTTTCTTTGGCACCACAAACAAATTGGAGTAAAAACCGTGACCTTGTTCCTGAAGAGGAACAGAAGTCACCACTCCTTCCGCCTTTAGAGCGGACACCGCTTGTAGCAGAACATCGGCTCGGTCGGGCGGTGGAGAAGTTCTGAAGAAGCGAGTTGGAGGACGAGAGCTGAACTCTATCCTGTACCTGTGAGACAGAATGTCTCTCACCCAACGGTCTTTGACCTGTGACAGCTAAATGTCGCCAAAGCGGGAGAGCCTGCCACCGACCAAGGATGCGGAGAGAGGAGGCTGAGAGTCATGAGGAAGCCGTCTTGGTAACGGTTCTTCCGGCTGGCTTTTTTGGGCGTGATTGAGTCCGCCAAGAATCTGAGCCCCTCTGATCCTTTTGAGTCCTTTTGGACGAGTAGAATTGGGACCTGCCTGAGCCTCGAAAGGACCGAAAACCAGACTGTCCCCTCCTCTGTTGGGGTTTGTTTTGTCTGGGCTGAGGTAAGGATGAATCCTTACCCTTGGAGTGTTTAATGATTTCATCCAAACGCTCACCAAACAATCGGTCACGAGAAAAAGGCAAACTGGTTAAGCACTTCTTGGAAGAAGAATCTGCCTTCCATTCTCTCAACCACAGGGCTCTGCGTAAAACCACAGAGTTGGCTGACGCCACCGCCGTACGGCTCGTAGAGTCTAGGACACCATTAATCGCGTAAGACGCGAATGCAGACATTTGAGAGGTCAAGGGTGCCACCTGCGGAGCAGATGTACGTGTGACCGTGTCGACCTGTGTAAGCCCAGCTGAAATAGCTTGGAGTGCCCAAACGGCTGCGAATGCTGGCGCCAACGACGCTCCAATCGCTTCATAGATGGATTTTAACCAGAGCTCCATCTGTCTGTCAGTGGCATCTTTAAGTGCCGCCCCATCTTCCACTGCAACTAGAGATCTGGCTGCAAGCCTGGAGATTGGAGGGTCCACCTTGGGACAATGTGTCCAGCCCTTGACCACGTCAGGGGGAAAAGGATAGCGTGTATCTTTAAGCCGTTTGGAAAAACGCTTATCTGGATAAGCGTGGTGTTTCTGGATTGCGTCTCTAAAGTCAGAGTGGTCCAGAAAAGTGCTTAATTTACGCTTGGGATACCTGAAATGGAATTTCTCCTGCTGTGAAGCTGCCTCCTCCGCAGGAGGAGCTGGTGGATAAATATCTAACATCCTATTGATGGACGCTATAAGATCATTCACTATGGCGTCACCATTCGGGGTATCTAGATTGAGAGCGGCCCCAGCATCAGACTCCTGATCAGTTACATCCGCCTCATCACACAGAGAGTCGTCCCGCTGGGACCCTGACCAGTGTGATGAAGTTGAGGGTCGCTCATAGCGAGCCCGCTTAGGTTGTCTGGGACTGTCGTCCGAGTCAGAGCCGTCACCCTGGGGTGCATGTGACACCCCCGGAGCTAGGAAGTGGTCCAGCTGAGGGGGACAAGGTGGCAATGAATCAACAGTGCCAATGGTCTGAGTTACTGGTCTAGACTGCAATGTTTCAAGAATTTTAGACATAGTCATAGACAATCTGTCAGCAAAAGCTGCAAACTCCGTCCCTGTCACCTGGACAGCATTCACAGGTGGTTCTCCCTGGGTCACCTCTAGCAGCGGCCCCGGCTGAGCAATTGCCACAGGGGCCGAGCACTGCACACAATGGGGGTCAGTGGAACCTGCCGGTAGAGTAGCCCCACATGCGGTACAAGCAGCATATAAAGTCCGTGCCTTGGCACTTTTGCTTTTTGCGGACGACATGCTGTTGTCTCCTTGAGAAATCTAAGGAGGGTATATAGCAGAAAATCACCAGCGACCGTACAGTGTAAAGTATTGCCAGCACAAAATACAAAGTACACTAAGGCACAAGTGGGGGAGAGCCCTTGAGGGCTGCTTACCGCCCGCTGAAAAGCGGGTGTGAGGTCGTAGAATCCCTTGTCTGGGTCTCCCAGCCTCCCCTCTGCAGCTCAGCGTGCAGGCAGGAATGGCTGCCGGCGTCCTGTGAAGAGGGGCGGACCGTGGGCGTGCCACAAACAAAAGTGCGGGAAACTGCGTCCCACTGTGCCTAGTGTAAGGGCTGGAGTATGTAAAACAGACTCCAGCTCTTAGCGCTGCTGGTCTGTACAGCGTCCCGCCCTCCTCCTGACTGGCAGGTCTGGGGGCGGGAACGATACGAACTAGGCCGCAAAAGCCGGGGACTGTAGTAATCTAGCGCGGCCGTCATATATGCACGGCCGGCGCGGAAGTCCCCGGCGCACCACAAATCCCAGCCGCGACGGAGTAAAAACTGACCCCCGCGGCCGGATCGGCCGATCGTACTAAGTCACCTCACTCAGCAGAGCTGTAGTGAGTAACGGCACAAGCGCAGCAGCGCTGTTTACCCCGGCGCACTAACACACCCAGCAATGCTGCAGTGTGCGTGCGATAAGCACGGGGACACGGAGTACCTTGATGGAGCAGGGTCCTGTCCCTGAGGAAACTCCGCTCCGTATCCAGCAGATCCTCCAGGGGCTGTGGATGGAGCACGGCCTCAGTGCCCGGAGACCGGTAAAGTCCCACTTCACCCAGAGCCCTAATGGGGATGGGGAAGGAATCAGCATGTGGGCTCCAGCCTCCGTACCCGCAATGGGTACCTCAACCTTAACAAACACCGCCGACAGAAAGTGGGGTGAGAAGGGAGCATGCTGGGGGCCCTCGTATGGGCCCTCTTTTCTTCCATCCGACATAGTCAGCAGCTGCTGCTGACTAAACAGTGGAGCTATGCGTGGATGTCTGGCCTCCTTCGCACAAAGCATAAAACTGAGGAGCCCGTGATCCCACGGGGGGGTGTATAGCCAGAAGGGGAGGGGCCTTAAACTTTTAAGTGTAGTACTTTGTGTGGCCTCCGGAGGCAGTAGCTATACACCCAATTGTCTGGGTCTCCCAATTAGGAGCGACAAAGAAAAACCTTTTTTGTGACTCCATAAAGATAGTAGCATAGGTATAGAAATGTACTGACACGTTTCAAGTCAATTTAGACTCAAAACGCTTCAGAATATTTCTATGCCTTTCTATATTGGTTGACTGAATGGTGGTGAGCCGCTGTGTACCACAGATATGGCCGCAGCGATTCCACACTGTTGAGGGATAATCCCACAGCACATTTGGCTGGAGAGGCGAATTATGAGGTACATTTGGGGTAACTAAATTGGTGACCAGTTTCCCACTTTTGACATTCACCGCCTCAGTACCGCCCCCGATGCTCAGACTAAACCGTCTTATCAACATATACGAGGGTGTTAAGTTAGGGTCAAGAAATCAGCGCCTGGTCTTTATTCGGGCTGCAAAATACAATCCATCGCTCTTGTTTCTGCAGGTTTTACTTCTCTCAGTGATGTGGTTCATCTCATACGTCTTATTTTTACATTTCATGGGAGACATAGAAGACTATGGCCCCGTAAGCACCATTTCTATGCCCGTCGATGGCTATGGAGTATTTATAGATGCTATATGAAGGATCATCATCCATAATCATCAATGCCAGTCATCATAATCAATACTAATTCATCATCCAGGGGTGGAGCAGATCCTTTTCTCTTAGGTTGTGCGTGTCTTCCATGTAGTAATGGAGTTCTTCATGGCTTGTAGTAAGTTGTCCACCATGCCTCATCCTGGAACCCTCCATCACCCTGGATGGCATCAGTATGCAACTGTGTACTTATATTTACCACCCCTGTCATGGAGTGTGTTACACCTTTCATATTACAGTAACCTATCAAGCAACATTTTTTTATATATATATATATATATATATGTGTGTGTGTGTACATGTATTTGTTTTTATTTCCCATAAATGGTACCGCTATGTCCTTTACCTTCCATTTTATTCTGTAGTGATAAAATGTCCTGCTATGTCTTGGACCTAAATTGGCCATATAATTAGGCACGCATGTCTGTTATATGGAGCATATATTAAAATTGAGGTACTATAGCACCATTTATTCCATGGCACCTTGGATGTAAACAATCCTATATGGACTGTGATGCGCAAGTTTAGGACAGGAGATTGGTGGCCGGTCCAACAGCTACATACACAATGTCAGACAGTTTATGTCAGGAGAACTAGGACCAGAGCAGAAATCATAGTGCAGATCCAAAATAAAGGATATTGGACACTTTCAAGTCTTGTACACTTTTTTTTTTTTTCCTTTTACACATGGTAGTATTGTTGCTTGTGAAGGTCCTTTTCCTCCAACGACGCTATATGCAAATCAACATGGAAGTGCACTGGAGACATATCTATCCATTTGGACATTCCCTCTATCCGTTGGAGAACAGCAGGAGTCCAAGAACTGAACCTTGGGGGACACCATCTACACTTTCGGCCTGGGACAGCTCATAGAGTCCCACAGCTTTCAGTCTCACATCTACGCTGATGATACTCAAATCTACTTCTCTGGACCTGACATTTCCTCCTTACTAACCAAAATCCCACAATGTCTCTCTGCTATTTCATCCTTCTTCTCTGCGCAATTCCTAAAGCTCAACATGGACAAAGAAGGGAATTTTGTTTACTTACCGTAAATTCCTTTTCTTCTAGCTCCAATTGGGAGACCCAGACAATTGGGTGTATAGCTTCTGCCTCCGGAGGCCACACAAAGTATTACACTTAAAAGTGTAAAGCCCCTCCCCTTCTGCCTATACACCCCCCGTGCCTCACGGGCTCCTCAGTTTTGGTGCAAAAGCAAGAAGGAGGAAAAGTTATAAATTGGTTTAAAGTAAATTCAATCCGAAGAAATTTCGGAGAACTGAAACCATTGAACATGAACAACATGTGTACACAAAGAACAACAGCCCGAAGGGAACAGGGGCGGGTGCTGGGTCTCCCAATTGGAGTTAGAAGAAAAGGAATTTACTGTAAGTAAACAAAATTCCCTTCTTCTTTGTCGCTCCATTGGGAGACCCAGACAATTGGGACGTCCAAAAGCAGTCCCTGGGTGGGTAAAGTAAAACCTCGAAATAGAGCCGTAAAACGGCCCCTTCCTACAGGTGGGCAACCGCCGCCTGAAGGACTTGTCTACCTAGGCTGGCATCTGCCGAAGCATAGGTATGCACCTGATAGTGTTTCGTGAAAGTGTGCAGGCTCGACCAGGTAGCTGCCTGACACACCTGCTGAGCCGTAGCCTGGTGCCGCAAGGCCCAGGACGCACCCACGGCTCTGGTAGAATGGGCCCTTAGCCCTGAGGGAACCGGAATCCCAGAAGATCGGTAGGCTTCGAGAATAGGTTCCTTGATCCACCGAGCCAGGGTTGATCTGGAAGCCTGTGACCCTTTACGCTGGCCAGCGACAAGGACAAAGAGTGCATCCGAGCGGCGCAGGGGCGCCGTACGAGAAATGTAGAGTCTGAGTGCTCTCACCAGATCTAACAAGTGCAAATCCTTTTCACATTGGTGAACTGGATGAGGACAAAAAGAGGGTAAGGAGATATCCTGATTGAGATGAAAGGGGGATACCACCTTAGGGAGAAATTCCGGAACCGGACGCAGAACCACCTTGTCCTGGTGAAACACCAGGAAAGGGGCTTTGCATGACAGCGCTGCTAGCTCAGACACTCTCCGAAGTGATGTGACTGCTACTAGGAAGGCCACTTTCTGCGAAAGGCGTGAGAGAGGAATATCCCTCATTGGCTCGAAAGGTGGTTTCTGAAGAGCCATCAGCACCCTGTTCAGATCCCAGGGTTCTAACGGCCGCTTGTAAGGAGGGACTATGTGACAAACCCCCTGCAGGAACGTGCGGACCTGTGGAAGTCTGGCTAGGCGCTTCTGAAAGAACACAGAGAGCGCTGAGACTTGTCCCTTAAGGGAGCCGAGCGACAAACCTTTTTCCAATCCGGATTGAAGGAAGGAAAGGAAAGTGGGCAAGGCAAATGGCCAGGGAGAAAAACCCTGATCAGAGCACCAAGATAAGAATATCCTCCACGTCCTGTGGTAGATCTTGGCGGACGTTGGTTTCCTAGCCTGTCTCATAGTGGCAATGACCTCTTGAGATAACCCTGAAGACGCTAGGATCCAGGACTCAATGGCCACACAGTCAGGTTGAGGGCCGCAGAATTCAGATGGAAAAACGGTCCTTGAGACAGCAAGTCTGGTCGGTCTGGTAGTGCCCACGGTTGGCCCACTGTGAGATGCCACAGATCCGGGTACCACGACCTCCTCGGCCAGTCTGGAGCGACGAGGATGGCGCGGCGGCAGTCGGACCTGATCTTGCGTAACACTCTGGGCAACAGTGCCAGAGGAGGAAACACATAAGGGAGTTGAAACTGCGACCAATCCTGAACTAAAGCGTCTGCCGCCAGAGCTCTGTGATCTTGAGACCGTGCCATGAATGTCGGGACCTTGTGGTTGTGCCGGGACGCCATTAGGTCGACGTCCGGCATCCCCCAGCGGCAACAGATCTCCTGAAACACGTCCGGGTGAAGGGACCATTCCCCTGCGTCCATGCCCTGGCGACTGAGAAAGTTTGCTTCCCAGTTTTCTACGCCCGGGATGTGAACTGCGGATATGGTGGAGGCTGTGGCTTCCACCCATAGCAGAATCCGCCGGACTTCCTTGAAGGCTTGCCGACTGCGTGTTCCGCCTTGGTGGTTGATGTAAGCCACCGCTGTGGAGTTGTCCGACTGAATTCGGATCTGCTTGCCTTCCAGCCACGGCTGGAACGCCTTTAGGGCAAGATACACTGCCCTTATCTCCAGAACATTGATCTGAAGGGAGGACTCTGGCTGAGTCCAAGTACCCTGAGCTCTGTGGTGGAGAAAGACCGCTCCCCACCCTGACAGGCTCGCGTCCGTCGTGACCACAGCCCAGGATGGGGGCAGGAAGGATTTCCCCTTCGACAGAGAAGTGGGAAGAAGCCACCACTGAAGGGAAGCCTTGGCTGCCCGAGACAGGGAGACGTTCCTGTCGAGGGACGTCGACTTCCTGTCCCATTTGCGGAGAATGTCCCATTGAAGTGGACGCAGATGAAACTGCGCAAAAGGAACTGCCTCCATTGCTGCTACCATCTTCCCTAGGAAGTGCATGAGGCGCCGCAAGGGGTGTGACTGGCCTTGAAGGAGAGATTGCACCCCTGTCTGTAGTGAACGCTGTTTGTCCAGCGGAAGTTTCACTATCGCTGAGAGAGTATGAAACTCCATGCCAAGATATGTCAGTGATTGGGCCGGTGTCAGATTTGACTTTGGAAAATTGATGATCCATCCGAAACTCTGGAGAGTCTCTAGAGCGATGCTCAGGCTGTGTTGGCATGCCCCTTGAGTGGGTGCCTTGACCAGCAGATCGTCTAAGTAAGGGATCACCGAGTGTCCCTGAGAGTGCAGAACTGCTACTACTGTTGCCATGACCTTGGTGAAGACCCGTGGGGCTGTCGCCAAGCCGAAAGGCAGTGCCACGAACTGAAGGTGTTCGTCCCCTATGGCGAAACGCAGGAAGCGCTGATGCTCTGGAGCAATCGGTACGTGGAGATAAGCATCTTTGATGTCGATTGATGCTAGAAAATCTCCTTGGGACATTGAGGCGATGACGGAGCGGAGCGATTCCATCCGGAACCGCCTGGTTTTTACATGTTTGTTGAGCAGTTTTAGGTCCAGAACAGGACGGAAGGATCCGTCCTTTTTCGGCACCACGAACAAGTTGGAGTAAAAACCGTGACCCTGTTGCTGAAAAGGAACAGGGATCACCACTCCTTCTGCCTTCAGAGTGCCCACCGTCTGAAGAAGAGCATCGGCTCGCTCGGGGGGCGGCCATGTTCTGAAGAACCGAGTCGGAGGACGAGAGTTGAACTCTATCCTGTAACCGTGAGACAGAATGTCTCTCACCCAACGGTCTTTTACCTGTGGCAGCCAGGCGTCGCAAAAGCGGGAAAGCCTGCCACCGACCGAGGATGCGGTTTGGGGAGGCCGAAAGTCATGAGGAGGCCGCTTTGGGAGCGGTTCCCCCGGCGGTCTTTTTAGGACGTGACTTAGACCGCCATGAATCGGAGTTCCTCTGATCCTTCTGAGGCCTTTTGGACGAGGAGAATTGAGACCTGCCCGCGGACCGAAAGGACCGAAACCTCGATTGTACCTTCCGTGGTTGAGGTCTGTTTGGTTTGGACTGGGTTAAGGATGAGTCCTTTCCCTTGGATTGTTTAATGATTTCATCCAATCGCTCACCAAACAGACGGTCGCCAGAAAATGGCAAACCGGTTAAGAACTTTTTGGATGCAGAGTCTGCCTTCCATTCACGTAGCCACATGGCCCTGCGGACTGCCACCGAATTGGCGGATGCTACCGCCGTACGGCTCGCAGAGTCCAGGACAGCATTAATGGCGTAGGACGCAAACGCCGACGCCTGAGAGGTTAAGGACACCACTTGCGGAGCAGACGTACGTGTGACTGCATTAATCTGCGCATGACAAGCTGAGATAGCTTGGAGTGCCCATACGGCTGCGAATGCTGGAGCAAAAGACGCGCCGATAGCTTCATAGATGGATTTCAACCAGAGCTCCATCTGTCTGTCAGTGGCATCTTTGAGTGAAGCCCCATCTTCCACTGCAACTATGGATCTAGCCGCCAGTCTGGAGACTGGAGGATCCACCTTGGGACACTGAGCCCAGCCCTTGACAACGTCAGGAGGGAAGGGATAACGTGTATCCTTAAGGCGCTTGGAAAAACGCTTATCTGGACAAGCTCGGTGTTTCTGGACTGCCTCTCTGAAGTCAGAGTGATCCAGAAACGTACTCAATGTACGCTTGGGAAACCTGAAACGGAATTTCTCCTGCTGAGAAGCTGACTCCTCAATTGGAGGAGCTGGGGGAGAAATATCCAACACCTGATTGATGGTCGCTATAAGGTCATTCACTATGGCGTCACCTTCAGGTGTATCTAGGTTGAGAGCGGCATCAGGATCAGAATCCTGATCTGCTACCTCCGCGTCATCATCCAGAGAGTCCTCCTGCTGAGACTCCGAACAGTGTGATGAGGTCGAGGGAATTTCCCAGCGAGCCCGTTTAGGCGGCCTGGGACTGCGGTCCGTGTCAGAGACCTCACCCTGGGACCTATGGGTCACCCCAGGAGCACTTTGCTGCTCCAACTGAGGGGGGCCTGGGGTCAATGATTGAACAGTGCCCGTGGCCTGAGTCACCGGTCTGGACTGTAAGGCTTCTAATATCTTAGCAGACCATTTATCCATAGTCTCAGACAGTTTGTCAGCAAATACTGCAAACTCCGTCCCTGTCACCTGGACAGTGGTAGCAGGTGGTTCCACCTGGGCCACCAGTAGCAGAGGCTCCGGCTGAGTAAGTGCCACAGGGGCCGAGCATTGCACACAATGAGGATCGGTGGAACCTGCCGGTAGTATAGCCGCACATGAGGTACAGGTTGCAAAGTAAGCCTGTGCTTTGGCACCCTTGCCTTTTGCGGACGACATGCTGTTGTCTCCTCTGAGTACAATCCAGGAGGGTATATAGCCAAAAATCAACAGTGCGACCGTACAGTGTAAATGTATAGCATATAAGCATATATATATATGTACACTTCGGCACTCAGTGGGGCCAGCACCCAGGTGCTGCTTACCGACCGCTCAAAGCGGTTGTGTGATCACCAGATTCCCTTGCCTGGGCCTCCCAGAGCCGTGTTGTCTCTCCTCTCCAGCGTCAGAAGTGCTGACAGGAATGGCTGCCGGCGTTCTGTGGGGAGGAGGGGGCCGTGGGCGTGCCCTAGAAAGTGCGGGAATCTGATGCCCCACTGAGCTGAGTGAGGGGGGAGGAGGATACAGAGTATGCTCCAGCCCTCAGCGCTGACGTCCTGTGCAGCGTCCCGCCCTTCCCCTGACTGGCAGGCCTGGGGGCGGGAATATGCGATACTAGGCCGCAAAAGCCGGGGACTAAAGTTATAAGCGCGGCCGGCAAATAAGCGCGGCCAGCGCGGTAGTCCCCGGCGCACTAACACACCCAGCAGTGCTGCAGTGTGTATGGCACAAGCGCTCCATGCGCGGTCCCCAAGGGGGACAGAGTACCTCACAGTAGCAGGGCCTTGTCCCTGACGATACCCGGCTCCTGTCCAGCAGATTCCCCAGGGGCTGCGGAGGGAGCACGGTCTCAGTGCCTGGAGACCGATTAGGATCCCACTTCACCCAGAGCCCATTAAGGGATGGGGAAGGAAAGAAGGGAATTTTGTTTACTTACCGTAAATTCCTTTTCTTCTAGCTCCAATTGGGAGACCCAGACAATTGGGTGTATAGCTACTGCCTCCGGAGGCCACACAAAGTATTACACTAAAAAGTGTAAACCCCTCCCCTCTGCTATACACCCTCCCGTGCCTCACGGGCTCCTCAGTTTTGGTGCAAAAGCAGGAAGGAGGAAACTTATAAATTGGTCTAAGGTAAATTCAATCCGAAGGATGTTCGGAGAACTGAAACCATGACCAAGAACAATTCAATCTGAACAACATGTGTACACAAGAAATAATAGCACGAAGGGAACAGGGGCGGGTGCTGGGTCTCCCAATTGGAGCTAGAAGAAAAGGAATTTACGGTAAGTAAACAAAATTCCCTTCTTCTTTGTCGCTCCATTGGGAGACCCAGACAATTGGGACGTCCAAAAGCAGTCCCTGGGTGGGTAAAAGAATACCTCGGTAAAAGAGCCGTAAAACGGCTCCTTCCTACAGGTGGACAACCGCCGCCTGAAGGACTCGCCTACCTAAGCTGGCATCTGCCGAGCGTAGGTATGCACTAGATAGTGCTCCGTGAAGGCGTGCAGACTCAACCAGGTAGTCGCCTGACACACCTGCTGAGCCGTAGCCTGGTGCAGTAACGCCCAGGACGCACCCACGGCTCTGGCAGAATGGGCCTTCAGCCTTGAAGGAACCGGAAGCCCAGCAGAACGGTAGGCTTCAAGAATTGATTCCTTGATCCACCGAGCCAAGTTGACTTGGGAGCTTGCGACCCTTTACGCTGGCCAGCGACAAGGACAAAGAGCGCATCCGAGCGGCGCAGGGGCGCCGTACGAGAAATGTAGAGTCTGAGTGCTCTCACCAGACCTAACAAGTGCAAATCCTTTTCACATTGGTGAACCGGATGAGAACAAAAAGAAGGTAAGAAGATATCCTGATTGAGATGAACAGAGGATACCACCTTCGGGAGAAATTCCGGAACCGGACGCAGAACCACCTTGTCCTGATGAAACACCAGGAAGGGGGCTTTGCATGACAGCGCTGCTATGTCAGACACTCTGCGGAGTGACGTGACTGCCACTAGGAAGACCACCTTCTGCGAAGTCGTGGAAAAGAATATCAATCATTGGCTCGAAGGGTGGTTTCTGAAGAGCCGGTATCACCCTGTTCCGATCCCAGGGTTCTAGCCGACGCTTGTAAGGAGGGACTATGTGGCAAACCCCCTGCAGGAACGTGCGTACCTGAGGGAGTTTGGCTAGACGCTTTTGGACACAACACAGAAAGCGCCGAAACTTGTCCCTTGAGGGAACCGAGAGACAACCCCTTTTCCATTCCGGATTGAAGGAAGGACAGAAAGTGGGCAAGGCGAATGGCCAGAGAGTAAAACTCTGATCAGAGCACCAGGATAAGAAGATCTTCCACGTCCTGTGGTCGATCTTGGCGGACGTTGGTTTCCTGGCTTGTCTCATAGAGGCAATGACCTCTTGAGATAACCCTGAAGACGCTAGGATCCAGAACTCAATGGCTACGCAGTCAGGTTGAGGCTAATGCGTCTGCCGCCAGAGCTCTGTGATCTTGAGAACGTGTCATGAATGCCGGGACCTTGTTGTTGTGCCGGGACGCCAATAGGTCGACGTCCGGCTTCCCCCAGCGGCAACAAATCTCTTGAAACATGTCCGGTCGAAGAGACCATTCCCCTGCGTCCATGCCCTGGCGACTGAGAAAGTCTGCTTCCCAGTTTTCTACGCCCGGGATGTGAACTGCGGAGATGGTGGAGGCTGTGGCTTCTACCCACAGCAGAATCCGCCGGACTTGCTGGAAGGCTTGCCGACTGGTTGTGCCGCCTTGGTGGTTGATGTATGCCACCGCCGTGGCGTTGTCCGACTGAATTCGGATCTGCCTGCCTTCCAGCCATGGCTGGAATGCTTTTAGGGCTAGAACACTGCCCTTACCTCCAGAACATTGATCTGGAGGGAGGACTCTGCTGAGTCCATGTACCCTGAGCCCTGTGGCGGAGGAAGACTCCCTGACAGACTCGCGTCCGCCGTGACCACAACCCAGGATGTGGGCAGGACGGATTTTTCCTTCGACAAGAGTGGGAAGAAGCCACCACTGAAGGGAGGCCATGGCTGCCCGAGAAGGAGCAACGTTCTTGTCGAGGGACGTCGATTTGCTGTCCCATTTGCGGAGACAGTCCCAATAAAGTGGGCGCAGATGAATCTGCGCAAACGGAGCTGCCTCCATTGCTGCCACCAACTTCTCTAGGAAGTGCATGAGGCGCCTCAAAGGGTGTGACTGGGCTCGAAGGAACGATTGCACCCCTGTCTGTAGTGAACGCTGTTTGTCCAGCGGAAGCTTCACTATCGCTGAGAGAGTATGAAACTCCCTGCCGAGATATGTCAGTGATTGGGCCGGTGTCAATTTTGACTTTAGGAAAAAGTGATGAACCATCCGAATCTCTGGAGAGTCTCTAGGGCAATGTTCAGGCTGTGTTGGCATGCCACCCGAGAGGGGGCCTTGACCAGCAGATTGCCTGAGAGAGTAGGACCGCTACCACCGTTGTCATGACCTTGGTGAAGGCCCGTAGGGCTGTCACCAGGCCGGCAGTTAGTGCCACGAACTGAAAGTGTTCGTTCCCTATGGCGAAGCGCAGGAAGCGCTGATATTCTGGTACAATCGGCACGTGGAGATAAACATCCCTGATGTCGATTGATGCTAGGAAGCCTCCTTGGGCCATCAAAGGCGATGGCAAGCGGAGAGATTCCATCCGGAACCGTCAGGTTCTCTGTCCGTTGAGCAGTGTGAAGTCCAGAACAGGGTGGAGTGATCCGTCCTATCTGGTACCACGAACAAGCTGGAGTAAAAAGCCGCGACTACGTTCTTGAATGGGAACGAGGATCGCAACTCCTCCTGCCTTCGGAGTGTTCACCGCCTGGAAACGTGCATCGGCTCGTTCGGGGGACGGAGATGCTCTGAAGCAACGAGTCGGAGGACGAGAACTGAGCTCTATCCTGTGACCGTAAGACAGAATGTCTCCCCTGACCTGGACCGCCATGCAGAAAAGGTTTTCTGTGCACGGCGGAGGATGAAAATACCACCGCCTGAGACGTCAAAGACGCTATTGCGAAGCACAGGATGACCGCATTGATCTGAGCAGAGCAGCTGAAATAGCCTGGAGTGCCCACCCCTGCAAAGGCTGGGGCAACGGACGCGCCTATGGCTTCATAGATGGATCTCATTAGGAATTCTATCTGTCTGTCCGTGGCATTCTTGAGCGTGGGCCCGCCAGCCACTGCTACTACAGATCTAGCCGCCGGTCAAGAGACTGGAGGGCACTTTATGACACTGAGCCCAAACCTGAACAACGTCAGAGGGGAAGGGACAACGTGTGTTATAAGGCGTTCTGTGCTTCTGGACAGTATCTGTGAAGCCTTGAGAGCCACGTCCGGACAGAGTCCTGGGTTGCGACCTCCGCCCCATCCTCTAGAGGGTCCTCAAGCTGAGACCCTTGAAGAAGTTGGGGAAGATTCCAAGCAAGGCTGCTTAGCCGGACTGGGACTGTGGTTCGCGCTGGAGTTCACCACGTAAAAACTAGAGGCCACCCCAGGAACACGCTTCGTCGCAGACCGATAGAGGCCTGGGGCGATCCCGCAGTGCCCGGGGCCTGTGTAAGGGGCCGGGCTGGACTGCAAACTCCTAGTCTCTTAGCAGACCATTTGTCCATAGCCTGAGACATGGATAGTGAAAATGACCCAGAGAGTTTCTCAGCAAGCTGTAACTCTGTCCCTGCCGCCTGGACAGGGAACGCCGGCGAAGCTCCACAGTGCCCCCGACACCGGCTGAGCGAGAGCCACATGGCCCGAGCAATGTTCACAGTGATCACTGAGGATACATATGTACCGCCGAACTGTGAAACTGCATACAAACATTATATATCCATATATACAGTGCATTACATATACAGTTCATCACTCTAGGGGGCCCAGCATCGAGAAGAAGCCCCCTGGTGTACCGACCCTGAAGCATGAAAACATGGCTGTCGGCGTACAGTGGATGGGAAAGCCGTGGGCGTAACCCCAAAAGTGCGGGAATCTGGTGCCCTGAGTGAAACGTGAGGGAGGCGGAGGACAGCCAAGTGTGCTCCAGCCGTCACTGCTAGCCTCCGACTGACCGTCCCGCCCTTCCCCCTGACTGGCAGGGCCAGGGGCGGGAGTTTAAGGCGCTAGGCCGCAAAAGCCGGGAGCTAAAGTTACAGACCGCGGCCGGCAAGCAGGCGCGGTCGGCGCGGTAGTCGCCAAGTCTGAGGCGAAGGTGCTCTCTGCACCGTCCCCAAGGGGACACTGAGTACCTTGCGGGGATCAGTGCCGTAGCGTGAATAGTGAGGGGGGCGGAGGACAGCGAAGTGTGCTCCGGCCCTCACTGTCGGCGTCAGCCCGACTGTCCCGCCCTTCCCCCTGACTGGCAGGTCCGGGGGCGGTAATGATTGAACAGTGCCCGGGAGGACTGTAAGGCTTCTCCTGGAGTAGCCAAAATTCAACAGTGCGACCATACATGTACAGCATATATATATAGATATGTGTGATCACCAGAATCCCTGCCTGGGCCTCCCTGGTGTCTCTCCTCTCCAGCGTCAGAAGTGCTGACAGTAATGGCTGCCGGCGTTCTGTGGGGAGGAGGGGGCCGTGGGCGTGCCCTAGAAAGTGCAGGAATCCAGTGCCCCACTGTGCTGAGTGAGGGGGGAGGAGGATACAGAGTATGCTCCAGCCCTCAGCGCTGACGTCCTGTGCAGCGTCCCGCCCTTCCCCTGACTGGCAGGCCTGTGGGCGGGAATATGCGATACTAGGCCGCAAAAGCCGGGGACTAAATTTATAAGCGCGGCCCGCAAATAAGCGCGGCCGGCGCGGTAGTCCCCGGCGCACTAACACACCCAGTAGTGCTGCAGTGTGTATGGCACAAGCGCTCCATGCGCGGTCCCCACGGGGACACAGAGTACCTCACAGCGCGGCCGGCGCGGTGGTCCCCCGGCGCACTAACACACCCAGCAGTGCTGCAGTGTATATGGCACCAGCGCTCCATGCGCGGTCCCCACGGGGACACAGAGTACCTCACAGTAGCAGGGCCTTGTCCCTGACGATACCCGGCTCCTGTCCAGCAGATTCCCCAGGGGCTGCGGAGGGAGCACGGTCCCCTGTGCCTGGAGACCGATTAGGATCCCACTTCACCCAGAGCCCTAAAGGGATGGGGAAGGAAAACAGCATGTGGGCTCCAGCCTCTGTACCCGCAATGGGTACCTCAACCTTTACAACACCGCCGACCAGAGTGGGGTGAGAAGGGAGCATGCTGGGGGCCCTAATATGGGCCCTCTTTTCTTCCATCCGACATAGTCAGCAGCTGCTGCTGACTAAGATGTGGAGCTATGCGTGCATGTGTGCCTCCTTCGCACAAAGCATAAAAACTGAGGAGCCCGTGAGGCACGGGAGGGTGTATAGCAGAGGGGAGGGGTTTACACTTTTAAGTGTAATACTTTGTGTGGCCTCCGGAGGCAGTAGCTATACACCCAATTGTCTGGGTCTCCCAATGGAGCGACAAAGAAACAGCATGTGGCTCCTGCCTGTGTACCCGCAATGGGTACCTCAACCTTAACAGCACCGCCGACCAGAGTGGGGTGAGAAGGGAGCATGCTGGGGGCCCTGTTATGGGCCCTCTTTTCTTCCATCCGACCTAGTCAGCAGCTGCTGCTGACCAAGATGTGGAGCTATGCGTGGATGTCAGCCTCCTTCGCACAAAGCATGAAAACTGAGGAGCCCGTGAGGCACGGGGGGTGTATAGGCAGAAGGGGAGGGGCTTTACACTTTTAAGTGTAATACTTTGTGTGGCCTCCGGAGGCAGAAGCTATACACCCAATTGTCTGGGTCTCCCAATGGAGCGACAAAGAAAACAGAATTCATTGTCTTTCCTCCTTCTCATTCAACTCCTCCACCAAAGTTGATGGTTGCTCACTCTCCCCAGTCTCACAAGCTCGTTGCCTTGGAGTAACCCTCGATTCTGCTCTATCCTTCAAGCCACACATCCAAGCCCTCTTCACCTCATGCCGACTACAACCCAAAAATATCTCCCCGGATCCGTGCTTTCCTCAACCAAGAATCAGCAAAAACATTAGTACATGCCCTCATCATCTCCCGCCTCGACTACTGCAACCTCCTGCTCTCTGGCCTCCCTTCCAACACTCTTGCACCCCTCCAATCTATCCTAAACTCTGCAGCCCGTTTAATCCACCTCTCCCCTCGCTATTCCCCAGCCTCGCCACTCTGCCAATCACTTCACTGGCTTCCCATTGCCCAAAGACTCCAGTTCAAAACACTAACCATGACATACAAAGCCATCCACAACCTGTCTCCTCCTCACATCTGTGACCTAGTCTCCCGATACCTACCTGCACGCAACCTCAGATCCTCACAAGATCTCCTTCTCTACTCCTCTCTCATCTCCTCTTCCCACAATCGCTTACAAGATTTCTCCCGTGCCTCCCCCATACTCTGGAACGCTCTACCCCAGCATATCAGACTCTACCGTGGAAAGCTTCAAGAGGAACCTGAAGACTCATCTCTTCCAACAAGCCTACAACCTACAAAAACCCTCAGTCCAGTACACCACTGCGCAACCAGCTGTACCCTCACCAACTGTATCCTCACCAATTCCCTGTTGACTGTGATCCCGCGCAGGCAGGGTTCCCTCTCCTCCTGTAGACCGTGAGCCCTCACGGGCAGGGTTCCCTCTCCTCCTGTAGACCATGAGCCCTCACGGGCAGGGTCACCTCTCCTCCTGTAGACCATGAGCCCTCGCGGGCAGAGTCCTCTCTCCTCTTGTGGACCGTGAGCCCTCGCGGGCGGAGTCCTCTCTCCTCTTCTGGACCGTGAGCCCTCGCGGGCAGAGTCTTCGCTCCTCCTGCAGATTGTGAACCCTCGCGGGCAGTAGCCTCTCTCCTCCTATACTAGTCTGTGCCTTGGATTGTTAATGATTGTTGTACTTGTTTTTATGTATACCCTTTTCACTTGTACAGCACCATTGAATAAATGGCGCTATAATTATGTAAGTGCATTAACCCCCCCCCTTCCCCCCCCGTTCCCCACTGGACTTACAGCTAAATTTGCGTAGGACAACTTTGGAAGATTTATATTCCTCCCCCCACCCCAATAATAGAGAGCAGTTTCTATTTAGCATCCTTAGCTTCCATACAGACTCGTGAGAGCCTCATTTTTCTAAGAAAGACCTTACATATCCTTGCAACATTGAAACCAAGTATGTAGTTCTTTATTTATCCCAAGGGGGCACTGCAGGTGAATTTTAAGGGATTGTCCACTGCTAGGACAACCCCTTCTGATGTCATTTGTTTCCTTAGGGTAAAAAACGGATTTTTGTGTACTCACCGTAAAATCGTTTTCTCTTAGCCATCATTGGGGGACACAGGACCATGGGTGTTATGCTGCCTATCCATAGGAGGACACTAAGTAGATGCAAAAGCATAGCTTCTCCTCTGCAGCATACACCCCCTGGCCGGGCCAGGCAAGCTCAGTTTTAGTACACAAGCAATAGGAGAAAAAAAAAACAGTAAAAACTTACCTCAACAGAGAAACATGAGAAAAAAAAAAAAAAAGAGTCATAACCAAATAAGGTACTGAGAGAACCAAGGCCCAACAGGGCAACAGGGTGGGTGCTGTGTCCCCCAATGATGGCTAAGAGAAAACGATTTTACGGTGAGTACACAAAAATCCGTTTTTCTCTGACGCCTCATTGGGGGACACAGGACCATGGGACGTCCTAAAGCAGGCCATGGGTGGGAAACATAAAAGAAGACAACATAACCCAAGGACTAGGAACCAGTCCCGGAGAGCCTGGTGCGCCTACTGAGAGAGGTGCTCTACTGCCGTTTGCAGAATTTTCCTACCCAGATTTGCCTCAGCTGAAACCTGGGTATGGACTCTGTAATGCTTTGAAAACGTATGTAGGCTAGACCAGGTCGCAGCCTTACACACCTGTTCCACTGAAGCCTGATGCCGAATGGCCCGAAGCGCCAACTGCTCGCGTGGAATGAGCCCGCAGCCCACTAGGAATGGGCTTGAGTTGCAGGCGGAAAACTTCCTGGATCGCAGAGCGAATCCAGTGAGCCAGCGTCGCCTTTGAAGCTGCCTGTCCCTTCTTAAGCCCCTCAGGAATGACGAACAAAAGAGTTCGTTTTCCTAAAGGGGGCTGTCCTGGATATGTAATATCTGATCTGAGAGCTCTGATGAGGTCTAACGAGTGCAGAGACCTTTCCACCCTATGAACTGGGTGTGGACAAAAGGAAGGCAGAACAATGTCCTCGTTCAAATGAAACGGGGTAAGAACCTTTGGAAGGAAATCCGGAAGGGGGCGCAGAACCACCTTGTCCTGGTGAAAGATCAGAAAAGGCTCGCGGCAAGAGCGTGCTGCAAGCTCCGAAACCCGTCTGATGGACGTAATTGCCACTAAGAATGTTACCTTCCAGGACAGAAGAGCAAGGGAGGATTCCTTGAGGGGTTAAAAAGGAGACCTCTGAAGACCGTCCAGAACGAGGTTGAGGTCCCATGGTTCCAGCGGCCGTTTGTACGGGGGAACTAGATGGGAAACGCCCTGGAGGAAGGTCTTGACTTGCGGTTTTTGAGCCAGGCGGCATTGGTAGAAGATTGAGAGCGCTGAGACCTGCCCTTTAAGGGAACTGAGAGCCAACCCCGCTTGCAAACCAGACTGTAGAAAATCGAGAATTCTGGGGATGGCCAGAGGCATAGGCTGGACGTTAGTTTCCCTGCACCATGAAAGGAAGATTTTCCACGTACGGTGGTAAATGCGGGATGAAGCAGGCTTTCGGGCGCTGATCATGGTGGCAATAACCGCGGGGGAGAATCCCGCCCTTGTTAATATCCAGGTCTCAATGGCCATGCCGTCAGCTTCAGGGCTCTGGAGTTCTGATGGGAAATGGGCCCTTGGGTCAGCAAGTCTGGGATGTCTGGAAGGTGCCACGGTGCGTCTGTGAGCATTTGTACTAATTCGGAGTACCAGGCGCGCCTGGGCCAGTCCGGTGCTATCAGTATCACCGGGACTCCCTCTGCCTTGATCTTCCTGATTACCCGCGGCAGCAGGGGTAGAGGTGGAAATATGTAAGGCAGGCAGAAGTGGTGCCAGGAGCAGACTAAAGCATCCGCGCCGCTGGACTGTGGGTCGCGTGACCTGGCTATGAACGCGGGTACCTTTGCATTCAACCTTGAGGCCATTAGGTCCACGTCTGGTGTGCCCCAGCGAGTGCAGATGTGTAGAAACACATCTGGGTGGAGGGACCATTCTCCGGCAGCCAGGCCTTGGCGACTCAAAGTCTGCTGCCCAGTTCTCTACCCCCGGTATGTGTACCGCTGATATCACTGATCCCGTCGATTCAGCCCAGCTGAGGATCTTGTGGGCCTCGAGATAAGCCGCTTTGCTGCGGGTGCCTCCCTGCCGATTGATATAGGCTACAGCTGTCGCATTGTCCGATTGGACTCGAATCTGACGACCCTCCAGCAGAGGGCTGAACGCTCTGAGCGCGAGGAACATCGCGCGGAGTTCCAGGATGTTGATGGGCAGGAAGGACTCCTGGGGCGTCCAACGTCCTTGAGCAGTGTGGTGCAGGTACACTGCTCCCCAGCCTAGGAGGCTGGCGTCCGTGGTCAGGACCAGCCAGTTCACTGGGAGAAAAGATCTCCCCTTCGATAGGGATGAGAACCGAAGCCACCAGCGGAGTGCGTACCTGACTGAAGGCGTCAGGTGAAGATGTCTGTCCAGGGAGAAGGAGCTCTTGTCCCAGGCCGCTAGAAGGGCTAGCTGCAGTGGGCGGAGGTGCAGTTGAGCAAAGGGTACTTCTTCCATAGCCGCCACCATCCTGAATCGAATGGAGCGAGACGGAGGACGTAGAAGGCAGCGTACCGCTCGTTGAAGAGCGAACGCCTTGTCCTGAGGGAGAAGGATCAAGCCCCGACGGGTGTCCAGGGACATGCCCAGGAAGGTAATGGATCGTGATGGGATCGGGGATGATTTGTCCAGATTCACTAGCCACCCTAAGCGGGAAAGGGTGTCCACACTGATTTGTACGCTGGTTGAGCAGTCGCGGAAGGAGGAGCTACGAATTGAAAGTGGGAGTCCTGAATTGCGAAGTGTAGGAACTTTTGGTGATCTGGGGCGATGGGTATGTGCAGGGACGCGTCCTTGATGTCTATGGAGGCGAGGAATTCCCCTTCGACCATGGATGCAATAATGGACCTTAGGGACTCCATTCTGAATCTCCGTACGTGCACATGTTTGTTTAGGTGTTTGAGGTCTAGGATGCGTCGAACTGACCCATCCTTTTTGGGGACCACAAAGAGGTTGGAATAAAAACCCCCGAACTTCTCGCCGACTGGGACAGGTATTATCACTCCTGCTGTTTGGAGCAAGTGGATTGCTGAGAAAAAAGCTTCGCGTCATTTTCGAGTCTTTGTGGGGCTTTGAGAGAAAGAACCGACTCGGGGGTCGGGTCCGAAATTCTATGTGGTAACCGGAAGACACAAGGTCTTGCACCCATTTGTCGTCTGAGGCAGCAGCCCAGATGTGTTGAAAGAGCCGCAGTCGACCTCCTACAATGAGTGTGTCTTCCAGGGCGCCGAAGGAGTCATGAGGGGGGGGGGAAACGTCGTGGCCGAGTCTCCCTAGTCCTGGACTGTTTCGGTCTAGGCTGCCATGACGAAGTGGGTTTCGGGGAGAGCTGAGGTGGTCGGTCCCTGCGTAGTCCGCGGCTGGTTGCGGGGACAGCATGGGATGTCGACCAACCAAATGAGTTCCGAAAGGAGCGGAACGAGGACTGTGGACGTCTGGTGAAGGACGTCCTGGACTTCAGCTGGGGGAGGGAGGTACTCTTTCCTCCCGTGGCGTCAGAAATTAGCTTGTCCAGATGTTCGCCAAACAATCGGTCTGGAAAAAAAGGAAGGCCATTGAGAGACTTCTTGGAGGCAGAGTCCGCTCGCCATTGTCGGAGCCAGAGAGCTCTACGGATGGCTATGGTATTTGAGGGGGCAAACGCTGCGTAGGTAGCAGCGTCCATGGAGGCCTGGATAAGGTACTCCGCCACAGCGGCAATTTGAGCTGTTACCTCTGTGAAGTTGTGAGTGAACTGGGATTCCTCAAGCGAAGTGTTAAGGGATTCTGCCCAGACCGAGATCGCCTTTGCGACCCACACAGCGGCAAAGGAGGGCGAGAGGGAGGAACTCGCAGCCTCAAAAGCAGAGCGTCGGGTCCTTAATGGAAGAACCATCGGGTAAAGACAGGAGTGTCTTTGTGGTAAGGCGGGAGACCGGGGGGGTCGACCGAGGGCGGATCGGCCCAGCCCTTAGGGGCAGGTGAGGCAAAAGGGTACCGGGACTCCATGAGTTTTCGGTTACCGAAGCGCCTGTCAGGCTTCTCCCTTTGCTTTGTGAGGATATCCTGAAACTCTGGGTGATCAGCGAAAACCTTTTGGGGTTTCCTTGCCCTCTTAAAAGGAGACCGCATGGTCAGTGGTAGTGGATGGGGGATCCTCCACATGCAGAGTTTGGTTGATTGGTGCTATAAGGGAGTCTATTGCAGTTTGATCATCTGGGGGTGATGAAACCAAGGAATCCTCCTGGTACAAACAGCATTCTCCCTCCTTCAGCTCTTAAGAAGCCGTGGAGTGTGTGGGAGAGCGTGCCCTGTGTGCTCCCAAGGGAAAACCCGCTGGAGACACCCGGCCGTGTGCCCTTTTCCTGATCCCTTCAACCGGTGCCCGGATTACCGCAGAAGGATCCTCCATAGGGGTATCCTCAGGCTGCGTTCCGTCCAGGGACCCAGAAGGGTGTGGAGGACGACATTGCATAGCCAGAACAATGTTCTGTGACAGTTTATCCATGGATTGGGACAGAAACTGTGCCCATTCCGGTGGGCTGGGGGCCCTAGGCTCTGAGCTGCCGGTTGCGGCAGTGGTGGCTGGGGGGTCTTGGGGGGCTATAGGGGCACATGACTCACAGAGAGAAGAGGTATGTTTACGTGGTAGCTCAACGTGGCAGGCAGTGCAGGGTGAATAATAGACTATATGAGCCTTAGCCCTCTTAGTGCCTTTTGAATTCTGCATGTTCGTAATAGGAGTATGCCAGGAGGGGGAGCAATGATCAGCAGAGCTACAAGTGAAGCAAGCACCTCACCAGAATCAGCCGATGACCATGTCCTCAGGAAGGCTTAAGCTCTAAGAAGATCTCGCACGCTTCCCGGGGGGGGGGGGTAACGGGGCTTAGCGCTACAAGAGCGGGAAGATGAGTCAGTGTGCCCCCCCCTGCTGTGGGTAGTAAAAAACGGCGGGAAGGGAGCTTCTGAGTTTTCCTCCCTTTCTCTACAGTCAGCACACAGCTTGTCAGTGGTGGTTATCAGCCAGCTTTTGCTGGAACAAATACAGATAATACAACGCGTGCCCTCCCCCTGCCACCGGGAAGTTATCTGCAAGACTTTCTGCAAACAGCAGAACTTCCCCCCTCCTCCAGCCAGCAAGCTAGAGAAAGTTAACACTGTGTGTGCAGGATCCTTGCTCCTTGCACATAAATACTGTAAATGGCCTGGGAAACTTCCCTGCAGCGTCCTTTCTCCCTTTGTCTGGGAAACCAGTCAGGGGGATCTCACCTTAAAACACTGCTGTTCAGGCAGTGAAAATAACAGAGCCAGCTTGCTGTGTTGTGTCATATTCAACTCAGAGCCTGCAGAGAGGGGCTGAGGAATCAGTGCCATCTTCATCTCAGAGCCTGCAGAGAGGGGCTGAGGAATTGGGCTATAGGGCACAGGCCTCTACCCTGGGCTTTGGAAAATCGTGTCTGTGGAACCCGTCGTCCAGCCCAGGATCCAGCGTCGCGGGAGGGGGTACGTGTAGGCAACGCTTCATGTTCCCGCCCGTTGATGGTAGTGGGAGATCGGTCCCAAAAGGAAACCGTCGCCCTCAAAAAAATAACAAACCTTGAAAGGAAATGCCTCCTACAGACACTAAGCTAAAACTGAGCTTGCCTGGCCCGGCCAGGGGGTGTATACTGCAGAGGAGGAGCTATGCTTTTGCATCTACTTAGTGTCCTCCTATGGATAGGCAGCATAACACCCATGGTCCTGTGTCCCCCAATGAGGCGTCAGAGAAATAAAAGACCCTATACTCCCCATACCCCCCCTCCCACCCCAAAAAGATCTCGCTGTTTGCCATTCACTTTCTGCTACTTGCTCATTTGCTCCAAAAGGTCTTTTATTTTAACTGGGGAAAACGAGTGAACTCAGAAGGACTTGACTTAGTAGAGGACAATCCCTTTAAATACACCTGTAATGCCCCCGTAGTGGACAATCCCTTTAAATTCACCTGTACTGCCCCCATAGGACAATGTTTTAGTAGTGGACAATCCCTTTGACACTTAGAATTGAGAATAATGTTTTGCAGAAATTGATAAAAAAATCTCTTTTTTTCAGTACAGACCCCAACACTCCATAGAAATAACAGGACAGGAGACGAGTAGAGTCACAAAAAAAACTGCATTTTAGTTAAAGAAAAAAAAAAAAAAAAAAAATGAAAAAAAAATATACATAAAATGAGAATATAATTCTCATCTGAGCAAAGGTGCAAGCAGACGGCTTTACACTAAATACACTGCAGTTTTACCATAGGAAACATTACATCACAAATACCAATATACAGTCCCAGAATTCGCCTGGAGCCTAGTGGTGTGCCCTACTATACAAAACAGGAAGGGAGGATGCTAATGAACCCTCGGCCCAGGAGCTCACACTTCACGACACGTACCCGGACGCCATCTAAACCGCAGAAACCCTGCTCTACCTATTAAAACCGATCCCCCTCCCCACCCTCTCCCGCCACAGCTGGTTTAACCCTTTCCTCGATCGCGCTTAAGCCTGAAGCCACATTACACGCTCGTCTCCCTTTTCACAGTGTCAGTCAAGTCTCAGGACCTTTCTTCTCCTTCATCGGCTGGAAATGGCTACAATTCTCTCTTTCTCTCTATTTATATATAAGAAAAATACATATATATATACGTTTTCTGTCGGTATGTAAACTGGAATGTTGGTCGCAGACCGTCGGATGCCTCCCCGATACGGGTTTGGTAACGCCGCACCGCACTCTATATGCAAAAGAGGGGGGGGGGAAAAAAAATGGATCCTTTGCCCTAAACACGTGCCCTCTAGCCCCCTGCACCATTAGGAAACGTCTGACCTGTGCGAGATCTGGAATGACCGGATTCGCCATGCATCACCCATGGCACTCAATTATGGGGCAGTGCCATGAAATGTGCCCAACCCCATCTTTACTAATGCTGAGGACCAGACACGACATGTAGGGTCGGCTTCTGTCCCGCTGCAAACACTGAAGACAGGGGAGGGCTTCAAAGTTTCAGATTTTTATTGGTGGCATCAATGACCCCTATGGACTGATATTGCATATCTATCAAACAACTAAAAGGGTCTACCCTCATACAAGAAGGGGTTAAACCGTGTGCCTTGGTAAAGTATGCTTTGATTGCCATCATTAGGGGGCGCACAATGGCCACATCAGGATATCACTGCCATAGCAGTTTAACCCTTAACGGCTCCGGTCTTTAAATCCAGATACATAAAGCTCTTCATTATTGCTAATGCCCATGGGTACCACGTCCAACCGCCGGCGGAGACGCCCCTCGTCCCAGCGCCCGTTGTAATCTGTGGTTCCGGATAGAAAGCTCATTCATTCGCCATTAACCCACTAAGGATCTGACTTTGCACTGGAAGCTAGAATACCTTTTTTCCCCATATTCCCCCAAGTGTTGGCCCCTACACGCGTTTCGCGTAACCATCTGATTGCTGCAAAAAAAAAAAAAAAGCTGGAAATGATTTAGGAAAAATAAAAATGAGGAAACCACAACCCGTCTGAGACTCTTCCTGCCGCAGCAATAAAGGCTATTGATCTGAGAACTTGTGAATCATTTACCTTTTGTGCAAATTAGCAAGGGAGAAAAAAAGTAGTAAGACGCAAAGAAATAAAAAAAAAAAAAAAAAAATTCACGATCTCTTGACTTTACCATCTTTTCTTCCGGCTGAATCTGGGCCTTTTAAATATGGCCGACCTTCCCGCCTGTGGTTACAACCCTATTCTGCTGTGATTAGATTTTATTATTTAATGTTTGACCCTAACCTGCTCCGAACTGTCTCTATAGCCGTAGATCCCCCTTCCTCCCTCCCGCTCTATAGTCTAACCCTCCAACCCTCCTTCCCTGACCTGGGACCAGCTCCTCCACCCCCCACCCTACAAGGGTTAAAATCTCAATCCTAAGACAACTCCCCCCATCATGCTCTGTTACTAGAAAATAAAAATATAAAAAAAAAAAGAAGATCTCCGAGAGCGGGAGGGCGGCGTAGTGATTATGTCCTGCTGTTCTCCGCTGAGGTGTCTTGGGAGTCGGGTGGAAGGAGTCTGGAATGGAGGGATGTCGCTGACCCAGGACACTGTTCCCTGAAACCCCGCTAAAGACTGGATGTGTGGGGTGTAGGACACCAATCCCAATGACCTCATGGACCTAACAGGAACCTGGAGGAAGAGAAAGACAACAATATAACCACCGCCTGTCCCCAGCGGCGCCCCCTCCCCGCAGCAGACCCCTCCGCTCCTTACCTCCCACGCTGGGTATGTGTAGATTTACCCATGATCACATTACACCCCGTAGAACGCAGCCAGCCGCTCCTTCAGCAGAGGAGGAAACTGCTCAGAGAACTGGGTCCAATTATCCTCCCCGACCTGCTCCTTAAAACCGTGCAAAATCTGAAAAACAAAGGTGAGAAGAATATTCAGAAACTGATGAGGGATAGGAGCATATCCCCCTGTGCCCTCGCTTAAAAGGGAACCAGTCATCA